>NW_022630995.1:100728240-101203015 GCF_010015895.1 Lontra canadensis | reverse complement strand
TAGACATTTATTTCTACTCTAATCTTTATTATGTTCTTCCTTTTGCTGATTTTATTTTTTGTTTGTTGTTCTTTTTCTAGCCCCTTTGGTGTAAGATTAGGTTGTTTTTGAGATTTTTCTAGTTTTTTGAGGTAGGCCTCAAAAACTTCCCTCTTAGAACTTAGAAACTTCCCTCTTAGAACTGTTTTTGCTGTGTTGTAAAGGTTTTAGACCATTATGTTTTCATTTTCATTTGTTTCTATGTCCTTTTTTATTCCTTTTTTTATTCACTGGCTGACTCATTCATCGTTTGTAGCATGTTATTTAACTTCCATGTATTTGTGGTTCTTCCAGATTTTTCCTTGTAGTTGACGTCTAGTTGCATAGTGTTGTGGGCAGAAAAGGTCCACGGTATGACTTCTATTTTCTTAAATTTGCTGAACCTTATTTTATGGGCTAATATGTGCTTTATTCTGGAAAGTGTTCCATGTGCACTTGACAAGAATGTATATTCTGCACTTTTAGGATGGAATGTTCTGAGTATATTTGTTAAATCCATCTGTTCCAGTGTGTCACTCAAAGTCACTGTGTCCTTGTTGATTTTTTGTTTAGGTGATCTGTCCATTGATGTAAGTGGGGTGTTAAAGTTCCCCACTATTGTTCTATTATTATTAATTAATTCCTTTATGTTTGTTATTATCTGTTTAGTGTATTTGGGTGCTCCTGTGTTGGGTACATGAATATTTATGATTGTTATATCTTCTTGTTGGATTGTCCCCTTTATTATTATATAGTGTCCTTCATCGTCCCTTGTTACAGGCTTCATTTTAAAGTCCATTTTGTCCAATATAAGTATTGCTACTCCAGCTTTCTTTTAACATCCATTTGCATGACAGATGTTTCCCCATCCCTTCACTTTCAAATTGCAGGTATTAGAGCACTGGGTGTGGTGCATAAACAATGAATTCTGGAACACTGAAAAGAAATAAAGTAAAATAAAATAGGAAAAAAAAAAAACCCTATAGGTATTTTTAGGCCTAAAATGAGTCTCTTGTAGGCAGCAGATAGATAGGTCTTGTTTTTTCATCCATCCGGTTACCAGATGTCTTTTGACCAGAGAGATTAGTCCATTTACATTCAAAATAATTATTGATAGATATGTATTTATTTCCATTCTATTATTTGTTTTATAGTTGTTTATGAAGATATTCTCTGATTCTTTCTTGTCTTTCCCTCTTTCATGTTTTGCTGATTTTCTTTAGTGGTATGATTATATTTCTTTTTCATTATTTACATACCTATTTGTTATTTTTGATATATGGTTACCATTAGGTTTGTATGTAACCTCTTCTGTGCATAGCAGTCTATGCTAAGTTGATGTTTGTTTAAGTTTGAACCCATTCATTCTGTCCTCCCTATGTTTTAGGTATATGTTATTATATTTTATGTCTTTTTTTGTGTGTGTGTGAGTTCTTTGAGAAGACATCAGCAGACACTTCTCCAAAAGAGACATACAAATGGCTAACAGACATGAAAAAGTTTTCATCATCATTAGCCATCAGGAAAATTCTAAATCAAAACCACATTGAGATACCACCTTATAGCAGTTAGAATTGACAAGGCAAGAAACAACAAATGTTGGAGAAGTTGTGGAGAAAGGGGAGCCCTTTTACACTGTTGGTGGGAATGCAAGTTGATGCAGCCACTTTGGAAAACTGTGGAGGTTCCTCAAAAAATTAAAAATGACTATGACTCAGCAATTGCGCTACTGGGTATTTACCCCAAAGATACAGATGTAGTGAAAAGAAGGGCCAAATGCACCCCAATGTTCATAGCAGCAATATCCACAATAGCCAAACTGTGGAAAGAGCCAAGATGCCCTTCAACAGACAAACAGATAAAGAAGACATGGCCCATATATACAATGGAATATTACTCAGCCATCAAAAAGGATGAATACCCAGCTTTTGCATCAACATGGATCAGACTGGAGGAGATTATGCTAAGTGAAATAAGTCAAATGTAAGTCATATGGTTTCACTTACTTGTGTAACATAAGGAATAGCATGGAGGACATTAGGAGAAGGAAGGGAAAAATGAAGGGAGGGAAATTGGAGGGGGAAACAAACCATGAGAGACTATGGACCTCAAGAAACAAACTGAATGTTTTAGAAGGGAAAGAGTGGGGAAATAGGTGAGCCTGGTGATGGGTATTAAGGAGAGCACGTATTGCATGGAGGACTGGGTGTTATATGCAAACAATGAATGATGGAACACGGCATCAAAAACTAATGATGTACTGCATGGTGACTGACATAAATAAATAAATAAATAAATAAATAAATAAATAAAATCATGCTACTTATGTCTGTTTCATTTAGATCTGTGGCCGTGACCTTGACCTATTCTTATGTTAGGGATGAATTTCTCTGTCTCTTCATTTGTCTGTCTTTCGCTGTCTGTTTCTATGTTTTAAAAGCATCAGCTATGTCTTCTGCTCTTGAAAGTAGTTACATTATGAAGAAGAGATCCTGGAGAGACCTGGACCCTGCTCACCAGAACCTGACACTCGAGAGTATCTATTCTATGTGTGTTGCTTACAGTCTGATGTTACATCTGAGTTACTTTTCCTCTCAGAGCAGTTGTCTAGGCTGTGCATGTTCTCTGTGTATTAGTGGAACCCAGGCAGGCCAGCTCTGAGGGGGCATGACCACTAGGAAACTTGGGAGCACGGCAGCTGTGTTAGCAAAATTTGCACTGGACCCCTAGCCTATGCTGGGTTTTCCCCTATGCTGGGGGTTGCATGCTAGGGCAGCTGGGGCACGGGACTGTGCATGGTGAGGCAGCTGAGTGTGGTACCAGCCAGCAGCTGTGCAGAGGTAGCTCAGAGGGGCATGCATGCTAACAAACATTGCCCTGAGCCCAGAACCAAGGCTAGCTGGCTCGGAGTGGGTGAGTCCTCAGAAGAACTTGTGAGTATGACATGCTACTAGTTCGTTAGATAGCAAGTGTCTGTGCAGTGTTGCTTCCCTCAGATGGCTCTCTATTTATGCTGGGGGGCTAGGGAGAGAAGTGGTGCCCACCAGCTCCCTCGTTTTCAGAGAAGCCCCCCAACAGGCCTCAAAGTCAGTATGAACAGATCTGTCTCGCGTTTGCCCCCAACATTGATGCTGCTTCTCCACACAGACTGTGGTTTCTGTTAAGAGTGGTGACCCAGCTATCAATGCCTTCTTACCTTCCCAACTCACCCAGTGCTGAGTCAGCTGGCTTTTAAAGCTCCAAGCTCCAAGTCCCACTGGCCTTAAAAACTCATGGAATTCAGCCCTTCTGGTTTTAAAAGTCAAACGTTATGGGGATTAGTCTTTGTTATGCAAGGTCTCTGGTGCAAGGGTCCATTTCTTTGCTCTCTTGGAGAGTACAGCTCCCTCCCTCCTGCAGGCAGCCACTACACCACCTTTCTGACTTTCCTAACCTTTCAGATGCAGCTTCTTCTCTGCATTCAATTGTAGAGTTTTTCCTGCCATCCAGACGGCTCTCTGGTTTGTTGACTTAAATGGATGATATGTAGCTGTAAATGTGGGCCAGAGAGAGCTCAGGGTCTTCCTACTACACCATCCTTCCCCAGACTCTCCCTGCTACCTTGCATTTTTATTTATTTATTTATTTATTTTTTAAAAGATTTTATTTATTTATTTGTCAGAGTGAGCACAGGCAGACAGAGTGGCAGGCAGAGGCAGATGGAGAAGCAGGCTCCCGCTGAGCAAGGAGCCCGATGTGGGAATCGATCCCAGGATGCTGGGATCATGACCTGAGCCAAAGGCAGCGGCTTAACCGGCTGAGCCACCCAGGCGTCCCGCATTTTTAACTAACAAACTCAAATATACATTTTTTCCGATAAATTCTAAACTTTTTGAATATTTCTATTCTCCTTCAGAGAAAGGTGACTTTAATATGCTTCAATTACCCACTCAACACTCCTCCTAACTTTTTATTATTGTGCCATTGTCATTTCACAATTAAACACAGAATAGTTACCATTTTTATAATCAATTTTTAATTAGAGTTATAAAATACTTTGCTTATTTATTTTGCTGTTTTTTATATGTCACTCTAGAGTCTAGTCTTCTTCATGAAATACATCTCGTAGTAATTATCATGGACCTAAAAATACATCTTACCCTCACTCTTGAAACAGACTTAGCCAGGCACAATGATTCCCGATTTCCTTCTCTCCATCAAACTTCAGTGATCTTACTTTTCTCTCAAAAAAAATGTAAATTCTGTCTGAGTTCCAATGGTGAGACTCTTTTCAATCTTATTCACACAATTCTTCAAGCAATTTCCCAAATTCCCATCACTGAATTTCAGTAATAATTAATGGTCAATCTTGTTTAATCTATATCCCAACTCATTCCCTCCCCCATGTTATTTTAGAGCAAACGCCTAACATCATATACTTTACACATAAATATGTTAGTGTGTATCTCTAAAAGTTAAAGACTACCTTTTTTTTTTAGCTCAATACTATTATCACAGCAAAATTAACAATCATTGTTTAAATCATCAAATATCTAATCAGTGTTCAAGTTTTCAATTACTTCACATACATATAATTTTGAAACAATTCTTTTGAGTCAGAATCCAATAAGGTTATAATATTGCAGCAGTTACTATACCTTCGAAGTCTCTTTAAGTCCTTAGGATCTCCCTGCAACTCGAGTTTTTAAAAAATTTTTTGTTAAATAACTCGTCTTTATTTTCCTGATTGCTGATATAATTTAATGTTTCTTTGTTGTTACTTCCTATCAGTTGAACCAGATTTGTTAACTTTGGAGGGGCGGTGGAGGGCAATGGTAGGTAACCATTGATGGTCAATGCCTAAATCTGGTATGCTTTTACATTAGGAAATTTTTAACATATTAAGGGTCTATATATAGACAAGCCATTTTATCAGATTTTACTGAAGCATTTATAACTTACAATTTTCATAACCTCAACAAAAGAAAGGGTTTTTTTATTTTTTTTTTTTTATTTTTTTTTTTTTTTCCCCTAGCCCCTGGCCTTCCAACAGGTTGGCTACATGGATGCCTGAACCCACCATTCAATATATCTTTGTGATTTGGGCCAGAACATTAGTGCTCTAATGACATTACAGTGGACAGATCCGTAACAGGCTGGGCTCAGCTACACCTAAAACCCAGATCTCTGCAAAAGCCGTCAGAAATGCACTGAAAATTGATGTCAAAAAAAATGTTGAGAAAGCTTTTGGCTGCAGTGTAAAAATGGGGACAGTAAAAAAGGAATAACATATACTGGCAAAAGCTTGAAAATGTTACATTTTCAAGGTAAAGATATGTGGGCATCTGTTTTGGCAAATTGAAAATACTCTCACCTCATAAATAACAAAACAAAACTCTCACCTCATAAATAACAAAACAAAATAAAGCCAATAAGCTTTAGTTTGTTTAGTTTGTTTCAAAAAAAATGAACCAAAAAACTCCCCCAAAGTGGATACTTTGTTTCCTCCACAGTAGGAAATGGAAGAGACCAAGGCATGCTATTGGTTTCCTTGTGGAGAAATTGGAATAAAAACAGTGGTAACTGACCTTCTAGTTGGAAAGAGCAACAGAGAGAGCATTAAGAACCAAAGAAACTGTTTTTATCACAATAGAAGGAAAAAAAAGAACCAGAAAAAGAAACAACCAGAGAAATGATGAAAGTAGGAAATTTAGGGGGAAAAAAGAGATGGAATAAATAATAAGCCTGAAGTAAGAAAGAAAACAAGCATAAGACATAATTCAACCTGGGGCACCTGGGTGGCTCAGTGGGTTAAAGCCTCTGCCTTCGGTTCAGGTCATGATCCCAGGGTCCTGGGATCAAGCCCCGAGTTGGGCTTTCTGCTCAGCAGGGAGCCTGCTTCCTCCTCTCTCTCTCTGCCTGCCTCTCTGTCTACTTGTGATCTCTCTCTCTCTCTCTCTCTCTGTCAAATAAATAAATAAAAAATCTTAAAAAAAAAAAAAAGACATAATTCAACCTCCTTGGGAAGTAGCATTGCACTATTTAACAAGTAATGAAAGTATTGCTATCCTTCAATTTTACATTGAAGGAGCTATCCTAGAAAAAAGTCTGAAATTTAAAAAACAACCATGCCCAAGCAGTTCTTCAGTTTTTTATAAGTACAAAGCTTGGAAACAACTACCCCAAGTTATACATCTGGGGGATGATTAGAGGAATAACAACATAGAGTGTAAAAGCAGTAATTCAGAATATTGATTATAAAATATTGTTTATAAAATATAAAACTGAGTATGCTATATAAAGCATTAATTATTTTATATATACACACATGTAAAATACATATACACATATGTAAAAATATGTGTATGATAGTTTTCTATATACATATCAGTAAATATATATAATGATAAAGATATGTAATGATAGGGCGCCTGGGTGGCTCAGTGGGTTAAGCCGCTGCCTTCGGCTCAGGTCATGATCTCAGGGTCCTGGGATCGAGTCCCGCATCGGGCTCTCTGCTCAGCAGGGAGCCTGCTTCCCTTCCTCTCTCTCTGCCTGCCTCTCTGCCTACTTGTGATCTCTGTCTGTCAAATAAACAAATAAAATCTTTAAAAAAAAAAAAAGATATGTAATGATATACCATGAGATAAAGTGAGGGTGTGGCTGTATAGTCCTTTGGTAAAACCTCAGAAAACTCCAAGGGGAGAATTTCTGTCAAGCAAGAAGCTTTTAAGAAGCATATACTATTTTTCCTAAGCAGTCTTAGCAGAAGCCTAAGGTAGGGAAGGGCTTATCTCAAAATGATTTTTGTGTGTGGATTTTGTCTAATGAGGCAGATCCCCATAAGATTCATGGAAAACAAAACAAAACAAAAATTTAAGAGAATTGCATTGCACAAATACCACCAGTTTGAATGGAAAAAGGACAGAAATAGCACAAAATGAAAAGAGGCCTTATATTATCTCAAATCTCTAGAGAAAGATGATATTTCATACATATAAAAAAATTAAAAGTATTCTGGGGTGCTGAAAGAAAATTCTCTATGTAGCACTGTTTCTGGGTGGTAGAACCCTGAGTGGTGACTTTTTTTTTTTTCTATTTCCTCACTCTTAACTGTATTTTTAGAATTTTCCGTAAGTGTAGATTACATTGATGAGTGCTCCAAAAAAGCGTAAAAACAATCTAAATAAAAGGTAAGAAATTTAAACAAGACCAAGAGTCAGTATCTATTAGACACATAGATTGGTTAATAACCACCCCTCCTCCTAGCTCTTACCCCTTCATTACCTTTGGTTGACAACCTGTGGTTTTTTCTTAAAATTTTCTCTTTGAGCCCCTGAAATCTGGCTTGAGTCACTCCAGTCTTCTGAAAATGCTGTCTGATTCTCACTGCTTTCTAATTAACATTCTCTCAACTTGTGATAGTATAATTTCCTTCCTCTTAAAAAAGGTAGAAAGTACTTAATCTCAAGGAAAATGGAGTTAAAAATGTTTTCATATATGATCCTGTTCTAGAAAAATTACTCTGCTATCCATTGGGAAGGTAAATTAAAGGGACAAGAATGATCATTTGCATATCCGTATTTCCTTTTCTGTGAAATCTGTTCATGACTTTTGCCCAGATTTTACTGTTGAGGTGTTGGTGTCCTTGTCAATTTGCTTGAATTCTTTACATGATTGATGTTACTACAGATCTTATTTCTTTTTCACATGTGTGATTAGTTTTCTCCCAGTTTCTTATTTGTCTTATGATTTTATTTTTTATATCTTTGGATCTTTGTTTTTATAACATATGTAATAGATATTCCCTATAACAAATTTAAACAGTACAGACATGCATAAAACATAAAGCAAAAGGTAGGATAACATGGTGCAAAAAATCATCCTGTAGTTAAACCCTCCCCTTTCATGCCTTCTCAAGTTTATTTACAGCATTCTAAGATTGTGTGATGTATCTGTGTATTTTCAAGAGGTTCTTCTCTTTCTAGGAAGTATGGTGTTTTGGATTTGAAGAAGAGAAAGGGAGGTTTGTTTCTTCCACTGAAGCCCCAGTGTCCCTTCTGCTCAACATTCTGAGAGGGCAAGTCACTAATTGTGGAAAGGTCCCAAGTCTGATTGATCCCAAGTCGCACTTTTCTAGAACTTCCCTGGCAAGTATGGCAAGATATTTTGGTGACTGAAGGGATAAAATGAATTGACCCTTTGTTTCTGACAAAGTCTGATAAATCATTTATAAGAACAAAGAACAAAATCTTTAAAAAGTATCAGGGAAGGCTCTATCAGCATAGTTTGTTTTTTTTTTTTAATACAGCTCCTCTACAAACACAAACCCATCAAACAGCTGTTTCCACAAGAAATCATAGATGCACCTCTTACTACTTAGCACCTACACTTCCATACAATGCACAGCTTTCTGCAATCAAGGGAATATGCTAAGGCTTAGCAGACACAACCAAACATATGGTAGCTTTAGGCTGCTAGTATGAGCTTTCAAAGCTGTGTTTTACTGATAGGAGTTGTGTTTTGTTGTTTTGTTCTTTTTTTTTTTAATCACAGATTTGATGAATAAGATAGCTGAGCCACCAACTTTTATTCTTTTCTATTCTATCTTGAGCTTTCATAATTGTCCTGAAATTCGTCACTGCTTTTGCCTAGGACTCAACTCAGGTGGTATTTCAGATAATATTTAATTTTCTTTTCTTTCAAGTTCATGTTTAAGTCTATGTCTTGGTTTGTTCTTCTGTGGGCAAATATGTGGAGAACATACATTTAAGTCACAAGCCGAAGAGGAAGAGAAGTTACTGGCCTGACAACCATTTTCTTCTCCATTCTGTTTACAGTTAGAACAGTGCTTTCCTCTATGTTAAAAGGAGGAAAAGAGAACTTGGTGACTCCTCTGGGGAATAAATCATGCCATAAAAGGGAATTCTTAAAATCAAAAGTTATATTTTAATGTGAAATGGGATTGAGTAACCTAGCAATTGTATTTAAGAGAAGCATTTATTGACTAAGAAAAAAGTTATTGATTTGGATTTAATATAATGAATATACTTCTGGAAATGTTTTAACTATTATGAGGGTTGTACATATTCACTGGTAGAGTTGGGTGTACTCCATTTTGTCTGTTCTAATATTTTAAGTAACTTTCAAAATATGACTTATGGGCAATTAAATCATCTAAAACTATTAAGATCAATCTCCTAGTTTCAATAGCTACCAATAAATAGAGGTGAGTTTTATAATGAAATCAGATCCTACACCAAATTCTATCACACAACACACACACACACACACACACACACACATTTTATCAAACAAAATTTATTAGCCACCAGGCCAAGAACAGTTAATACAGCTTGTATAAAATTGGGTATGTCTACTTTATCTCTACTTTGGGTGCTCTGAACACATGAATTAAAGGTTTTCTGGAGGCAGATGCACATATTCTAGTGTCAAGATTCAGTTTACTTATTATCTGGATAAAACACTCAGAATACTAAGAACCACTACACCAAATTTTATCACACATACACTCACATTCACATTTTATTAAACAAGTTATTGGTAAGTAAGCCAAACTATAAACTTATACTTGGTCATTCTACCAATAGTGACACTAAGACTGAATCAAGGTGGTAACAGTGTTACCCTAGAGTAACAGTCGTAAACAAAGCAGAAAAGATCCCAGATCTCATGGAGCTTACATTCTAGTGGGATAGAGGTCTGATAAACAAGAAAGGAAATAAAGAAATACAATAATTTCAAATAACAATAAAGTTATAAATAAAACAGAGTAATTAGTGACTGAGATAAAGAGTCTTAAAGGTGGTCCAGGAAAGTCTCAATGAAGAAATGGCATTTGAGCACAGCCTAAAAGACAAGAAGAAGCCAGCAAAGTGAGGGAGTGGAAATAAACTTCCACTTGTGGCATAAGTGAGTTTGGTATGTTTGGGAAAAGAAAGGAGACTTTTGGCTAGAATATTAGTGGTTAGGGGAAATAAATTTCCTGCTATATGGCAGACCAGATATTGTAGTTCTATACCACCAAACACATAGAAATAATAAATATAAGATTACATGTTTACTTTTAAATAGATTTCTGCCAGGAGACTAGAAAAATTTCCCCACCAGCAACACGAATACATTCCACCAAAATCTAACATTCATGAGAGCAGGAGCTTTGCCTGTTTAATTCGCTGCTATATTCCTAGTCCTTAACACAATGCTGGCATATAACAGGAACTTACTAAATGTTTATTGAATGAATTAATTAATGTCTTAGCCACAGGTCTTAGTGAAGAAGTTTCTTCTGTGAATTTGTAACAACTGGCCTCCTCTCACATGAATTTGAGGACTCGGAGTTGGAATTTGAGACTGTGTATGAAATTCACTAGACTCTGAGGTGAAAAATTAACAGAAAAAGTGATCCCAAATTGTGACATTCTGGGGAGCTTAGAAGTAGCAATAGCACACGCCATCAACCAAGATTTTCTACAGAACAAAAACACTAAAAATAAGCTTAGAATCTAAAATCATGAAACATATAAGGAAACAAATGAAGAGGGTGAGAGTAGATATAAGAATGTCAAGTAGTAGAAAAAGCTGAAAAGTAGAATAAAAGTAAATAAGCTTAAAATTATTACAACTACAGAGATGCCTCAGTGGTGCAGCTGGTTAAGTATCTGACTCTTGGTTTTAGCTCAGGTTAAGATCTCAGAGTCATGAGATCAAGCACTGCATTGGGTTCTGTGCCCTCTCGGTGCAGAGTCTGCTTGAGATTCTCTCTCCCTCTCCCTGTGCCCCTCCCACTCATGCTCTCTTTCTCTCTAAAATAAATAAATAAGACTTTCTAAAAAAATTATTACAACTATTTATTTTTTTTAAGATTTATTTATTTATTTATTTGACAGACAGAGATCACAAGTAGGCAGAGAAGCAGAGAGAGAGAGAGAGAGAGAGGGAAGCAGGCTCCCTGCTGAGCAGAGAGCCCAATGCGGGGCTCAATCCCAGGAAGCTGGGATCATGACCTGAGCCAAAGGCAGAGGCTTTAACCCACTGAGCATCCAGGTACCCCAATTATTACAACTATTTAAAAGAAGGATTCACAACATGAGAAAAGAATAAGACTTTACTTTTTTAAACATGTTATTTATTTATTTGAGAGAGAGAGAGAGTGAGTGAGAAAGAGAGCATGAGCAGATGGAGAAGGCAGAGGAAGAAGCAGACTCCCTGCTGAGCAAGCAGCCTGATGTGGGACTTGATCCCAAGACCATAGGACCATGACCTGAGCCAAAGCCGGGTGCTTAACCAACTGAGCCACCCAGGAACCTCAAGACCTTATTTTAAAAAGAAAGACCCGCAGATTTGAAAAGGTCAAATTTATGTTTTAAATTAAAGAAATAGTTACTCAAAACTCAATGGATGAGTTTAGTAGCAAATTAGATGTATCTGAAAGGAGAATTTGTGATTTGGAAGTGAAAGTTAAAGAAATTAGGCAGAATGCTGCATGAATAGACAGAAATTAAGAAATAGACATTAAATGCAGCATATATTCAAGTGTCTTAATTAGACACGTTTCTCAATGGAGTTACAGAATGAGAAAGTAGAGTGAAGAATAAGCAATATTTGAACAGATAGTGTTGGAGTCTTTCCAAAATGATGAAAAACACTGGATCCTCAAATTCAGGGAGCACAAGTTCTGAACATAGTCAACAAGATAGATTTCCACTAAAGGGCATCAGATTGAAAGAAATCTGGAGAAAAGTGGCATGAGATGAAATTGGAGATATACGCAGGGGCCAGATCAAATAGGGTTTGGCTTTAAGTGGAGGACTGATATTATATCATTTGCATTCTTGACAGATTGTCCCAGCAACAATGTGAAGAACAAATTGCAAGGGCCCAGAGTGGGAGCAAGAATAGTAATCTAGGCCAAAGATGATCTGGGGAAAATAAATTTGGTGTGATGCAGCATAACTTGTGGTATCTTTGGGAGACAAATGAAGGTCATGGAATCCAGAAATAAAAGAGATGTTAATTCTCATGTGGCAAATTTTGACAAAAGGAAAACAGAAGGAAAGTGGAAGCTGGGCAAGTGATTTCTCCTTCCTTTTTCCTTCCCATGGGCTGCTCAAGGCAGGGCTTCTCTGTGCAGCCTGACCTTATGCTGAACAGGCGCCTGTATTCATCCTCCGGCTTTGACATCCCAGTTTATTGTGAATAGACGTGGCGTTTAGAACATTTAATCTCAATGCTTAAACTACACCTTTATATCTAAGGCTATATGGGAGATATACAAAGTCTTCTTAAAACACAGAGATTGGTTATTATCTAAAAATAAAACTGTGAAAAATTGGTAAGTAATAGATGAGACCAGAGAGTTGTAAATTCATCCCAAACAGTACTCAATAAAGGCTTATTTATCAATTGAGAAACTCCAAAATTCTAATCAAAATATAAATTTTAGCAGAAAATACTAGAAAAATGTAATGAATTATTTTATTAAAGCCACCAGTAGAAAATGTTACAGAGAAAGTGACTTTCCAGGAAAACTTCAGATCTATTGTGGAGGTAGGTCAGTGGACCTAGAAAGGAACAATTTAACATGAGGATTGCAGATCATCTTAGACTATAACTGGATAGGTCTGGGAGTAGGGCTTAAATAATTTGGAAAGTGTGCTCTCCTTTAATTAGCACTTGGTTATACTTTTAGGGAAATTAGTGCTCATGGAGGCGGAGGGACGCTCAATCATCTGCTAAAGAGAGGCACTTTGGCAATGAGGTAGGAGACCAGATAAGGCATAATATTAATAAATTGCTTCTAATTTGCACTTTTTAGTAAAATATAGTTTTGGAATCCCCATAGAAGGCTTAATTTATGGATTAATGATGAAAAGTAATGTCTTGTTATGGTCTGGATCCAATTTGTTTTGACAGATAATGTGTGTGTATTTAAAAAAATGGGACCAACACAACCAAGACTATAACACTCACCATATGCCACCGAGGTCAGCAGAAATACAGAGCATTTCACTATCTCATTGCTCACTGAGGTCATTTTGGCAACCCCCAACTAGGTCAGAATTCTGAAAAACTGTTTTATTCCTTGCCCCTGAACACCCCTACTGTGAACACTAAAGAGCAGGCACTAAATAAATGTTCATTGACTGGCTTGGTGACCTCACTTTTCAACCTGATTTAGCCCTGGAATAAGTAATTTAAATTACATAATTTCTTGAAAGTAAAATCATAAATAACTTAATTAAAATTTTAATCATAAATAAATTTCTTGAAACTAAAATCAAAATGAGTCTCATTTTGTATATGAGTATCATCCTGATAAAGTACTTATATACATGCTGGTTAATTCACCTTGTTACAAGTTCAGAGTTACACAAGACTTCTTTGTGACTTTTTCTAAATCATCACACACATTGCTACACTCATCTTTCTATCTGTGCCCTTGAGCATCCCCACTGCCCTCCTCTACCTCCTGACACACATCTAGTCACACATCTTGTCCTAATGAGATACTAAATGTTTCCTTTACAGTTTTTAAGAGAAGGCAAGATTCCTTCTGTTTAAATCAAGCTTCTTTTGCTGGTAACAGGTGAAAGCAGCAGGTATCCAATAGTTTGCCTGAGGCTGAATTAAATATCCTGTTGAATAGTCAGCTTATTGAATTTCTGTGCACACATCTTTTTTGAGGTGTACACACTCCCAGATCAGAGTCTTTGAGCTGTTTCTCCTTTCTTGCCTTTTATGGTCTCACTAAATCTCTCTTATTATTGCCTTCTAAAATCTCCTATTTTCTCAACCTACTCATATTCCAAGCCACCCCGCCTTTCTTTTTACAGTTATGAATTTTCATCCTTCTAATCCCACTCCAAAATGGTCTGCACAATTTTAAATACATTGTTTATATTAATATTGGAAAAATATAATACTTTTAAAATCAAATAATGTATTTGTCTTTAGTTTCTCTCCAGGTTCTCTGGGTCACTGCTAATCCACATTTACACTGCCATAAGGAAAGAAGGAGGGGAATGTATGTACAAAAAATACCCACAGAGTGAGCTTGCCACAGTGAATTAGGGGAAGATTGTGTTTGCTATAACAACATGATGTATTAAGGGGGGAGAAAGTTTAGGCATCCAGGGGCTCTGTTCTAGTTCTGGGTTTGCAATTAACCAACAGGATGAGTTTCCACAGTCATGTAAGTTTTATGCATTGCATTTCCTAAAATGAGAACTATAGAGGTTAAGGCTGGAAATCTAATTCAACTTTCACTGTCTCTGACAATCAGACAGTATTTTCTTTGGGAATCATCCACTCAGAGGCTATAGAGAAGGCAGGAACTATGCATTTATGTAGAAAATGTGCTTGATGGGAAAACCACAGGTTTGAGAGCCTGACACCCAGGCTACCATCTCTTTCCTGCTCTCCACCAGCTGACCTAGAGTGAAGTTGTTTAACTTCTTTCAGTCTCAGTTCTGCACCTGTATAACAAGAATGATAATATTTGCCTCATAAGATTGTTCCTAGGATTGCATGAGCTACAGTTTTCAAATGTCATGTGCATAACAGATGCTCTATGGATGGTAGTTATTCTCTTTCTTTCTTTCTTTCTTTCTTTCTTTCTTTCTTTCTTTCTTTCATTCATTCATTTATTATTTTAAAGAGAGAGAGAGAGCAGGGAGGGCCAGAGGGAAAGAGACAATCCCAAGCAGATTCCTCGCTGAGCATGGAGCCCAGCACAGAGCTTCATCTCAAAATACTGAGATTATGACCTGAGCTGAAATCAAGAGTGGGTCGCTCAACTGTCTGAGCCATCCAGGCAGTTATAACTAATGCTGTTGTTCTACTTATTGATTTGGGGAGACAGCATTTTGACTGGGTGACTTGAAGGAGAAATCAGTCAACTAATACTACGGACATATGATAGACATACTAATTGTTGGGTCGGCGGCTTCGGGAATGCAGGAGGAACAATAGAAATGACTGTCGGGGCTGCCATCTTTCATCCCCCTCCTCCCCCTTCCTTAGTCTTTGACTCTCTCGTCAAAAGGATGTTTGCCCAGGTCAGGTCTCCATAGGTAACCCGATACCTATGCAGGAAACAGGAGTATCAGGAGCCCCCACCCCATAGGATCACCAAATACCTTACCATATATGGATGTGAGCCCATGCCCTGCCTTGGTCCCATAAAAGACCCCGCCAACTCCCTCCCAGGACCACTTCCCAACTCCCCTCTCCTGAGTCGTGGAACCTCGCCCAAGGGTGCCGACCTCCTCCCGGCACGACTGGTGGTGTGTTTACCTCGCCTGCAAAACTTTACGCTAAAAATTATACTATTATACATACTAACAAAGAACTTAGTAACTGGTAGATTACTTAAAAATGTCCAATACAAAAAGCTTAAAGTAAAAAAGGGAAAATTCCCCTCTGCTCCCCTCCAGAATAACTATCCACATATATATCTGTCCAAAGTGTGAAATTTCTAAATGTGAAATTATATGTATATATGTATATACATTATGTATGTATATATGTGTATACATACATTATATTATGTATGTATATGTGTGTATACGTACATTATATGCATATATATCATATGTATATAATGCTCTGATAAAAACCATATCATGTTATATATGCTGCTAGATAAAAATATTTAACTGATGAGTGGGAAGGAACAATGAATATTTCTTGGTTTAATAGGAAAGCAGCTGCTTTGGGGAAAAATATTAGCTATAACCAAAGTAGAAAGGAGGCTTCTCTATGTTACTCCAATTCTTTTTATGAGAATTCTTAGAGTTTATTTTTACTAGGTATTATTCACAATATTTGAAAAGAAATAAGTTAAGTTTCACTACTAAAAACCATAATTCTAATACTCACGTTGTTTGTGTGAAGTAAAATCGTATGTACATTGTCTAATTTGCATGAAGTTTTCTAAGTGTGGATAACAAATAAATATGAAAATACCTCTTCCAGGTGCTACCAGGCACTTTTCCTGCAAAACCACTTACTTTCAGCAGCCTAACAAAGTTTTGTAGGCACAGAGGATGGTTGGAAAAGGATATAGATTCTCTGTGTTATTTGTTACGCTGAGTGCAAACTGACCTAGTTATGGTTGCTATGGATACTATAATTTTGAATTTAATAATATTCTCTGAAGGAGTAGTCACACAGATCTACAAAATGCTGAATCCAATCTGAATCTCACACTTGAAAGGTGAAAAAAAAAAACAAAAACCTGCATCAGAGAGGCTGAATGCCAAGAGAGAAATCAGAAGATCTGTTAGAGAAATCTCAGAATTAACAAGGCTGATGTCTGTGATTAGTTGAGTGGCCAATGTGCTTTTCAGAGTCACTCAGTCCACAGAAAATGGCTCTTACTTAAGTGATTCCCATGGGTCCCCGTGGCAGTCATTAAAGACACGCCCTTCCTGCTAGGCATCTGCTAGTGCTCCTACCTCCAGACTAAAAATGAACAAACATCTTCTTGCAGCCAACATACTGAGCTCTTATGACAAAATGGTTTTGGCACAAAAGAAAACGAAGTGAAATGAGAAAAGAATGCCTCGGAGGTAGAAGAACAAAGAATCATTTCTTTTTACCGAGTCTTTAGGATCATTTAGTGGCTCTGTATTAGGAGTCTGCAGCATACAGCCTTGCATATAATATATGGTACAATGATGTGTGAATTTAAATATCCAACCATAATATTAAGATTTTATTTTTCAATAAATGTTTCTGAATTATTCACAAGTACAGTACAAGTAATAGGAAGCCGGCTGCTTACAGCTAAAATGAAAGGTGCATATAGCTTTATCTCCTATTTAGAAGCCAGTTAACTCCAATAAGGTCCAAATTTTGGGAAATAGAGATGGGAGAAAGTGGAGAGAGGGCGCAATTTAAAAAGTCTTCTGGGTTCTCTCCGGGAAATTAGAATAGTTCATCTCTTGCATCAGTTGTTTTGACCCAAGTTGCTGTTCTGCTGAAATAACTGTTAAAAGAGTTCTGGAAGATCATGAACTAGTAGGAATTAAATCCAATGCTCTGACTTAGATACTAGCATCATTAAATAGATCGTTTTCAAAGATTCTAGTGGCCCCTTTGCTTGCTTATGTAGCTGGTTTTGATCATAGTCAGGCTATCCGGTGCATTTACAAAGTTTCTTTCCCTTCCCGAGATAAGCCCCCACCCCCACCCCTTGACAACCTTGAAAATCTTGCAATGGATGATTCATTACAGCTAAGATAAAGACCCAGATATGATCATATGTCATTGCTAAAATTACTTCAATCAAGAGGATAAAAACATTAGAAGGTTTACCTCCTTCTAAACCTCAGCTCCCATCCATTGTCTGCTGACAGGATTATTATGCTGCTGCTTGGTCAGTGCATTAACAGAAATTGTTGCTTTCAGGAAGCAAAGCAACGAATATAAAAACACAGCTACAAGATAACAGGGCCACGATGAATAATTTGCAGTTGAATAGGGAGCTCTCAAAGCTGGCTTTATGGTCATCTCACACATGCATTAATGATCTCATCTTTGAGGAAGTAATATTCTCTGATTTTCTCTTTTGTTTCCAGATCTATAGTCTCCTTTCCCAGGAAAGGAGATACTAATCAGAGAGAGAGGAAAAACAATACCTTAAGTTGCAACTCAGCCTCTCCGCATAAATCAGTAGGCTACACATGACCTTAACCTGCTGTCTGAGCCCCACAACAACAACCATTTATTGATTTCGTTTTGCTAGCCATGAGGGTTTCAAAGGCAAATATCTTGAATATATCATAATCTAATGAGTCACAGAATCTACAGGGCTCCTTTTGTTAGGATAGAGGTATGTGGCTCTGTGGTCTCAGAGATGGGTGAGAATGATTGTTCTCAGGGACGGAAGGGAAGTGTCTTGGAGGAGGGAACATTTAAGCTGGGTCTTGAAGGATGAGTAAGATTTTACAGGATGGGGAGCACTATTCCAAGTAAAAGAAATAGCTTAAACAAAGTCAGTCCTAAAAGGGAAGAGAATATGGAGTATGTACTGGGTATATGGGTCACATTGCTGTTTCCATAGATAGCCACAACAATTTCTCCCATCCTGTAAGCTCTTCCTACAATGTCACTTTGATACTCCTCCCATGGCAAAGGTGGTGTCAATGTTCCTTTCCCTTCAGTCTGGGTAGGCTTTGAGACTCTGGTGGAAGTGATGCTCTGTTACTTCATAAGATTGGTCAAAGAGGCTGTGGTTTCTTCCTGGTTCCTTTGAGATACTCCCCTTCGTAGCCCTGAGCCATGATGTCAGCTGTCTGACTTCCCTGAGGCTGCCATGCTGTGACAGAGGCCCAAACTGGCTCATATGGAGCAACCAAAGAGGCCACGAGCGAGAGTACATGAAACGAGACAAATGCCTGGTCATCCTTCACTCTTTTACCTGCCCACAGTCTTAGCTTTAGCCAACACTGACCTCCAACCACATGAGAGACCTGAGTCAGAACTGCTTCGCCAAAGCCCTTCTGCCCTTCGCTACCACAGTGATAATCATTGCTTTAAGCAACTAAAGTGTAGGGGTGATTTGTTATTCAGCAATCAATAACCAGAACAGCAAGTAATTGGAAATGAAACTGGACGGTCTGATTGAGGCCTACAGAATATTTGGATTTCCCTCAACATGAGGTGGGAAACAATCCATCACGCTTTTTAATCTGAAGAATGACATGATCTGGTTTACGGTTTAGAGACGAAATTCAAGAGGCACTGGGCAAGATGAGTTGGAGTAGAGAGATACTGGAGACAAAGAGCACGCTTGCAGGAATTCTCTGAGCTGGACTGCACATAAAAATCACTGAAGATGTTGATAGAATTTTAGATCACTCGGATTCACCGCGTCCCCCGCCCCCACCAAAAGACAAGTAATAAGGAATTGTTCCTAGACGCCTTGAACAGACAAAAGAAAGGTCAGTTGAGTGTGCTTGCTGCCTATGAGGGAGTTTGCTCGGCACTTTGGGAACAGCAGAGGGGCTGAGACTGTGGGCGTTGCTATGAGAGAGACTGAATCTATCCTTACCCCATCATTAACTGGTTGTGTGATCTGGGGAAAATCACTTAACTTCTCTGAACCTGTTTTGGGATCTATCACATATGGATAGGAGTCTACCTTCATCACCATTTTGCCAAGGTATCATCGTTACATATAGTAATTGTTCAGGAACAATACTTCACAGCACACTTTCTCAGAAGTGTCCTTCGGGGGCCGCCTGGGTGGCTCCGTCAGTTAAGCATCTGACCTTTGTTTTGGCTCAGGTCCTGTCTCAGGGTGGTGAGATTGAGCCCAAGAGCTCTGTGCTCAGCAGGGAGTCTGCCAGAAGATTTTCTCCCTCTGCTCCTCCCCCAATTAAATAAGTAAATAAATCTTTTCTAAAAATGTAAGGAAAAAACAAAGAAGTCATTCTCATGTGATTCAGCTTCCTTCCTTCCTTCCTTTCTTTCTTTCTTTCTTTTTTTTTTTTTTTTAAGATTTTGTTTATTTACTTGACAGACAGACATCACAAGTAGGCAGAGAGAGAGGGGGAAGCAGGCTCCCTTCTGACCAGATAACCTAACGTGGGGCTTGATCCCAGCACCCTGGGATCATGACCTGAGCCGAAGGCAGAGGCTTTAACCCACTGAGCCGCCCAGGCGCCCCCCTTATTTCCCTTCGTTTGGACTCTACCTCTACCACTTTACTGAAACTCCTTTTGGAAAGTTGATAAATGACCAACTTTGTGCCAAATTAAAAGAATTATTTTGCATTTTCATTTTGTCTTGCTTTTCAGCCATCCGACCACTCTTGAATTTTAGAAAACGCTGCCTCCAGTCCTGTGATGCCACATTCTCCCACGTTTCTCCCACCTCAGTGGCTGTTCCCCGTGGCCTTCTGTGCTGGCTTTTCCTCCAGCCCCACCTCTAGACTTACTGTTCTTCAGGGTTTGACTTCGGTCCCTCTTTTCTGGATATATTTTCCTTCTTAATAGTCTCATCCATCCCTGACTTTAAACAGTGTGTATGTTCAGGGGCACCTGGGTGACTCCATCAATTAACCTGCTGTCTTCCGCTTGTGTTGTGATCTCGGGGATCGAGCCCCATGTCGGATTCCCTGCTCAGCGGGGAGTCTGCTTCTCCCTCTGCCTCTTGCCCCCACTCTTGCTCTCTGTCTCTCAAATAAATAAATAAAATCTTTTTAAAAAATGGTATGCATATTCTGATGACCAGGTTTTTTTTTTTAAGCTAAAATCTAAATAGTGACTCCAAATTTATATATTCAAAGGCTACCTAACATTTCTTTTGAATATCTCACAGGCATTTTAACGCTAATGCATCTTAAGTGGAGTTCTTGACAACCCTACCCAAGTTACCTCTTCTCGTGTCTTTTTCCTTCCTGTTGTAGCACACAGCACCAATATCCTCCCACTTATTTAATCTTAAAACCTGGAATTTAACTTCACTCCTCTTTTTACTCATCTACCTCAATCAAATTCTACCTCACATACAAATTCTATTAGTGCAACTTTTAAAACGTACCTGAATTCATCAATTTTTCTCCATCTTTAACCTCCACTACCCTAATCCAAGCATTTCTCACCTGGACTTCTACAATGAATTTCTTACTTATAATAAATTCCTTTCCTTCCTCCAATCCAGTTTATTCATCACATTATTCAAGAGATATTATTTCTGTTTTGGAATTGGGACTTTTCTAACCTTATAGCACCCTGAGATTAGAATCCAGAAATCACATAATGCTGGACCTGAATAAGATGTGTGTATCTTTAATCTACACCCTACAGCAATAAGAATAGTCTAGGTTATGCTGATGTAGTTTTTTAAAAAGCCTGAAATCCCAGTGGCTTAAAGCAGCAAAGAATTCTTTCATGCTCAAACTACACAATCATTATGGGATGTTTGGGGGGCTCTGCTCTAAGCCATCCTCATCCTAGGACTCATCCTGATAGAGCAGGAACTGCCTGGACTCTTGCCCATCATCATAAATGAGGGCAAGAGACCTATAGCCAATCACACACTGGTTCTTAGCACTTTCCCAGAAGTGACATATATCACTTTTAGTCAGTTTCTTTGGCCAAAGCAAGTTCCATGACCACATTTAAATTACAAGAGTGCAAGGCAATGCAATAGTCCCATGTGCCTAAATGGAAAACTGTAAATATTTAGTGAACAGCATAATGGCTACCTCATCCTTATATTTTATAGATGAAGAAATTGGAACCTAGAGAGATTATGACATTTGTAATATCAAGATGATTTATGTCATAGCCAAAACTAAAACTGAATCTTGAATTCTGTCCAGTGCTTTTTAAAATAATGAACCAGGAACTACTTGTTCTTTACTTCCAATAAAATTAATTTAAGTATCATGGGATACCTGGGTGGCTCAGTTGGTTAAAGGTTAATTTAAATGTCTTAATATCAATATTTTATTCTTTTACATAATATGAAATCCTTGCACTGAAATACTTTTTTACCTCTGCCTTAAAGTATAAAACTCAGACAAGTCAGGGTCCTTGTCTTCCAGTCTCACTCACATTCTAGCAAAATGTTCCAGTGATGAAACACTCAGAATCTCTCTAACCTGTCTTCACTCATTGCCAGAAAAACTAAATTATGTTTTCTGTGAGAGCTTCTAAACACATTAGCTTAAAAAAATGCAGAGATAAGCAGGAGAACTATGAATCTATACGCAGACAATCAAACACTGTATGTCTGTCACATCCATTAGAAATGTATTCCCAACAAAAACTCAACTAAGAATGTTTGAGGAAGAGAGTGTTATGTTACACTCATAGCAAGAAGTCTACAGGTAGTTGGCTGCTAGTGTTGGTTCAGTAGCTCAGTGGTATCAAAGCTCATAGTTCTTTTGGTCTTTTCTCATGGACACAGGGTGGTTGCAACTGCACTGTGAGATCAAGTTTAGACGAAAGGGGAAGGTTGAAGCTAGCTGTGATGCCTCTGAGAACCAAAAGCTTCCCCAGAATCAACACATTGTCCTCTGTTCCAACAGACTGCCCCTGAGGTCTCATTTGCCAGGCCTGGGAATATATGGCCAACCCTAGCAGCAAGAGAGCCTGGAAAAATAGGGAACAAAGTTATCATTATGACTGACCACGCCTAATTCTGCATGCCACGGGGGTAGAATGTGCTAGGATGAAAATTAAAGCAAATCACATTGTCTGCTTCATTGGTTGACTGATTAAAAGGCAATATTATTTTTAAAGTTGACATAGAAACTTTTATTAAAAAAACAAAATATATATTTGCTACCGAATCCATAGTAGCAATATTATATATCTTTTCAATTGACAAAATTCCAAAATACAATAGAGCTAGTACAGTCAGTTCTGCTATAATGCTTGTGAGGAAAACACAAGTTGGTTCCAACAAGACTGATACCTTGGGGAACTGTTTGGGCATAACACAGTCTCACTTTTGCTGATGTGTGATTTTCACCCCTTAAAACATTAGGTGAATGCAGAAAACTGTACCCAGATGCCCTGAGCCACAAAGGAAAACACAAAATTCATCCATGGACACCCCTGAAAATTACCAGTGACCTCACTCAGTTCGCTGAGTGGGCTGTGAGCCATGCTCAACCGCATCTGCTGGTGTCCATTTCCATCTGATTTCGCATGTAGCTTCTTTCCTGACCCATACACCGTAACCCTTCTAAAGCCCACTTCCACAGGTATCCTTCAGTTCTGTTTCAATATTAAGTGCCATATTTATTATACTATCTATGTATTTCCTAACCACGTATCATATGTAAAACTGTATGACCTTTTTTTTTTAAGTAGTTTTCTATCTGGTTTTTGTGGGTCACTGACAAAGTTTTGGAGTTCCATGTCCTCAATCACATACTTCCCATAAGTCCTACAGTTTTGATGGTTCATGTTTGCAATAATACTACACCTGAATAGCATATATCTGTTAGTTACCAGGTGAATGTACACAAACATATTATATACATATATGTATATATATTAGAATACAAGTGAGACTTTTTAACAGGAAACTTTTTAACAGAGCTTTAAATCAAGCTCGTTTTACATCTTAGTAGAGAGTATGCCTTTTAGAGTATTTATTAAATGTGCTTGAGAGGGCTTGTTAAAAAAAGACTATCAATTATATTAAATAAAAACTATTCAATATGCCAAGCTATATATAGATGTCTCTATAGCAGGTGAAGATTTGTCATTTATCTTTTAAGGTAATTATGCAAATTCTATTCAGCCCACACATCTTGGAATTGGAAAACGGTTTTTATCTTTTTTTCCCTCATTTATAAACCTTGTCTAACAAGACTTAGCCACGATTCAGAAGGGGCCGTGCAAAGCTGAATTTTGGCAGTCCCTTTATAATAAAAGAGAATTTACTTTCTTCTTAGAGTCTCTCTTTTCTTTAACAAGGGCAGACAAAACACCCAGCACATTCCCAGAGCTTCTACAAATTTCCCCCTTGAGAAATCTCAGTAACTCCAAGGAAAAACAACTTCAAAAAATTAATGAAAGGCCCATCAGTATTTGCATTTCTCTCTCCCAATCCCTGTCCCTGTCCTTTCCACTTTCCACATGTCTCTTTAGTTTCAAACGTTTTTTCCTTCCCTTCTTTTCCCAAGGTGAGCTACCATTTCCTGGCACTCCATCTGGGAAAAGGGAAAAAGGAAAAGATCTTACAGAAATCAGACCCTGATGTCACCATGCTTCCCCCCCCGCCTAAGCAGCAGAACAGAGAAGAACAGCGTTGGGAGCATAAAACGGTGAATTTCAGGCAAGGGTCACGTGTGGACAAGAGACAACAAAAGACCCCAGGATTGTGTGGACATGTCCTCCTCCTCTAGTGCCTGCTGCCCAGATGCCTCTCAGATACGAATGCTTGTTTCCTCAAGAATGTGGAGCGGGGTTTGGCAAATACATTGTTAGTAAATTATTTCAGAATGTTCGTTGAAGAGGAAGCATGACTTTTGAGTGCGCACGGTAATCCTTAAAAATGATTCTGTACCCACTGTTTTGATGCTAATATGAATTCTAATTACCCCACACTAACTCTGTGGGTCACACTTGGGTGACTCTAGCTGTAAGTCCCACACAAGCCCCTGTGTGCCTCCAGCCAGCAAACCACAGCGCAGTGTCCCAGTGCATCTGTCCACACCCACAGGCACACATTAAACCCACAAGCCACAGGTTACACTCCCAGGTGCTGCCCTTCTGCCCTGCCCCACCTTGTTCTTCCCTTTTCCCCCAACCCCCAGCCTGCTGCTGTGGCACACAATGGGATTTTTGTTTGCTCCCATAGCATGTGACAAAGCAGTCCCTGCTTTGCCTAGCTCTGTGCTTCAGGTCTCTCAGGTAACAGGTGGCAGCTTCCCTGCTGGATTCTAGGTATAAAAAAGAATGACCTCATAGGGGTGGAGCTCTAGGACTCCGTACAGGTGGCAGTCACAGCCAGGTAACCCCGGAGTGAAGCCGTTTAGTAAGAAGGGGGCAGTTAAACTCGTCACTCTGGTGGCTTCAACTCTGACCCCGAGGCACTGCAACAAACAGCCATTGCCTACAAGTCTCCAGAGCTTGTCTTTGCCTCAGATGGAGCCCAAAGAAGCCATTGGGAAAGAGAACATGGGCACCAAGAAGAAGAATCTGACCTTCTTGAGGCCCAGGCTCTATATGCTGGAGAGAAGGAAGACTGACACAGTGGTTGACAGCAGTGTTTCTGGGGACCACTCTGGTACCTTGAGGAGGAGCCAGTCTGACAGGACCGAATACAACCAGAAACTTCAAGGTAACCAACACAGATCAATCGTCCTAGGTTATTGCATTCCCAGCTCTGTTCTCCTACTCTTACGTAGGCAAAGAGATCACTTAAGGCAAAGGAGAAAAATCAAATATTATCTTCTCTGGAAGGAGGGAAATAAAGTAAATAGGAAAATTAAAAAAAAATAAGAAAAATGAAAATAAATGTCACTCATAAATTATAGGAAAACTCTATTATGTGCTTCAATAGTTAATGAATCAATTCTGAATTATTCTGAATATTTTTTTTCCTGGTGAGATTAATATTTTTTTCTGCTGTCCTCCTCCCTTCCTTCTCCCTTCTCCAGGCAATTTAACAACTGGGAAGCTCTAGAAAGCAAATGATTTAGAAACTGACAATAGGTAGTTTCTCTCAATAGATAGGTGTGGGATGTCACACCATGAGGTCTATCTAGGTAATTGTACTGAGCTGTGATTGTGGTTATCTTAAATACGGGCATGAGACTGCAGTCATGTCTGTGAAAAAGAGGAATGTTAGTCATTGGATTGGTATAATAGGATTTGTTGAAGATCACATAGGTGTTCATTCCTTTAGAGTGAATCGAATGGCTTCCAAATATGGTAAGGGATATTTAACATGCTTAGATTGAATGACTTTTGAGGAAATAACTTCAGTTTATTTGTGATGGTCATTAGAGTGTTGGACATATAACAGTTATTATAAAACGTCCAGTTTAAGGCCCCAAGTGTCTAGCCCTTCCCATCCACCCTCTCTTTTCCTCCCTTTCTCTTGAAGGTCACTTGTTTGAGTAAACTTCATTTTGTTGTTGATTGTGCAATGTTTTAAGTATCCACTGCAGCACCTGTTATGTGATCCCCAGAACCTGTCACTCCCGCTCTGAGCACACTGTGTGTTTGAGCTCTTATAATTCCACCATGGGCTCTTACTCTGGACGGACAATTTATGATGAGGCTAGAAAGACCAATAGAACACACTTGAAATTAGTAGGTCTCTTTCCAAAAAGGAAAAAAAAAGTAAAAGAAAAAAGAAAAAAATGCTCAGACTTCATTATGCAAATTAATTAAATAAATTAAATGCATTTAAATGAAACTATGAAAAAGTAGTTATCTTTAAAGATAACTACTGTGAATTAAGGCTTTAAAAAGAAAATCCTGATGGCTCAGGGTTAAAATACAGTCAAGTCTTCTCCTTAAAGGACTTTTTTAAAAAGGGGAGGGGTGTATTGTTCGATCTTTGAAATTAATTTTTCTCAAGGCAATGTATATGTTGGCAAGAATTTAAATTTTAAAGTCACACACACTTGTCTTGCAATTCTGGATCTTAATTTATAACCTATAAGATTTTGAGCAAATTAATTTCTGAGCCTCAGTTTCCCTACCTGTGAAAGTGGAACAATGATACTTACCACATACTGTTGCTGGGATAATGAAATCAGATAATTACGTGAAACGCCTGGCATATTGGCTTAAACATGGTGTGTACTCGACAAAGAGTTATTTTTTTTTTTATTTTAGGAATAATGGGAAGAATAATGACAGAATAAGACTCTGTTCTATTAATCAAATTTACTAATTTACTGATCTATTTCAACTCTTTTTCTGTCTTTTGATGAAGAGACCACATAAATTCAGTAAAAGCCCATGGCTTTATCTCTAATAACATGTTTATTCTGTCTGAGATTCACTAATTCAGCAACTTTTTGGTCCAGATTTTCCATTAGCAAAATAAAAATGGAAAATGCTTTTTGCAATTCACTTCCTAATCGTAGTTTAAAAAAAAATAAATACATCTGTGACCACAAAAGACAGCAGATGTTTGTTGGTTACTTTGCAGAAGACCTCAAGTTGCTGCTTATGTACTCCATTGGTTTTGTGGTTTCCCTCTGCCTTGATGGATCCTGTCTTTGAAGCTAGAAGAAGAGACTCAGGAGTTAACCCATGTTCCTAGAATTGTTTGTGTAGTTGACAAATCATCAGGAAGTGGAGAGAAGCACATGAGAGCTGTAAAGATAGGTTGGCTCCTGATAAGTAACTGTAACTCCTAATAAAATCCTACTCTGATGTGTAACTCCTAATAGAGCTTTTAGTAAGACTCTTCTGTAACTGCTTTGGCTTCAGTAGAAAACATTTTCTCATTAACATTCGAAGCACAGTTCTGTTGGGTTTGCACTCTGGTCTGCGTTATATCCATTATCATGCAAGTGGATCCTAAATCACCCTAAGAAGTTTTTTTTGTTTGTTTGTTTTGTTTTGTTTTGTTTTGTTTTGTTTAATTGCAATGCCAAGAGTTTTTCCTCTGCCTACCTTGAAACTGGGAGGCATTGAATAAAGATCGGAGCTGGTTAGAGCCCTCCAATGGATGGCCTAAAGCAACTGTGAGGTCACACCATGCTTTTCAATGCTGCAAAGAGGTCTTAGATTACTTAGCCAGAGTCCTTCAGTGCTGTGTTGCTATTTGAGTAATATGGTTCACTGCTCTGTCTCTTTGAGCAAATTCTCTGGGTTCTAGGAAATCTGTGACCTTTCTTTGGTGCCCCTGGGCTCACCTCTTAACTCATATTACACAGTCTACTTGTTCAATTCACTTTCTGGATGACATCGCTTTAGTAATGTGAATCCTAAATTGTAATTTCTTTAAAAATGGCACACTGGGTAAGAGAAGCTACTAGACTAAATAAGAGAACATGGTTCTAGGGGCACTTGGGTAGCTCAGTCAGTTAAGCCTCCAACTCTTGGTTTTGGTTCAGGTCATGGTCTCAGGGTCATGAGATCAAGCTCCACACTGGGCTCCTTGCTCAATAGGGAGTCTGCTAAAGATTCTTTCCCTCTGTACCCCCACCCCTGCTCAGGTGCATGTGTGTGCACTCTCTCTCTCAAATAAATAAATCTTTTTTTAAAAAAAGAACATGGTTCTAATGAGACTATCATAAAATCTCTGTAGAAGGTTGTGATCACAACATAGTCATTAAGTCTCAAATTTTGCAATAATAATCCTTTGCTAGGCTACTCTTCATGGCTCCTGTATTCCTTCAACAGATTTGTTCAGTTAATTAGCATTTATTGAGTATGTTATGTGGTGAGCAAAACCAGAATATGTGCCAGGGATTACAACTACAAAATCATTAAGAAAAAAAAAAAGTGACCTTTACTCTAAAGGGGCTTAAAGTCTCATTGGGAAAGATAAGACCGGTGAACAAATGCAATAAAGTGGCATGAGAGAGGACAGGTGGCTTCAGTGGGTCCGTAAAAGGAGGAAATTGTCTATTCCAGTTTGGGCAGGGGAGGTTGTTGGAAAACATTGCTGTTCAGAGTTGATAAGGTGGGTCCTGGGAGGAAAGCAGAATGGAGAGAGAAGCCTGTTTTCACTTCTTCATTGTACTTATCATCTCTGAAATTACGTAGTTTGTTTCCTTGTTTATTACCTGTTACTGATTCCCACTTCCTCTCTCATCTCTCATCCCCCATTCCATGAAAGAGACCCTATCTGTCTCGGTAAATGGTCCATCTCCACACTTAGAATCATGCCCTGCACACCACGAGGGCTCAGTCTCTTTCAAGTGGAATGAATGACTCGCATGAGCTGATCCACGTAGGGAATCAGTGTGAGCAAAGGCATCGCAGCCTGACTTAATCGCCCTCGCATCTTTGAAAGTGAGGATACATGTGCCCGTGAATCAAGATGACTCTTCAGCAAAAAAGAAATAAACATATTAGGGATGAAAATGTACAGAATTGCCTAGATAACAAATACTTAGTGATACTTCCTGATTCTACCTTTTACAGCACAGCAGACCCTACTTCAGCTCATTCCTCTTCTTCCATTCATCACAAGAGGGGCATCACCCTAGCCTCCCAGCTAGCTCCGCTCCTCGTCACCGTATTCCCGGGAGTCACGGAGAGTGATCAAGGCAGGGAAGCTCACTAGCTGATTTATTAACACTCTTTTCCTTGGGAAATGATTTTGTGTATGATTATATGTGTGAACTATACGTTTGAAATATGCCTCATTTAAAAGTTATGTACATGTGTGTCTGTATGTATGCAGATTATCTACAGCACGTGAATATAGTTGCGTATGTGTACTTGAGAGATTTTTCTGTAATGATTAAAACTTTTATAAAAACTTTATTGATTAACATTCAACGGCCTTTTCTGAAAACCCTACATGGTTGACATTCCTGTATTATAGGTCTCCTCTCAGTGTGGGTGATATTGGATAACTATTTATGTCCCCTCCAGAATTACATGTTAAAGGCTAACCCTCAATATGATGTTATTTGGAGGTGGGGTTTTGGGGAGATAATCAGGTCAGGAGAGTGAAACCCCACTGAATGGGGTTAGTACCTTATAAGAACAAGCATGAGAGACCTTGCTCCCTCTCTCTCTGCTCTCTGCCATGTGAGGATCTGAAAAGACAGCCATGTATCAGCTAGGAAGGGGACCCTTACTGGACACCGGATCTGCCCTGCACTCGGAAAAGCTATGAGAAATAAATGTTTGTTGTTTAAGCCACCCACTCTATGGTATTTTTATTTCAGCAGCACAAGCAGACTAAGAAAGTGGGCCAGTTATTTTTATTCTATATGACCATACTATTCTATATGGCCATAACCAAACATGGTTAGTTATAACCTATAAGAAGCATAAGCAGTATAAGCAAGTTATACTTTTACTTGTCAAGTATCAGGTGAAAGAGTGAGAGTGGGTGGGTAAAATGTCATTACTGTTGCTAATAACACTAGTCCAATCCACATCTCCAATTATTAATATGTTCATGGTCTTTTCTTTTCTTTTCTTTTTCCTTCCTTCCTTCCTTCCTTCCTTCCTTTTTGCAAAGACTGTTATATCATTCATGTTAAGAAGGGTTAAGAAGGGTTTGCTTGGTTGTTTTTATTAAAATCTAAAGTGTTCTTACTCTGGTGATGATAAGGAACCAACCTACCACATGAACATAATACAGAATAACATATATTGCAGGATGAAGACAAATGGCTCAATAATAAGTTAGATGTGGTAAGATAATGGAAACACTTAATTTGTAATGATTTTTAAAGATACAGACCAATCTGTAAGTGAGCAGGAGGGCAGTTAACACTGGAAGATTTGGTGATCTGGTCTAGTGAAGGGTAGAAGAAAACTAATTGTGCAGCTATCTGGGCACATTTCTCTCCTAGTGCTGCCAGCCCTTTGTGCTGCTCCTGTCCTCTGAGTATTAAGTAGTCCTTTTTTACATGCCTCCATATGCCTTTTAGTGAAGTGGGAAATACTTGGGTCAGTAATGAAACACCAGTGTAAATAAGGTGTTTTTCATAGTTTGAAGGGTAAATCTTTATCAAAGTCAAGACACTTATAAATCTAAGCAATTTCTGTCTCATCACATGCATAGAAGCCAAAAAAAGCATGATATATTACGTTCCTTCTTTTTTAGTAAAGGGATTTTACAGTTTGGGGAAGAGTTATTTTAATTAAGTAAAAGGTGAATTCCAGGAATCAAGAAGTTGGAACCATTCCATTATAATCACATTGTGATAAGAAAAGTTATTCCTGTGTTCTACTTAGGAGACACTAGATATAACTTTCTTAAAGGTAGCAAATCCAGTTTCTTTTTTTTTTAATTTTTAAATTTTTTAATAAACATATAATGTATTTTTATCCCCAGGAGTACAGGTCTGTGAATCGCCAGGTTTAACACATTTCACAGCACTCATCATAGCACATACCCTCCCCATATCCCCACCACCCTCTCCCGTCCCCCCTCCCCATAGCAACCCTCAGTCTGTTTTTTGAGATTGAGTCTTTTATGGTTTGTCTCTCTCCCAATCCCATCTTCTTTCATTTTTTCTTTTCCTACCCTCCAAGCCCCCCACATTGCATATCCACTTCCTCATATCAAGGAGATCATATGATAGTTTTCTCCGATTTACTTATTTCGCTAAGCATAATACCCTCTAGTTCCAACCACGTTGTCACAAATGGCAAGATTTCATTTCTTTTGATGGCTGCATAGTATTCCATTGTGTATATATACCACATCTTCTTTATCCATTCATCTGTTGATGGACATCTATGTTCTTTCCATAGTTTGGCTATTGTGGACATCGCTGCTATAAACATTCGGGTGCATGTACCCCTTTGGAGCACCACGTTTGTATCTTTAGGATATACACCCAGTAGTGCAATCACTGGGTCATAGGGTAGCTCTATTTTCAGTTTTTTGAGGAACCTCCATACTGTTTTCCAGAGTGGTTGCACCAGCTTGCATTCCACCAACAGTGTAGGAGGGTTCCCCTCACTCCGCATCCTCGCCAGCATCTGTCATTTCCTGACTTGTTAATTTTAGCCATTCTGACTGCTGTGAGGTGATATCTCATTGTGGTTTTGATTTGTATTTCCCTGATGCCGAGTGATATGGAGCACTTTTTCATGTGTCTGTTGGCCATCTGGATGTCTTCTTTGCAGAAATGTCTGTTCATGTCCTCTGCCCATTTCTTGATTGGATTATTTGTTCTTTGGGTGTTGAGTTTGCTAAGTTCTTTATAGATTCTGGACACTAGCCCTTTATCTGATATGTCGTTTGCAAATATCTTCTCCCATTCTGTCAGTTGTCTTTTGGTTTTGTTAACTGTTTCCCTTGCTGTGCAAAAGCTTTTGATCTTGATGAAATCCCAATAGTTCATTTTTGCCCTTGCTTCTCTTGCCTTTGGCGATGTTCCTAGGAAGAAGTTGCTGCGGCTGAGGTCAAAGAGGTTGCTGCCTGTGTTCTCCTCAAGGATTTTGATGGGCAAATCCAGTTTCTAATTGCATTTTTTTGTCCACAAAAATTGTGAGTTTATCAAAGTAAGAAATGAGAAATCAAAAGGGAGGGAGGGAGGAATGGAAGAAAAGAAGGAAGGAGAGAGGAGGAGGGAGAGGGACAAGTGGGGGAGGGAGAGAGAGGGAACTCTGATGTATGAAGCAAGAATAGAACTGCACCTTAAAATAATGATGGAGTTGGGGAAAGATGGCTAAGATTTAAGCAACATTTGGATTTGTTTCTGTAGATACAAGAAAGGAAAAAAAAAAACCCTCTTTTTGTAGAAGTACCTTTTCTTGACATAACCATGCTAACTTCAATACTTTTGTGGGTATTGATTTCCTGGGAAGGGTGAAATTATTGCAAGAACTGCTGAACTTCTAAGCAATATCACCCATAGAACCAGGCAAGACCTGGCATCTGGTTGTGCCTTAACGTGTCTCTCTGGGGCTCCCTTTCCACCAAGAAGGTGAGGAGTCCATGGGGCCAAAGCTGCAGACTACTGAGACCCTTCCCTTTATTTTTAAACCAAGTTTTGGGTACTTGGGACCACGGAACTTTCTGTTCAACAGGCCTGAATACTGGCTCCAGGCCTGCTGGGACCCCTTCCCATCCCACCTTCCTTGGAGCAGACTGCGGTTGCTGGTGTACACACCTTTGGGCCTGTGGGGGCAGTTGATCATGAAGGTATGTCTGGAGCTTGATGGAACTGGGGTATTCACACCATGCCTGCCGGGCCTCTTGTGGAAGGGAGAGAGCTGAGAGAGGAAGAGTAGGGATACAGGCCTCAGGACTTGGGAAGGGTGAATGTGCCTCAGGGCCTCCTACTGGATTTTGGCATGGAACTCTGAGGGAGCTGAAAAATCTAAATTTGACCTTGGCCTTCCAGATAATTATGAAGGTATATTTACTAACATAGGAAGATATAACACATTTTATTCAACAGTTTGCCTGTTTCACTCACACCTGCTAAATACATAGACATGATGTGTTGGCCTCCATTTGTACACTCAAGGGAGGCTGCTTATGAGTGGCATTTGGTTGTAAACTATGTTTTAGATGGGCCCTTATTCTATACTAGTTGAAGAGCTAGAGGGAAGGAAAGGCAGAGAGAAGCGACTGTCATCTGCTTGTAGCTGTGCTGGCCTGGGGACTTTCACTCATTATTATTTAATCCCAGCACCTTTTCAGTTCTGGCCTCATAGTTGGAAAAATAGGTGTGTAGGGGAGGAAAGACTTTCTTCTACCCACCTGGGTTCAATAGCTGGGCCTATGAAATAAACTGACAATAGGCAGATCAATAGGAGAAAATGTGTACAAGTGTGTTAATTTTAAATATTACCTGGGGCAGTGTCACAGGGAAAAAAAGAGTGCATATCCCCCAAATTGTGAGATTTGAGAGCTTTATAGCAGCATAGTGTGGATGGGAATGGGGAATGTAGGGGAGAGTACATCATTTTAGAAAGATGACAGGGTCCTGAGAAGAACATATAGAGATGTAATAGTTTGTGACAAAGCTTGTCTGGGTGTGGTGTCAGCTTCTAGTTCTTTCTCCTGTGGTAAGAGTCAGTGTTCCCCAGTTCATGAAACTCTTGAGGAGAGGATTATGACAACTGAGTTCCTTTTGGAGGATCTGTCTTTAGGCAGGTAGAGGGAGTGTATAGAAAGCCTCTTCCTGAGCTTGCTGTTTATCAAGTGCTTTCAGCTCCAAATCAACAATATACCAAAGCAGCATATTGTGGGGTGTCATGTCCTAAACTCCTTCAGGTAGTAAAGCTTGGATGAGAACTCAGGTCTTTCAATACTTGCATATAGGATGCATCTAATTCATTGAATTTGTAGGTATTCATCCGGATGGTTTTTTGTTCGTTTGTTTGTTTTTTAAAGATTTTATTTATTTGACAGAAAGAGAGATAGCAAAAGGGGGAACACAAGAAGGGGGCATGGCAGACAGAGGGAGAAATGGGGCTCAATCCCAGGACTCTGGGATCATGACCTGAGTCTAAGGCAGACACTTAATGACTGAGCCACACAGGCACCCCATCATCTAGATGGCTTATTAGTAACAAGAAGTCCAAGCAATTTGAGGATTGCGGGACATGTTTTGTAATGTGGTGACATTCCTCTGCTACGATGCCAAAGCTGGCGACCTATTACATTTTTCACTTTGGAATACATGTCCTTTCTTTGGAATTATTGTGACACTCCCTTGCAAGAGTGTCGCTGTTTGATAAATGCTCTTTTTGTCAGGAAACAAACTTATAAAGTAATGTTAAGCAAGCCTGCCCTATAGTAAGAGCTTGGTGATCTCCATTTTCCTCTTCCTTGATTATCTTGACACTCTTTCTTTAATTTTATGCTTGCTGTCACTTATTTATTTGCATCTCAAAAACTAATATACAACCCAAACCCTGAGAACCCTACAGCAATGGGGATGGGGATGGGGTGGGTAGGAGTGGGGGTGGTGGTGTGTGCATGAGCAAATGAAAGAAAAAGGAAGTATATACTGGAAACAAGCAGCTCATTATCTGGTAGGTGATATTTCCACAGAATTCTATGAAGTCAACCTAAATTGGGAATCTTAACGGCAGCAGGAGAATAGTGTTATGATTAAAAGCCTTTGTCTTGGGTTGTTCTGAACAATTGCTTTCTTGATTAATGAATCAGAGGATAAGGGAACACTCTAGGATACCTGTGCTGAGGCCCTCAATAGAGAATGTAATCTTGACTGTCTGACATCCAGTTCTGACTCAAAGAAGACTTAAAGGTCATGTCATCAAGCTACTGATGTGAGGACTCTGAGTCACTGCAGCCCCTCACAGAATTGTCTTTCCTGAATGCTTCTTAATGTGAGGCCCTCAGTGTCGCTACAAAAAGCTGTCACAGATTTCTGCTTCTATCTTTGTTGTGAAATAGTTGATGAAGACATTGTTTACTTCTCTCAGTGCCATACAGTTTTATTCAAGGAAAAACTTTGGCACCTCTTAAGAATTAGAACATGTCTCCCTCCCAGAGAAAAACAAGCAATTTTCTGTATTTAGCTTCCTGGAGCTTTAGAGCCCAATTTGTACAGAATGCCTCGCCTTGAGAGTAGCTGTTTTCTTTGCCTAAAAGTTTCTTCCCTCAAATCTCAGCAAGGATTGGATTCTCATTATTGAGGCCTCTACTCTCCTTCTGGGACAGTCCTTCTCAGACCATCTTACCCAAAGAGGTATAGGGAAGGAAAGACATTTCCTTTATCCTCTTAGCTTCTGTGTCTGGGACCTGTGAGGTGAACTAATGAAAGATTAACCGGAAAGAAGCATATAGATTTTATCTGATGTTAAAATGTTTACATGGCATGGAAGACGTCATAGAAAGAAGTGAAAATCTCAAAGAAGCAGTTAGACCCATGGTTATATAGCACTTTTTAAAAGGTTTTTTTTTTTTTTTTAATTTATTTGACAGAGATCGAGAGAGAGAGAGATAGTGAAAGAGAGAGAGCACAAGGCAGAGGGAGAGAGAGAGGCAGGCTCCCTGCTGAGCAAGGGGCCTGATGCGGGACTCAATCCCAGAACCCATGACCTGAGCTGAAGGCAGACGCTTAACCAACTGAGCCACCCAGGTGCTCAAAAATGATACCATTTTAACAAAAAGGGATAAGCTGTGGAGACGTGAGAAGACAAGGGAAAAAGGGCTTGGCCTAGGGGTGTGGAATTGTGGGAAAGTGAACAGGAAATATGTGGCAGGAACTCATGGAATATAAGTGTGATTTTTAGTGAGGTTTGTACAGATTCATCTTGATGTCAACGCCCCATCTCTGGTAATAAGAATGCTCTCTTCCTGATAGTGGGAGGCCATCTTTTTCACAAGAAGTGTATACTTTGTTTTTAAGTACAAAGTGGGAAGGAGAGCCCTTCCTGCATATGGTATTTCCCAGTTGCCTTCAGCTATTTCCAGGTGCTCAGGATCTTCTGGGGTCTTTGTACCACCTACTGCCCTCTAAAGTTACTCTATCCCATTTTCACCACTTCTCCATTTGAATATAATTCTCCTTGGAGATAGAAATTTAGTCTTATTTTAACACTTAAGCAGTGCCTGGTATATGATAGAAGCTCAGGTCAATGACCAAAAAATATTAAGTGACTAATTACAACTATATTGCAACTTATTTTTTAATAGATTTTATTTATTTATTTGACAGAGAGAGAGAGAGATCACAATTAGGCAGAGAGAGAGGGGGAAGCAGGGTCCCCGCAGAGAGCCCGACACAGGACTCGATCCCAGGACTCTGAGACCATGACCCGAGCCGAAGGCAGAGGATTTAACCCACTGAGCCACCCAGGTGCCCCTTAATTGAACTTTACTACTGATAGATTCATCTTTATGATTCTGTCATTCCCATTTCCCCATTGCTTCATTGTAGTCAACTTTTGGGTGAGTTGCTCTAAATTCTTTTACTGTAAAAGGAGAGACACTATAAATAAATCCAATGAAACAAGAAAAGAAATAATATCTTGGCCAAAGAAATGAGATCTCAGTTTTAATGAATTTATTCAACAAGATTTTGCTTGGTGTTCATATGGACCACATATTGACTAGATCCTGAGAATATAGAAATACATCAGAAGCAAACCCCATCCATTGAGTAACAGGCAATGAACCAATAATTATAGCTATGTGGTAAGTGGCTGAAGTGTGTGGCTGCAGGTTGAGGGTCTGGGATGCAGGTTCTGGAATGGGGAGTAGGGTGCAGGAGCTTCTTATGTTCCTGTGACCCCCCCGACCTGGGGAGGAGAAGGGAAAGGCTCAAAGTTGGGAGAGAAGTGGTTGCACTCTGATCTGGTCTCAACGGAAGCCTTAGCCAACGCTAACGGCAAGTCCTATAGATAACATGATCCTTCAGAGTTGTTGCCAGTGGTATGAAGGACCTGGGCCCTACATCACTCCTTAAGTGGCTGGGGCACCTTGGGAAGGAGGTATGACCTGGGAGATGGTCTTACCTGAAACAGTTCCTGAAGAGGGCCTGTCTGCTGGGGGCTCACCCTGCAGCTCAGGCAAAAAGTCTTTTGCTCCTGAAGGGAGGAACTGATCATCTCTTCACAGCATCCATCTCATATTAAGTGGTTATTACTATATTAGTGGTTATTATTATATTAGAGATACAATAAAGCAATATAAGAATTTGATGAGAAAGAGCTTTATCACCCCTCTAAAGTGTCAAAAGTAGAGACATTGAAATCAGAATCTTGAATTCCAGTTTGGATTATTTGGGGGCATGGGGGTGATGGGCAATCCAGATAAAGAGATTAAATATTACTCAGCCATCAGAAAGGATGGATACCCATCATTTGCATCGACATGGACGGAATTGGAGGGGATCACACTGAGTGCAATAAGTCAAGCACAGAAAGGTAATTATCATACAGCTTCACTTAATTGTGGAACTTAAGCAATAGCATGGAGGGCATTAGGAGAAGGAAGGGAAAAATGAAGGGGGGAAAATCGGAGGGGGAAATGAACCATGAGAGACTATGGACTCCAGGAAGCAAACTGAGGGTTTCAGAGGGGTGAGGGGTGGGGGATGGGTTGGCCTGGTGATGGGTATTAAGGAGGGCATGTGTTGCAATGAGCCCTGGGTGTTATATGCAAATAATGAGTCATGGAACACTTAAAAAAATAAAAGTGTCATACTACATGGGAATAAGGCATTAAAACTAGTTTTCTTGTTTGAGGGCTCACTTATAAGTGAAAAAGATGGTACTAACACCACCTGAGCAGATGTACTGGGCACATAGGTGCATTATGTCATTTTATGCTCTAAACAACCTTGCAAAGAATGTATTGTCCTGATAAAGTTCTGACAATACTGGATCCTAACAGGGTCCAAAATACAATAAAACAAAAGCCCCCAAAGCACAAAACAAAACATACTATCATGTATTTATAGATGATAACACTAAGGTTAAGAGAGATCTAGCCATCTGTCCCACAGTCACATAGCAAGTAATGGTGAAGACGAAGTTTCACTGAGGTTTTCTTGGCTCCAACGTAAATGTTTTTTCAACCACTGTGTAGTCTCCATTGTTCTAACTGTAGGCTTGTTTTGTTTTTTTCTTAAAGATTTTATTTATTTATTTGACAGACAGAGATCACAAGTAGGTAGAGAGGCAGGCAGAGAGAGGGGGGAAGCAGGCTCCCTGCTGAGCAGAGAGCCCGCTGTGGGGCTCGATTCCAGGACCCTGGGGTCATGACCTGAGCCGAAGGCAGAGGCTTTAACACTGAGCCACCCAGGTGCCCCCTAACCATAGTTTTTAGTACTTTTAACTGTTTTGTGATTTATTTTTAAGGAATTGATTGATTTTGATAAAATTTTGGTCAAGACTCAAAAACATCAAGAGACTTTTAATTTCTGCCAGTACATTCATCTACAATCATGAGGTAAACAGTGACCAACAAATGTATTCCAATGGCTGTATTATTTTACGCTTTTCAACCAAACACTATATGTGGATGGAAGTTAGAAAGATACACAACTGCAGTGATGAGGTATATGCTGTCTAGATTCACTAGAATATTCCACTCTAAGAATACAAATCTCATTATTTGAATTATTTCATCTTGGAAAGCTACTCTTCATCACTGACAACAGAGCAAACAGCAGGATGAGGACATTTGATGAAAAACTGGGTTGGGACATCAAACCATCCTGCTCCTCTGGCATAACAATCCACAATGCTCTTCCATGCTCAGATAGTCTAGGAATTTTTCAAGACAACCCATTATGACAAAAATAAAAAGTAAGTTTATTTTTCAGTTTTATCTTTTGAAAATATTTGTTTTTGAGTATTCTTTGTAATGTACATGATACCTTAATACTATACATGTATTAGAAATTCATGCTCAAAACAGTTTGACACATGATCAAAACAACTGAGTATGAGGGGTGACTGGGTGGCTCAGTCAGTTAAGTGCCTTAGACTCAGGTCATGATCTCAGGGTCCTGGGATCAAATCCCGTGTCAGGGCTCCCTGCTCAGGGGGGAATCTACTTCTCCCTCTCTCTCTGCCCCACGCCCCCCCCCCACTTGTGTGCTAGCTTTCTCTCTCTCTCTCTCTCTCTCTCTAGCTCTCTTTCTCAAATAAAATTTTTTTAAAAAGTGAGGATGGAGGTGGGTATTATGGAGACACAGATTGCATGGAGCACTGGGTGTGGTGCATAAACAATGAATTTTGGAACACTGAAAAGAAATAAAATAAAGTAAAACTGGAGATGAAATTATGACCATGCTACAACATGAATGAAGCTTGAAGACATGATGCTAAGTGAAATAAGCCAGACACAAAAGAAAAAATATTGCATGATTCCACTTACATGAGGTACCTAGAGTGGTCAGAGTCATAGAGGCAGAAAGTGGAATGGTGGTAGCCAGAGGCTGGGAAACAGGAGAGTGGGGGGTTAGTGTTCAATGAGTACAGAGTTTCAGATTGGGAAAATGAAAGAATTCTGGAGATTCATGATAAACTTAATGTAGCTGAGCTGTACACTTAGAAACAGTGGACAGGGTACTTTGCTGTTATGTACTAAAAAATAATGAACGGTGGAGATCCCAGTTTATAACAATGGATATAAGGCCTCCCTTACAACTTGACCTCATCTTTTCATGCTCGTCTCTGTGGACAGTTTTTCTATGTGCTGGTACACCTTGCTGTGTGCTGTTTCTTCAGCCTGGAATGCTCTCCCTCACCCTGTTTGCTTCATAAACCCCTACTCATCTTTTCAAATCAATTCCTCTGAGTCATTACACATAAAAGACAGGTGTGTATCGCATTCTCTATACATTTCTCATATTCACTATACATTTCTCATATTCACTATTTACACACCAATGTCTCTTTTACTTGATCAAACTTCTCGAGGACAGGAACACTTGTATCTTCAAGACCCGGGAAAAGGCTGACCAGTACTTAACAATCCTATTTGTTGAGTAAATGAGTGTGTCAATAAATAAAGACAGAAAAGTAAGTAGGTGACGTAGCAGTTGCGCAGTGGACATCCTGGATGGGGATAGGAGGCCTTTCCTGCGATGGAGTCCTTGGAAGCCACGTCCTGATCACTTTACTTATGTCAGGGTCACAGCTCCTGGATATGGATTTAACCTGGACGATATTTAAGCCAGACAAAATTAACCAATGTTTATCTCATCTCATAATCCTCTTTTCTATATTGTGTTTTGTTGGATCATCCTTACAGTCCTGCTCTCATTAGCAAGGGCATACAAAAATCACATCTGCTCCATGATGGAGGACCTACAGGTTCTTCCTTGGAATGCAATCTTACATGCTTAAAAGCAGATACGGATAAGGAAATTAAATTACTTTTGGTCTGGGGAAATGAAAGATTCTAAGAAGTGATTTGCTCCTTTTCTTTGTTAACCAGTCTATACATCTAAAAATAGAAATAATGTACTTAAAAATAGTTGAGTACTGACCAGGGTTTGACTTGCTTGTGAATGCCACACCAATGAGACATTTGGGATTGCTGTTATGTTACAATGGTGCTACCAGTTTTAAAATATTCAAATCATAACCAAACATTTAAAAAATACTACAGTTACAATCTCACAGGGTGCTTTTGTTTCATTATTCTGAGCATTTCTGCATAGAGTGCAATATTAAATTAAGATGGGAAATTAGATTTCTTTTAATGAAGGAATTCTTGAAAAACAAATCAATACTTCCCTGACAAAATCAAAGCTTCATTATATTGTAGTCGCAAATAAGGTTTTTTATGTATTTGATTTTTCAGATGTAGAGTATAATCAACATATAACTGTAATTAATTTTTTTTCAGTGAATCATTAATGAAATAAGATTTTGGATTGGGATAAACCTATCAGGAAAGCTTAAGCCTTATATCATTTTTGCTATATGTTACTCTAATATGTACACATTTACAATGACAACAATAATTACACCAAACAAAACACTCAGGCTACCATTTGACTTATTTCAAAATACTCTCCTCCACATTTATGCTTGTGTTCAACCCTGATGATTTTTCTGTCCTCAGATTACATCATGTGTAATAAGAGCCTGTTCATATACTCACTCTATATACTATGTACCCATACACTACACATTTATGTATAGTATATACATCTACACTTGCACATGGCTCACTGTGTTGTGTTTGATATTTGGAACCTATAGCCTATAATAATTAAATTGAACTAAAAGAGTCTGTTTCAGTTGGTCCTCAGGAAAGCCAACCCTGTTTCTCATTTATCTAAAATCTATTGAAAAAAAAAAATGGAGAATGGTGTACTCCTCTATCTAGGTCAGTATAAAGTTTTTGGCAATAAAAAGAGGGGAGAAAAGCAATCACACTCTGATAATTTGTCCACAAATTGCCCTAAATTTATGTTTACCCTAAATTCATGTAGGATTAGCGAACTGATTTTTTTTTAAGAGACGACAATGATGCTTCTCCCACTCCCACACCATGACGTACTTCTATCAAGAATTCTGCTCAAAAATCACCTTATTAATGAGCCCTTCTGTGATTTATCACCATATGATAGTAACTACTATCCACCACCTGCTTTATCTTCTTCCATGGTGCCATATCACTATCTGGCATGGTAGATATTTCTTTATTAATCAGTTTATTGTTTCTCTTCCACCACTAAAATAGAAGTTTCACAAGAGCAGAGGGCTTTCTCTTTTTTCACTGCTGTATTGCCAGCATCTAGAACAGGATTTCCCAACAATGGCACTACTAATATTTTGGACTAGATAATTCTTTGTTGGAAAGGCATTGCTCAGTGCATTGTGGGATATTAGCAGCATCCCTTACTACTACCCACTAGATGCCAGTCACACCCCTACTATCCCCCAACCATGATAGCCAAAAATGACTCCAGATATTGACAAATATCTCTCAGGGTGAGGGATTGGGTGGGGGGAGGGAGGAAAGCCAAATTGCTGGTTGAGAATTACTGATCTAGAACAGTGCCTGGCACAATGACTACTCCATAAATACTCGTTGAATGAGTCCCAAACAAGTGGATAAAACCAGTATTTCTCATCATGCCAAAACTCTGCAGTTTCCACAGTAGAACAATTGCAACAGGAAAATTGAATACAGTGAGGACGTTACAAGTGAAGTTCCCTTTCTATTCAGGCCTTAAAATTTGTCCTCTTTCACTAATCTTCTCCTGCCTAAGACTTTGAGGAAAGACATTTCCAGGAAGTCCCCATTTATTTAGTTCTAATTGTTTTGGCTGTGCAATGCTGCTCACTGTTGAATCTGTAAATTCAAACTACTGTCACTGAAGTATTTTTCAAGCCAGGTAAGCTTTGTTGCATTCCTCTTGGAAACCCACTCCTTTCCTTTCTGTGGCAATTAGCAGTCAGTGGAAATAAATCACATGCCCTTCGAATGAGAATAAAATATTTCCCTGCCCCAGTGTTTGAGCTTTCAAATTCTGAGCAGTGGAGGGTCTGCTCTTTCACGTTTTCACTTAATACTTCACTGGCTCCTCTCCAAAACCTGCCTGACATGCAATTATTTTCAACCTATTTCACAGAAGGCCTGCTCCATTCATCTTCCTGTGGGTCAGATTTCCATTGAAATTGATAAAAGATTTTACTGTGTGAAACTTAAGTCAGTAGCGTTCAATGCAATGCTAAGCCAAGGTTTTTTGGGTTTATGGGGGCAGACATGAAATACGGTACAGAGAGGGATGAAAGAACATCCATAATCATATCTGGGGGGTTGGTAATGATCTGTCTGGACTAAAACCCTAGATAGAATTATGGATGCTGTTTACACTGTCTGGGGAGAAAGGGGGCTTGCCAGGAAGGGGTGATGGTCAGAAGATCTGAATTCAATTTATGACTCTGATACTTAAGGTAAAAGACTTTCCTCTTTAGAAATTAGTTCCCTTTTCTACATAATGAGATAGAACTGAATGGGCTCTATCACCTTGTCGCCCCTACCTGCTTTTTCCCCATTGTTCCCTGCTTCTTTAAATGCTATCGTTACCCTGTTAACGGTCAGAAATTTGAAAGTCAGCTTTAATTTTTCTTCTCCTTTGCCCCATACACTGATTGCACACCAGGTTTACCTCCTAAATTTCTCTTGATCTCTTCAATCCTCTCTCTCCTTCTGGCAGCCAGACAAAGTGTAACTGCCTCCGTCTCTCCTCCCATGACTAGACTGTACAGGTTCAAGGCCACTTTGCTTCCTCCCTGCCTTCAGCCTTGGTCCCTGCCCTCTTCCCTAAAATCTGGTTCTGAGGCCAAAATGATCTTGCAAAGAGAATCTGATCTTAGATTTAGGAGTCCTTAGAAATTTCAGATTCCTTAATTAGACCTTTGAGATATGTCCCCAGATAATTTTTCTAGACTCCATTCCCTTACCACATTCTCTGATGTTTGCCCTTCAGTCACACTAAGCTTTTTTCCTCAAATCTTCTTTTGCTGCCAACCCTTTGGACATACTACTCCCTTTGCTCAGGACACTTTTCCTTCTTCATGAGTAGTCCTGAAACCTTCTGATTTCATTTGTGTCACTTCTCCCACAGGCCTGAACTCTATATACATTGTGTTATGTTCAATACAGGTCACAGTTTATTGTAATCATATGTGTATGCAAGTTTGGTTTGCATAATCTTTCTAGAGTAGTTTTCTCTGAAATCTTTTACAGTTGTCACTTTCAACTCCTAATAGAGCAGCAATATTTGGCAACATGACTTTATCAGATCATTTCAAAGCATTAAAACAGTTTTCATGGAAACATGCATACTCTTACTCTCATATTTCATCGATTGATTGAAGTTTCATTAAGTTAACCTAATTACAATAAGAAGTACAACTAAATCAGGTTTGCTGCTGCACACAACTAATTCTTGAAAAACATACAACCTAATCATTAAGTGGAGAAGCACGTGGACATCTTTTGGTATGTTTTAGGGACGAGACGGGAAGTATTGATTTAGCCTGTGACTTTAATAACCTATCTTTACTTCTAGAATTACATTTCATAAACAAAAAGACTGGTACTTTATTTACTATTATATACTCAACATAAAGCACAGTACCAGTTCATATGTGATATGTAATTTTAAAAATTACTACTAAATTAAATATAAGATTTAGCTCTAGAAAGTACAGAGCTTATAAAATTGTTAATACCTTCCAATTCTGATCATTTAAATTCATGTTTAATTGTGAACACATTTATGGTTGTAATGAATTATGAATTAATTCAGGGTCAGGTCCTTGTGTTGGTCTCCACAGTCAAATGACTTAGCAGGTTGCTCAGTGAGTAAGTGTTGAATGGTATATGTGTGCCTGCCTAGTCTGGTCTTGGGGTTATGGGGGACAGGTGAGGGCTGGTGTTAAGGCTTTGAATACAACCTTAACCTGGGTGCATGAAAATATTAGCTCACCTCCTCCTTATTAAGAGATAAGTGAGATTTTAATATATTTACAGATATCAAAATCCATGATCATTTATTGCTAGTCATCAATAATATCAGCTAGGAACCTTAATCCAAATAAATAAGGATCTAGGATTTTAAAACTAATAACTTACATATTTTAGCAGGACGTATATCCTATTTTAGTCATCCCCTTGCTCTTTCAACTTTGCTGAGAAGCACACCATTTTCAGTGAATTTCTCAGAAACTCATTTGCATTGATGATTTAGCTTCAGGGTAAATGGGAAAGAATTAGATTTTTTAAATTCGAGGGTTTATATTATACCAAGCAGCATTCAAGTGCCATATCCTTACCTCATTTGAATGCAGCCTAAGTAATAAGAGTGCATGTTTGGCCTGGTCCTGAACTGACTGTGTTGAAGTCTTTGCCATATTGTGCTTTTTCCCAGAGCAGGTCCAGGGTGAAGGAAGGTAATTTCCTGATGGATGCTCAATCTCCCCTCCCACCCCTGGAACATTTCCAAGAGGAAAAAAAAAAAAAAAAAGAGAGAGGAAAAGCAGGTGCAGCCATTCAGAACCAGATATAGAAAAATGGCAAGTAAATCATGGTCATAAAAATAATGACTGGCATTTTTTGAGAGGTTTCTGTGTGTCAGACACTGAGTTAAGCAATTTGTGTGCTTCATCTCAATTCTTAACAACTTCCCAGCAGTGAGTAGTGGTTAAAATGCAGGTTTAGGAGCCAGACTGCCTCAGGTTTGAAGCTATTTACTGTGGTGTGACCTTGGGCCTTAACCTCTGTGTGTTTCAGCTTCCTTGTGTGTAAATAAAAGGAAGGGAATTTAAAAATTTACCTTGTAGTCCTTCTGTGAGGATTAAAGAGCTAGTACAAGACAAACTCAGCATTTACTATAAAGTGAGTACTCAAAAAAATGTTAGCCTGCATTACCATTACCATCGCTATAGTTGTTACTGCCTTTGTGCAGATGAAGCAATTTCATGAGGCCAAATGACTTGGCCAAGGTCACTCAGGCTCTTGATGGCAGGGTGGGTACCGAACTGTATGTCTGCCAGTCTGGCACCATTCCACCACACATCATGCAATGCACCTTGATTGCAACATAAGCAGTCAGGTGATAGAGGACAGGGAGCCCAGGCTTCAGAGCTAAGCACATCTGGTTCAAATCCCAACACCTCTGCATCCTCTGGGAGTCACTGGATGAATTTCACTCTACATTTGCCATGTTCAAATTAGTCATCTTTAAAATGAGGGGAGGGTCCCATTTTTAGTGTTGTGAAGAAAATTAGAGGTATTGTATATTTTAATAAATGGGTATATAACAGGTACTTGATAATGGTTGCTCCTATTTTAGGCTATCACAATATATTATAACCAGTACAATTGCAGTAATAGTGTATAATGTTTCAACAGCAAAAATAATTTTGAAGAATATATACTTCTATAAACAAAATGTGGTATATACATACAATAGAACATTATTCAGCCTTAAAAAGGAAGGAAATTCTGACATGTGTTACAACACAGATGAACCTTGAAAACATTATGCTGGGGCACCCCGGTGGCTCAGTGGGTTAAGCCTCTGCCTTCAGGTCAGGTCATGATCCCAGGGTCCTGGGATGGAGCCCCACATTGGGCTCTCTGCTCAGCAGGGAGCCTGCTTCCTCCTCTCTCTCTGCCTGCCTCTCTGCCTACTTGTGATCTCTGTCTGTCAAATAAATAAAGATGAAAGAAAGAAAGAAAGAAAGAAAGAAAGAAAGAGAAAGAAAACGTTGCACTAAAGGCAATCACCCACTTACATGAGCTATGGAGAGTAGCCAAATTCATAGAAACAAAAAAGAAAATGGTGGCTGCCAGACGCTGGAGGGAGGAGGAAATAGGGAGTTGGTGTTTAATGGGTGTGCAGTTTCAGTTTGGGAAAATGTGAAAATTCTGGAGATGGATGATGGCGATGGTCACACAATGTGAATGGACTTAATGCTGCCAAATTGGGACTCTTAAAATCGGTTAACCTGGTAAATCTCATGTTATGTACACTTTACCACAATGAAAAGTAGGAAAAAAAATATATCCTTCTGCAAGAGGAATACATTATTATTAAAATCACTAAGAGAAAAAGCACAGTCTTAAGAGCAGCTCTTCTTCTCCAGTCATATTTTTGACGTTTTATGTTAATTCCACTGTAAAGTCACTTAGTCTTTATGTTTTGTAAGAGTGAGAAGGTATGCTTGACTATTTTTATCCACAACATATGTTCCTATTTGAATTGGCAGGTGAGTATTAATCAATGTAGATATTCTAACAATACTGTCAGAGGAGAAATAATATTGTTGTGACACCAAGAGAACATTTTTATTATACACATTACCTTGAAATAACATTTTTGCCAGGAAATTTGATGTGGCGTACATGTGATGCATGAGAAAAGAAGCCCAGCTAAAGTACATTAGTCATGTGAGCCCCACATGATATACAGCTCCACAGCCTGTGAGATACAAGGATATAATTAACTGTGAAGGTCATTCCATCACCAGGATCATATTTGGAACAAAGATGTATTCAGTTATGCTATTTACTCTATTTATAGTTCAACTCCTCATTTTTATAAGCTTTCTTTTCTATGTGATTTTTAAAACTCCCATAAGGCCTTTTTTTTTTTTAGAAGAAAGTCTTCTTTTTTTTTTTTTTTTAAGAGTTGCTTTGCATTCCAAACCCAGATCAAAACCATTGTGAATTTTGAAACACGACTTGCTTCTGACATTGAAACATTTTTCTTTTTTTTTTCTCAATTACTATAATAAATGTTAGATTTGGGGGGAAATTTTGGATATACTCAGAAGGCCTTGTGTATGTATCTGTTCTGTATGCATGTGCTTTCCTGTTTCATGACATTCGTACTTATTGAAGGTCCCTTTTATTCTTGCGTTTATTCTGCCTCAATAAAACACCAGCTCTAATTATCACCTTCGTCTCCCACCCTTGAATTACATCAGACCCTCATGGACAGCAGGAGGAACAGGGGGTCTCTGGTCTTTGCTCTAAGCTCCTCCAAGCCCTAGCTTTTTCTCCAGGCCCAGTAGTGAATATTTGTCCCATCCCTACTCCTTCTAGAGGCCTCTGAGCTCAAAGTACTGAGATTTCTAAACTCTCAAGCAGGATTTTTTTTATATGCTGAATGTTTTCATGGGGGTTTGGAGCCAGGAAGTCTCTATAAGGGCTTCTTTTGTATCTTGTCTTCTACTCTCCTGAGATGTTTGGATCCTATTTTTATTTAACTGGAATTCTTAGTGAGATAACATTTTCAAAGAGATTACAACAGTAGCTACATTCCAAATTCCCCTATACTTGAAATCAATGGCCTTTTTGTCCTAAAAGAGAAATAACAAGGGGGCCAAGATCAAAGACTTTTTCTCTCAGAATTCTTTACACATTATTGCAACATCTTCCAGCATCTAATGTTTCACATAAGAAATTTAATTCAAGTCCTAGATTCTTCCTAATGTTTTCATCCAAGAAGTTTGTAAGAGTTTCTCTTTATCCTTGGAATTTAGAAATTTCCCCAGAGTATGTTTAGGTATGCTCCTCTTTATGTGTTTCCCTTTTGATGTGAAAAGCATCAAAGTTTAACATTTTAGGACTAGAAAATTTTGCCAGGTTCACTTTATATTTGTTTAATTTCTCTCTGCCAGTTCAGGTGTCCTTCCTAGAATAATCTTCCGTATCATGCATGTTTCCCTTTTCATTTCCATCCTATTCTTTTCCGCATTTCAAGCTTCTACTTGGGACCATTTGCTCTCTGAGCAAGGTACAGCCTTTGGAATTATTTTTAATGAGGATATTTTAGTGGCAAACTAAGATCTTGTTTTTCTGAACTATGTTTATTTTACCATCATTTCTGAGAAACATATTCTAGGCTTACAGTTCTAGGGTGTCAGTTTGTTTCTCTTAGCCCTTGGAAGGTATTATTCTACTACCCTCTGGATCTGCCATTAGTGTTGTGAAAGCAGCCGCGAGTCTATTCATTATCCCTTTCTATGAAATGTGTCCTTTTTTACTGCCTGTTCTTAAGATCTTCTATTCATTCTCATTGTATTGAAGTTTCAAACACTATGTCTAGGTGTAATTTTCTAATTTGTTCTATCTTGTTTGGAATTCTTTGTAATTTCTGATTCTGAGGATTAATGTCTTTTGAAAATTCAGAAAAGTCCTTAGCAATTAGTACTTCAATTATTGCCTCTCCCTTACATTCTCTATTATACTCTATGAAACTCCAATTAAGCGTTTGTTAGATGCTCTCATTCAATTCTCAGCATCCCCTATGCTGTGTCCCCTATATTGTACATCGCATCGCCTCTCTCTGTTACGTTCTCTATAACATCTTTTGCTTGATTCATTAATTCTGCTTTGAATAATTTACTATTTTACCCTTTCATTGACATTTTTGTTCCACTGAGTTTTAAAACTTTCATTATGAATTTTATTTTTCAAAGTTACATTTTACTCTTTTAAAATCTACTTGGTTGGAGCGCCTGAGTGTCTCAGATGGTTAAGCGTCAGCCTTAGGCTCAGGTCATGATCTCCAGGTCCTGGGATCGAGCCCCAGGGGCCCCCAGGTCAACGGAGAGTCTACTTCTTCCTCTCTCTCTGCCTCTCCCTCTTCTTGTTCTCTCCTGGTCTCTCTCTTTCTCTCAAATGAGTAAATAAAATATTAAAAAAGTAATCCTAAAAAAATCTACTTGGTCATTTTTATAGTTTCCTATTTCTTGCTTAAAATTTCAAACCACTTTTTGTTTCTTTAGACCTATTAAAAAGGCTTTTTAAAAAAATGCATCTCTAATAACTTCAGTATCTTAAGCTTTGTGTGTATAACTGTGCTATTTTTTTCCCCCGTATCTGACTCATGATGTCTTGTTTCTTTGTGTGCTTTAGAATTTATTCTCATGTGAGCTCATATGCCTTGCAAAATATCTCTGGGAATTAAGTGAGACCTGATTGAAGTTCTATTCGAATTCATTGTTTCGTTCTTAATTTTCTTTCTTGTATTTTCCTTTGATTTATGTATTCTTCTCACCTTTTAATTTCTAGATTCTTAAATCATTAATTTATAGTCTTGCTTCTTTTCTTATACATGAGTTTAAGACTACATATTTTCTGTAAGCAAGGCTTTAGCTACATTACATATGAATGTAATATTTTTCTTATCTTTTGAAATAAATATCTTCTATTTATTTTTATGATTTCTTCTATGGCCCATCAGTTACTCAGGAGTTTTTCTAATTTAATTCCAAATCAAATAGGACTTAAATTTTTTCCTGGGTATTTACTTCTAATTCAATTGCATTATTGTAGTCATAATTCTTAAATATTGAGCTTTGAAATTTATGACCTAGAATATGGTATATCTTCATAAAAGCTGTGTATGTCCTTAAAAATTGTGTACTCCTGAAACAAATTAATAATTATATGTTAATTAATTGAACTTGAATTTTGAAAAATTAATCTTAAAATAAAAAGAAAGGGAAATCTCTGATTATTGAGCACATATTTTTTTCTATCCTAAGTGGCCTGTTACTGAAATGTGTTTATAAAACATCATTATTACAGGGTGCCTGGGTGGCTCAGTGGGTTAAAGCCTCTGCCTTCAGCTCAGGTCATGATCCCAGGGTCCTGGGATTGAGCCCCTCATCAGGCTTTCTGCTCAGCAGGGAGCCTGCTTCCCCCTCTCTCTCTGCCTGCCTCTCTGCCTACTTGTGATCTCTGTCTGTCAAATAAATAAATAAAATCTTAAAAAAAAAACCATCATAATTACAGATGATCTGTCAAATTCTTCTTGCAACTTTTTTACTTTATGCATCACTTTTGAAACTATGTTATATAATACACACAAAATTAAAATGTTCATGTCAGGAAGAATAATTCATCATTATATAGTGCTCACTTTTACTTTTGCCTTCAAATTCATTTTGTCAGATATAAAAAGAGCTTCACTTTTTTTTGTCTCTCTTTTAATTATTATTGGCTTGTAACCTTTTTTACTTTTAACTTTCAAACTTTTCATGTGTTTATTTTCTCTCCCTTGTAAACAACACAGAACTGCTTGTTCTTTTTAAACCCAGCTGGGTATGCTGGTCATTTGACTCACTACAATTGTCATATTTTGGCTCTACTATCTTGTATTTGTTCCTCTCTTTCTGTTTTCTCTTCTTTTGAGTTGCTTTTTTCTTTTTTTCCTTCAAATTACATTTTTGCATCTATGGGTTTTGAAGTTTCACCTGCTGTTTCCATGATTTTAATGGATGGCCTTAAAATTTTAACATGCATGCCTAATTAAAAAGCATCTAAATTTTGTCAATACTTTTATCTTTTCTGCAACACTAGGAAGTTTAAATGTTTAAGATGCTTACTAAGCACCACAGTCTCTGCCAAGCTGCCCACTCCTCCAATTTGCTTCCCGCCTCTCCCTGTACCACCCAACCCACCTGTCCATACCATTTCAGCCACACTGGCCTCCTTCCTGATCCTTGAATAGGCCATACACATCCTCCCATGAAAACTCCCCACTCGCTGGTTCCTCTGCTGAAAACTACATACCCAAGATAACTGCATGACTGTCTCTCATCTTTTAAACCTGCTTAATTTGAGACCTTCCCCACTATCTTGTTTAAAATTGCACACATTTTGGGTGCCTGGGTGGCTTGGTTGGTTAATTGTGTGCCTTAGGCCTAGGACGTGATCTCAGAGCCCTGGGATCAAGTCCACATCTGGTTCCCTGCTCAGTGGGGTGTCTGCTTCTCCCTCTCCCTCTGTCTTTGCCTCAAAACCCCTGCTCTCTTACTCTGTCTCTCTCAAGTAAATAAATAAAATCTTTAAAGAAATAAAATGAAATTGCACACCTTTTAGCACTTCCTAGGAGACCTCATTGCTTTCCTTTTTCCCATACTGCTTACCACCTTTTGGTATACTAAATAAATTCGTATACTAAATAACTAGAATTTAAGCTCCATGAGGAAAGGAACCTGTTTTTTTGATGTTTTATAAACTGTCCCAGCCCCTAGGACACGTTGAGGCTCATAATAGGCTCTTAATTATTGTTAAACATTCAGTGAATCCAAGCCCCAAATTCAGATGAGCGCAGACCAGTGTCCCCAAGTTATTGGGGAATCCCACCCATCCTGCTTTTTTTTTTATCACTACCCAGAACCATGGCTGAGACAGATGATTTCTATTGAGGTCTCTCTCTCTCTGAGGTAGTAGGTCACCTTCTTCTTTCCTTCTTTTCCTTTCCTTCTTCCTTTCTCTTCTGACTTTATGGTGTTTCTCTAGTCAGGCTCCATTGCTGTTCAGAGACCTTGTCCAGATCCCAGTTCCACACATCCTGCCTCCTCATCACCCACATACAAGTTCTCATCTTCCTAGTCTACCAGCATCTGTAGATGCCTCCAAGTTGTTTGGTGGTTTTAGCCTCACTGAACTCCCAGCACTGTGCTTAAAGTTTGCTTCTGCTCTCAGAAGATTTCTTACACATTTTTGAAGGCTTATCCAATCATCGGGAGTATTTTTAAATGGATTTTAAGTTTAATTTTTAAACAAATTTTTAAATTTAATTTTAAATGAACCCTTAAGTGTGTTATCTGGCATTTTCCAAAGTCTCTGAATCTCCCTCAGGCAAGCTGGGATTGCCTTTTTGTGGTCTGTGAAAGGCGTGGCCTGCCTTTCTTCCATACATCTATTTTCTCTCTTCACTGGCTTATTTTTAATGTTTATGTCATTAAAAATGTTGTCCAACCCTACATCTGCCTTCCCAGTGTGATTTTTCTGCCCCATACTCAAAACCAACTGAACAAAGCCTAAAAAGTAGATTGAAAGAAAAAGTCCAACAGACAGTGCCATGTTTGTTTCATTAGCGAAGCTTAAGCCGTCAGCAAGATTGGCGGCCACTTTTCCTGCTGTGGAAAATTTGAATCTGCTGCCTTAACCCTGTTGGTTCAGTTACACTTGCAGAACATCCTGAAAAAGCTGAACCAGGAGATGGCAAGATGAAAACAGGAACTTGTAGAGCTTCTTGGTAACCACAAGATGAGAACTGTTCAACATAACCAAGCTAAGCTTGCTGTACCTGGAGACACTGCTTTGGAAGCTATCCCCAGCGATCTCATTGCTTGCTGCAAGTAGTAAACTCTCCCTTCTTGAAAGCAACCTTGGTCAGGTCTTAGGAGTTAGGCTCCTGGAGTGAGGAACTCCTTATACGTTGGGTTACAAAGCTGCTGTGGCACAGGCAGTCTTGAACTGGTAGTGCGGCAAGAATTGCTGAGGAACACTAGAAGGTGGAAGGGGTCTTAAAAGCTTGCAGTTCAATGTTCTTAAAAATGTTCCCCAATCTAAACCCTGGGGAACATGTTCTTTTAGGGATTAGCATATGTGGGGATATTAGTTTCTTGTTGTCACTGTAACAAAGCATCACAAAATTAATGGCTTAAAATAACATAAATGTATTATCTCACATTTTCTCTCAGTCAAAAGTCCACAGTGGCTGAGTTGAAAGTGCCTTAGAGTCTCACAGGCTAAGACCAAGGAGGGTAGAACTGCATTCTTTCTAGAGGTTTGAGGGCAAAAATCCATTCCTCACTCTTTCAGATTGTTGGTACCTACTCCCTTGCTGGCTATTAGCTTGGCTCTTAGGCCTCTCCTCCATCTTCAAAACCAGTAATGGTAAGTCAAGTCCCTTTCACTTTAACCTCTCTTGTGTTCTCTTCTGCTTTGCTCTTCTGCTTTTAAGAAATAAGGTGATTGGATTGGGTTTACACAGATAATGCAAGATATCTCTCCATCTCAGATTCTTTAAACTTAATCACATCCACACAATCCCCTTTGCCATGAAAGGTAACCTGTCATTTAAGGGTTCTGAGGATTAGAATGTGGACCTCCCTCGGGGGATCATTATTCTGCCTACTACAATGGGCAAGAATCCAGATTATAGAAACCAGGAGAAAGCATATCAATAGCAAAAAAGCTATATCAGGACCACTAATATCCAGAGATGTTTTCCAAAGCCCAGATATCTCTCCAAGCAGAAGTACAACAGTAGATTAACAGAGATCCAGAGAGACCAGCAGGGAGATTAACAGAGAGTCGGATGAATGGTGGGGGCTCAAGTAGGCAGGATTTAGTAGAATGCCCTTAGCCTAATGGCCATTAGTAGTCTTTCAGGTACCACCCTCAAATTTATGTGCTGGTGTGTTTACATTCTCTGGAATGGCAAAGAACTCTGTGGAAGAAGTTCTTGGGCACCAGTCTCATTACCTGCTAAAGCAATCTCTTGGGCTTCACTTTGAAGATGGAAGCAGTTGGCATTTTCAATGCAATTGGCACTCTCAGTCTATTTAGATAATAGATGACCAGCAGAATATCTTCTTTAGGTTTTTTTTTTTTCCCTCTATCTCTCCTTATAGATTGACTAGCTGTGGTTTGAGTTCATATCTCATTTGTACAATTGTGTGGAAAGTAGCACGAAATAATCAATATATGCCAGCATTTTTTTTTTTTTTACCATTTCCCCTAATTACATGCCTTGGCATGCAGAGATACAGATTTAACAAATATTTTGCTGTTAAATAGCGATGATTACCCACTCTCCAGATTGCAAAATGTCTTCCTAATATCCTTCCTCCCCTATTAGGCGGGTTTCATATTTTAGGTTATGTTACTTACAGCACTTGTACTTCCAGATACAAAAATCCCTATCAGAAGTGAAGGCACTTTTCTAAAAGCAATAGAAAAAATGGAGCTTGACACCTAGAAATTTACGTATCTCAGAAAAAATGTCTAGGAGGAGGAAGACTCTTCCTATCTTTCCACACCATCATCCATTGTGCAAAAGTGTTAATTCCCATGGTGATCACGCCATGGTCCCAGCTTAGCTACTGCACCCTCAGGACTCACATCCACATTCCAGACAGGAAAAAGAAGGCAACAGCCCTGAGGTGTACAAGATGAAAGAAAAGGTATCCCAACCAAGTTTTCCTTGTCCCAAGTCCTGAGAGCCCCTCTCAGAGATTTCTGCTTACATCTCATTGACCGTAAGTGGACCATAGATTGAAAAAGAATCTAAGAAGTAAGCATTTTTATTTATTCAGTGTTCAGTTTATGAAAGACAACAGGAGATTACCTGTTGGGCAGGCAAATGGCAGTGCCTGACAAGTATTCTGCTATTATAAAGAATAAAGATATATGTTCATATATATACTTAAGAAAAGATAGCCACTAAATATTGACACAGCTGAAAAAGCAATTTGTGAAAGAATATGAATATGAGTCCATTAATACAAAACAAAAACTGAGAAAAAGCAAAACTATCTGCTGTATGTATGCATGTAATCACAAGGAAATATTTGGGGAAATTTATAGCCTAAACAGGAATACAACTAATAATACAGTGAAAATTACATTACAGATAATAAATAGGGATTACATTTAATAATTATAGCAAATATATACACAATATCTACTATATTAAATATTGCCAGGCACTGCTGAATTGAGCAAACATTAATTCATTTTATCTTTATAATCATTTTATAAGGTTTTATTACTATTACCCTTAATTTACAGATCAGGAAGTTGACACAAAAAGAGTTAAATAACTCGTCCAAGGCCACAGATCTAATAAGTATTAGAGGTGTAGTTTACCCAGAAAATCTAGTATACAGTCTAGGCACTTAATCCCTGTAATATGTATTATTTTATCATATGAAAAAAAAAAAAACTATACCTCTCTTTAAAATCCATCCCAAAGGGGTGTCTGTGTGGCTCAGTCCATTAAGCATCTGCCCTCAGCTTGGGTCATGATCCCAGGGTCCTGGGATTGAGCCCTGCATTGGGCTCCCTGCTTAGCGGGAAGTTGGCTTCTCCCTCTCCCTCTTTCTCTGCCCCTCCCCCTGCTCATACTCTCTCTCTCTCTCAAATAAATACAATCTTTCCAAAAATAAAAAAATAAAATCCACCCCAAAACAGCAGTAACAGTAGCAACAACAACAAAGCAGAAATTGTGTCCATGAAGCAAAACTTGGACAATCATTGCAGATTGTCTTCAGACCTCCCCAACGATGTTCTTACCTTTGGGTTCCTTTTCATCTTCTTAAAAACCAAGTTTCTCCCCATACATACACCCAACCCAGGGAAGCTGCTCAGGATTCCAAACCCCAGCTTGAGTCTCACAAAGGCTCCTCCAAGAGCAGCACCCCTATTTTTTTCTCCACTTCCTCTCTCATTTGAACATGGCTGTCCCCGTACTTCAGAAACATGCCTTTTTCTTGACAAGTTGGTAACTATAATAAAATGGGATAGTTGTTTGCCCAAGGTGGTGGAAAAGTTGGAGAATGTAGAGAAATGAAACCTTGCATTCTAATGTCTATAGAAATAATGAATACTTAGGTTGTTTTGAAGATCTCAAGGAGCTTCCACATACAGATGCTCATTTAATTCAGTCTTCCTGTTGACGTGATGATGGTTTTCATTCCTATTCTATAGATGAGGAATCTGAGTCTCAGTGAGGATATCTAATTTATCCACCATGTTCTTGCTGCTAGGAGTGGGAGAGCTGATACTAAGTCTGATTATTCTTTCCCCAAACTGCAGCCACCTCCTTTTACATAAACTTCTTCTGTCGAGAATTTCCACATGTTACCTATGAAATCTGTGGCTAGAAGAGTGAAAATTAATGATCACTGCTGGAAAAATGAAGCCTGAGTGTGAAAGAAATAGAAGATTAGGAAAAGCATGCTATTTACCTGAAACTGCATGCACAGAGGCATATTTTTTTTTAGATTTTATTTATTTATTTGAGAGAGAGTGTGAGCAGGGGTCGGGTGGGGGCAGGCTCCCTACTGAGCATGGAGCCTGATGTGGGGCTTGATCCCAGGACCTCAGGATCATGATCTGAGTGAAAGGCAGATGGTTAACCAACTGAGCCACTCAGGTACTACCTCCCCAGTGGCATATTTTGATTAAAACCATCTAGCCTTTGGGCCTGTCTCACTTTAATTTTGACATAGTCTTGTAATTTAAGCTAACTGCTAGAAAATACTCATGTCTAATGAATGAACTCTATTTTTCCTTCTTTCCTAAATACTTAGCTCCTCTGTTCCTTTATCTAGAAAGAAAAGGTTATTAGAGCTGACTGATTTGGGTGATCTACATTGGTAATAGTCATGTGTTACAAATGTTTTATAAAACATAGCATAACTAAAAGATGCAAGTTTAAAAGTAGGGAAGGATCTCATAAAAAAAAAAAAAAAAACTTGTCCCCACAGTGCATTGTAAAGAGTTTGTTGGTTTAAGAAAGGCAAATATGGAAAGTGTTTAGAGATCGGATCATGAAATGATGCAAGCCAGGCCTTTGTTTCTGCAGTAAACTTGTGTCAAAAGAGGAAACAAAAGTATCTCATAAGATATGAACTCCAGATTCTCTGAAAAGATGTTCATACCTGAAGGGAGAAGTTTCTGAAAATCAATATCTTGAATGACACTTGATTTCCATCACTGTGACTCCCCTAACTTGGCTCTGAACACGTTGTGGACCTGCATTAGAAAATCTAAGCAGTTTTTAATTGATATATCTGATGTTGGACATTTAAAGTGCAGTAACTGGAGGGGTGCCTGGGTGGCTCAGTGGGTTAAATCCTCTGCCTTTGGCTCGGGTCATGATCTCAGGGTCCTGGGATCAAGCCCCGCACTGGGCTCTCTGCTCAGCAGGGATCCTGCTTCCTCCTCTCTCTCTGCCTGCCTTTTTGCCTACTTGTGATCTCTGGCTGTCAAATAAATAAATAAAATCTTAAAAAAAATAAAATAAAGTGCAATATCTGGAAAATCTGTGAAATAGGTTGAATTTGTACAGTAATTGAGCTCTGGAATTCGGGAGTAAAGGGAACCTGAGAATGAATTTTAGAGATATTTCTTTGCCAATGTTTAGGGAAGATTCTTTTCTCCTTGCTAGCCCCCTAAATCATTGACAGATTATTTTATAAGGCACAAAATGTTTAGAATGTGGAAAAGTAGGTATCAGTCAGAACAGTTTTTCAACAGGGTCCCTTTTATTTTCAAGGTATTAGGTAATAACTGGATACAATCTGAACCGGTTTGCCAGCTCTCTACTAGTGAGGTTTCTTTCTATGAGCTAATTCATATGTCCCAGGAGAAAGGAACCCCCATCGTTCCCCCCTCTGCCCCGTTAAGGAGGCTCACAAAGGTCTAGTTGTGTATACAACCTGCTCACTGCGTCTCTCCTCCTCAAGTGACCTGCCTTCCTCTTTTAGATCCAAAATAATTCATAGGAAAGATGCCTCACTGTAATGTTTCCTTTTGAATTTGGGATGCTAAGAGGCAGATTTCTTCTACTTTCCAGCAAAAAATATTAGCAAGCATCCAAAATTTCTCATAACATAACTCAAGATATGAAAGCTGCAGACCACTTCATGCATTCCTTCTCTTTCCTTGCATAGATTTTCTCTTCTTATAGAACTTAAGTAGATTATTTCTTTGACACCAAATATCCCAAGCCTTGTAAAACTCTGGGCTCTCAGATGCCATTTGTCAAATCCATCATCTTTTCTGCTAAAGGAAGAGTAGTTACTGGGCAGAGGATTTGGAAGCGTATTCACTTACAAATCAGGATCGCTTAAAGACCCATCTAGGGTACCTGTCAAACTAATGTTGGAAATACCTTCAACCATCATCCACAGATGTTTGATTATGGAGCCTCTGGCTGAATTCCTGGGATGAATGGGCCAAGGAGAGAGGAGTGTTCCTTACTTCTTCTAGGAGCAGTCTCTTTACGTTGAGCAATTATGTTGAACCCCCTACTGGAATGATTCTCCAGTTGTCTTAGCCTTGTTTCTGGAGTGAGCTGAGAGAAAATTCTCTCCTTATTTCCATTTCCATACACTGTGTACTTTTTTTTTCTTTCCATACAGAAAAGCCCTTTTGTAGAGCTTTATAAGCCCTTTTGTAGAGCTCTACATTCTCAGGAAGTGGTGTCAGCATCAAAAATATCCCACGTACCAGTTACTAGAATCACTTTAGTTTTGGGGCACCTGGGTGGCTCAGTGGGTTAAAGCCTCTGCCTTTGGCTCAGGTAGTGATCCCGGAGTCCTGGAATCGAGCCCCAAATCAGGGTCTCTCCTCAGCGGGGAGCCTGCTTCCTCCTCTTTCTCTCTCTGCCTCTTTGCCTACTTGTGATCTCTATCTGTCAAATAAATAAATAAAATCTTTAAAGAAAAAGAATCACTTTAGTTTTAAAGGAAATAAAATTACTTTTGCAATGGGAGACATTAAGATGAACATGAAATTTGTGATGACTTCAAGCTCAAAGAAAATTCATTTACACACACACGCACACTGCCCTACTATCTATCACTGCTCTGACTTCATCTGTGACCTCGTTTTGGGGCTTCCAAAATTTTCCATTGCTGTGGGAAGCTCATTCTTGAAGACATTTAGCTTTCTCATATTATAACCCTGGCTCTATGTGAGCCTTCTCATTTATCTCAGTATCTCCTCGGCACAGTGAATTTTTTAAAAAATTTTATTTATTTATTTGACAGCCAGAGATCACAAGTAGGCAGAGAGGCAAGCAGAGAGAAAGGATGAAGCAGGCTCCCCACTGAGCAGACAGCCCAATGCGGGGCTCAATCCCAGAACCCTGGGATCATGACCTGAGCTGAAGGCAGAGGCTTTAACACACTGAGCCACCCAGGCGCCCCTGCACAGTGAATTTTTTCATTGAAATTTTCCATTTGGCAGTTCAAGAATTTTGAAATAACAAGATATGCCTGATATTGAAAATGGGACATGAAAAATCCTAGTTGACATGTATTCAATCTACCACTTCCTCACTCCTCATTCCATGTCATTGAGGTTTGCATATTACTAAGAATGAAGGGCAATTTTTTTAACTTAAATTAACCAACATACAGTACATCATTAGTTTCAGATGTAGTGTTCAATGATTCATCAGTTGTGTGCAACACCCAGTGCTCATTACATCATGTGCCCTCCTTAATGCCCATCACCCGGCTACCCCACCCCTCCACCCATCTCCCTTCCAGCAACCCTCCGTTTGTTTCCTAGAGTTAACAGTCTCTCATGGTTTTTCTCCCTCTACTTCCCTTTCAGTTTTCCCTCCCTTCTCCTATGACTCTCTGTGCTGTTCCTTATATTCCACATATGAAGAGGGACAATTATTTTTAATAAAAGGGGCAAAATGGGAAGGCATTCCACTTACTAATTAAAAATCACCCCTTGATTCAAAAGCAAATGTATCCAGAAGAAGTTCTGAACTGATTTTAATACATTTTTTATCTCCAGCCTAAAGACAAGGTTTATAGCTTAATATAGTAACAAAGGGATATTTTAAAGACAAGCCATGACAGTCAAGTGTCATTCAGCTGACGAGTCAGAAGTATATATTCTCCCGTCCCTTGTTGCTCATAGTTTCATAGGATTCCGACCTTAGGGCAAACTACTACACATTTCTTCCTAAGAACATACTCTGAAGACGCTTTGTGCCTTTTTCCTTGCTAAAGGAAAGTGTTTACCAACAGTGGTTACCAACAGTGTTTGTAATGATGAAGGAAGAAACCTCAGCAGAATGTCTCACTTGTACATACATGTTTTTATTTAACAGAAAAGATGACTCCCCATGCCGGGGCTTCCACCACTGAGACCCAAACTCAGGAGGAGCACCAGGTGCAGAGAATGATGGCAAAGCGTTCGAAAATCATTAAGGAGCTGATACAGACAGAAAAAGACTACCTCAATGATCTCGAGTTGTGCATTAGGGAAGTGGTTCAGCCCTTGAGAAATAAACAGGTAAATTCAACCTGGAGGGTCCCCCTCACCCCACCATATCCTAAATATCACCAGCACCATGAAATCAGATCATCCAAGTATAGTATCTGCTACAGGGAGGGTGAAGGGGTGGGCCCTTTTCCTTGAGGCCTGGGCTTGGGGTGGTGGAAAGTAGCATCAGATTCTTATTTCCTGTGTCAGCAGAGGGACACCCAGAGTCCCTCCATCTGGCCAAGAAAACTGTATTCCAAAATATGGGGAGAAGGAAGTTCACAGTTTCTGCCACTTTGAAATTTCTATGTGTTCTTTCCTGGATTCTTACCTGTTGTGAGCAACAGGTTTTCAGCAGTTTAAGAACAAGGCACTTAATTTGATTCAAAGATGATCAAGGATTTGGAAGGAAAAAAATGTGTTTCCCCCCCTACATTGAGAGCTCAATTAAACTTCAGCTGAGTAAAATTCAACATAGAAATTAACCTGAATGTAAGGTAATACTTGAAGTGTTCATAAGTTAATCATTCTCCTCCTTTTTAATCAAGGCCTTTTTGGAGAATTTCTTGTAAGGAATTAGAGTACAGGAGTACAAGAATATTTGACTCACATATATCTGCATGTATTAAGTACCTGATATTGTAACTGGCCCTGTTCCCAGCTCTGGGGTTACAGTTCAGTACAAAACAAAGTCCTGCCCTTATGGGGTTTACTTTCTAGTGGGAGAGAGGAAGAGTCAGGTGATAACTAATAAGTTAATAAACAAATATAAATTAAAACATATTAGATGGTGGCAAGTATAATGGAGAAAACCAAAGTGGAGACAAGGGATGGAGCATGGGCTCAGAAGGGTAAGGTTTCTATTTCAAATAAGTAGTAAATGCAAACCCTTCCAATGGGGGACATGACAGCCAAGAACTGAAAGGGCTAAAAGGTATTTCAGGCTGAGGGGAGAATAAGAGCAACAACACTGAGGAGGGATAACCTAATCATGAGGGTGGTAAACAGTCCTCATACGCAATTGAAACAATATACAAAAACACAAACTTGGAAGTAAAGATGATCAGAATCCCCCTGCTTAAAGATAATCACCGTTCACATGGTTGGGAAACATCTTTGTAAACATCAGTTGGGACATTTACATACACATACACACACCCACGCACACATACCCACATATATACTGAACATATGTTTTTACATAAATGTAACCAAAACTACACAGGTTATTTTATAACATATTCGTTTCATTCAGCAATCTGTTGGATGTTTCTTTTCCTGACTACAGACACCTAAAATGTTTTTCTACTGTTACTGATGCTGAGACACTCTTTTATGATTTGGGTTTTGTCACCTCATCTCCTTAGAATAAATTCCTAGAAGTGGAGTTGCTGATCAAAGTGTATACATATTAGGGATTTTGATAGAAATTTACCAGCTGACAACCAAAAAGTCAATACTGTTCTAATTTTCATTCTCATTAACAGTGTTTGAGAAGTCAAAATACCTTTTTATATATTCATTAGCCATTTATTTTCTCTTCAATCCCTATTCATATTCACATCTCTTGCCCTTTTTTAAAAAAATAGGTTTGTTTTTTTCTTATTGTTTTACAAAACCTCTTTATATATTAGGGATATTCTTTTTCATCCCAGATGTTACATTTTCTCAGTTTTTCTTTTGCCTTCTAATAAGATAAAAACACAGAGGGAGGCAAACCATAAGAGATTCTTAACTACAGGGAACAAACTAAGGATTGCTGGAGGGGAGGGGCATAGGAGAATGGGGCAACTGGGTGATAGGCATTAATGAGAGCACGTGATGTAATAAGCACTGGGTGTTATATGCAAGTGACAAATCACTTACCACTGAAATTAATAATACACTATATATTAACTAAACTGAATTTAAATTTTTTAAATAACCTTGTTTAAAGTTAAAAAGTTAACCCTGTTTAAGGTTTATTCATTTGATTTTGCCATGTTTAAGTGATCAAATATATTTAACTTTATGGATTCTGAGTTTGACATCTTAATACATACCACATGATTATAAAAATATTGTTAGCTAATTGTCACAACTTCAATTATTACATCCTTCCCCCAGGACTTAACAACATCCAGAAGCAGAGTTTATGTACTTAACACAAGTCTCTTCTAAGAAATACTAGGAAAAATATCTGGCCCTACAAGTTAGGGAAAACCAGTATAGATCAAGGTGACCTTAATTATAAAAGTTGGGTTTGGTTTTGGTTTAAGATAATATATAAAGAAAAGTGGCAAAGCAGACTTGGAATTTTTCCTTCATTTAGGTCACATTTAGTTTTACTTTCTCATGACTTTCAATAGGTACTTACTATTGATCAAGTCTTGTTTCAAAGGCTTCCTTGGTATTCTTGCTTAATCCTCTCACAGTTCTCAAGCTGGAAGGTAACTGGTCACTTTCCAAGTCTGGAGATTTCTTATTCATCCTTTAAGGTTAGGAATAACATTAATGATCATGATAGAAAGTTGCTCTCTGGTTTTATTGCTAAATATATAAAAATATTTTTGGTGTTTTTCATTTAATAATTCATTTAATTTGGTGTTTTTCATTTAATAAAATATTTTTGGTGTTTTTCATTTAATAAAATACATTTAATAGTGTTTTTCATTAAATATTAATTTCATAAAAAATATAAATATAATTTAATAAAACTAGTTGTGTCTGATGTAGCCTCTGTTCTGGACAGATATTTATGGTTATTAATAAAATGTTTGTTTACATACTTATGAAAATATTAATTTTAGGTACACATAACATCAAACTCCAGACTCAACAACAACCTACCCGCCTGTATGGTGAGGTTTTACTAGTCACTCCTATTCTCTGAAAAATTTAGACCTTCGTCCAACTTTCCATACCTTCTCCCTCTTTCCAGGTCCAACATCAATGTCAGGTGATTTCTCTAATTAGGCAAATGGCCCACACAATTGCCAGGCCTCTCCACCTGTTCCTTGACTTGCTCTTATCCTGAGATCTTTCCTTCAACCACCCCTCTGAGCCCCTCACTCCAGGCACCATTTCCTATAGCTGCGTTCTGTTTCTTCACCCCCCCTCAAAATCAAAATTTCAGGCTTACCATTCTCTAACCTTCACATCCTGTGTTCTAGCCCACTCCCACTGGTTCCCTCTCCCTGACAAGTTTTGGATGCCACAAGGGCTGAAGTCCTTTCTCATCATTTCATTGGGAAAATAAACACAATAAGAAGATGCACTCTCTCAACACCACACCTATCAACTTACCTGCATCTCTACCCATGTCAGCTGGCTAGTTGTTTGCTTCTAATTAAGGACAACTGCTCTACTAATGCCATGGACTCTATCCCCTCAGGCTTCCTCAAGGATTTCACTTCTGCCAGTGTCCTTTCTTCCTCCTGTATGTTGATTTTACCCTCCCTATTGGATCAATCCACCACCATTACCTGCTATCTTAAAAAAGCAAAAACTCTCTCTTGACTCTGAAAGAATTATCTAGGGGAGCCTAGGTGGCTCAGGTCATGATCTCAGGGTCCTGGGATCGAGAGCCCCGCCCCATGTTGGGCTCCCTGCTCAGCGGGAAGCCTGCTTCTCCCTTTCCCACTCCCAGTCCCCCTCGTGTTCTCTCTCTTGCTGTCTCTCGTTCTGTCAAATAAATAAACAAAATCTTAAAAAAAAAACTCTGCATTTAAAAGAATTGTCTGTATTCTCTTTCCCTTTGTAAGTTGTATGTGAAATACATAATATGTATAAAACCATATGTGACTAAGACATTTCAAAATAAGCACAATTTACCAAAAGTCTGTATTTGTGATGAGTTAATGATCAATATTTAAAAAGACAATATGGAGCACCTGGATGCCTTACTCAGTTAAGCACCTGACTTTTGATTCCAGCTTGGGTCATGATCTCAGGTCATGAGATGAAGCCTCGTGTTCGTTCCGTGCATGGAGCCTGCTTAAGATTCTCTCTCGCCCTCTGCCCCTCCCCCACATCATGCCTGCTTTCTAAAGAGCACCTTTTTTTTTTTTTTAAATCAAATGGAACAAGACGTTTATTCAGTATGCAAATGTTCTCAATTTTAAACTGTTTACTACACTGGTGAGTTAAACTGGCCCCACCATTATACATGCCATTGTTGAGCTATAATCTCACATATGCACTCTGATCATTGTTTGTGTTTTTGCTTTGTTTTTCTTATTTTTGCTTACTGTGTAACTTTTTTTTTTAATTTATTTATTTGACAGGCAGAGACCACAAGCAGGCAGAGAGGCAGACAGAGAGAGAGGGAGAAGCAGGCTCCCCGCTGAGTAGAGAACCCGACGTGGGCCTCCATCCCAGGACCCTGGGATCATGACCCGAACCACAGGCAGAGGCTTTAACCCACTGAGCCACTCAGGCGCCCCTAACTGTGTAACTCTTAAGAACAGTTTTCAGAATTAGTGTTTCAGACTGTGTAAAATAAAATATTTCCCTCATGATGATATATAGTTTAGCTGGCATATTTAACTTTTACTCTCAATACTTTGAATTACTGTTGTCTCACTTCTAACTCCTATTTCCCTTGTTATTCTATTCAGATGGTTTACAGCTTTGTTGATTTTCCACAACTGGCACTTCTCTTTGCTTAGATCTTTCGGTGCTCTCTGTCTGCCTCCTTGTGGAATTTGATTTCATTCTAGTGGTCTACTTGGTCCCCTCCACTCACATTAAAATACTAGTTATTCAGAAGTTTCTCAGTTCTCCTGCCCCATCAACCTTTCCCCCTCTTTTTAATACTTTAAACCTTGACTAACTAAATAGATGCTCAGGAATTCAGATGAAACATTTATTAGTGCTGAGGTAGTTAATTTATGTCACGAGTTTATTAACCTTACCAGCTTTTCAATGTTCATTATTTCCTCCATGTCCTTATTTCTCTTCTAAATGTTTAAATACCACGGTCTTTGCACACAAGCCACCTGTCATCAGTTAGTGTCAAAATTTATAAATTAACACATACAGTGTTTATATAACCATGAGAACAATCTGCAAACCATACTTACCTAAACCTGAGGCAACAAAAGTAAATATTGTACATGTGCAAGCTACTCTGGAAGAGACTTCGGGAAGTCATCTAGTCCATGTTTTTTCTCTTGTTGAGAAACCATCTTTGCCTCCATTGCTGAAAAGTTTATCTTTGCTCTGTTGCACTGCCTCATGCCTTCTCTTGACACATCTGATTCATGCCTTTTTAGTCTCAGAAGAAACAAGGTAGTATATGGAAGTTAAAATTGAAAGGAGGAAGTTGAAAACTGAGAAAAGCACTAGCTTATCCCAGTGAGCTTGCACGAATGAGTCAGGGTACTCCTGAGTGTCTAGACCTGGCCCTTGAGTTGGCAACTGTTCTGTGACAATCATGGTTATATAACTTAATTGTAACTTCAAGGCTTTTCTATAAACAAAACTTCACCTCCCTGAAATCAGGGTCAAACTCAGCAGTTACATCTTCTTTAATAGCAGCATTGTGAGAGGTTTTGCAAAGAAGGAAAAATTATCAACAACATTCAGTGTTGAAACATTTAGTGGGAAAACAGGTTCTAGTTATTTATTATCCAAACACGGCAATATGAGAGATCGTACATTTTTGGCAGTAAGTCAAAATAAATCAAAGCCAGAGCAAACTAATCTAACAATGGAAAAGAGCTTTATGTGTAAGGAAGGGACCAAAAATTGACTGAAAAGAGTAGTTGGAGGAATCTGAACATGTGTTTTTATTTTTCTTTGTTTTTAATTATATCTTTAATTTTTAAAAAATTTACATAACACAAAAGTACCAAAAATCTCAGACACAGTAATGTCTATAGTTACTCAATTTCCTTCTCTAAAGACCATTACTAGCTTCTTTCTACCCTTCCAAGGGTATTGCAATTATAAGTGTATATGTTTATATGTACATTTAGCAGATTTTTATTTATATGGTATTCTATTTATTAAATTTGGATTTTGCTAACATTAGCCAATTGTGTGAATTATGAAATTTTGTGTTTTCAGAAAAAAGAGCAAAAGTATCTTATGACTTCGTGTTGATAAGAGTTCAGCTGGAATTTTCTGTTAAAATTTGTGTACCCTATATAGCAGTAATATTTTTATAGCAGTAATTTTTAAAAGAATTTTTATTAGAATATATAGAAGAAAATAGTCACCCATAGCTCTAGCACTTAGAAGTAAGTACTGTAAATATTTTTGTTTCCTGACTAATTGTGAAATTGGAATCATACCCTATATGCCATTATGGAATCTCTTCTCCCTGAAAAATATGTTCACATGTTTTATTTTTAATCACAGATAACAAATATCAATTTAAATGGAAACTGTTTTCTTTTATTTATTGGGAGACCCACATTTGAGGAAAACAATATCAATGCTTTCTCTGGGAGAAGAGCCCCCAGTTGGAAAGTGGTGCTGCCAGTGTTATCACGCATGCCCAGGTTAACAGTGGGGTGTACAGGGTCATGACGGCAGGGACAACACTATGTCCAGCAATTGTTCTGTATGACATATGCAACCTAGCACACTGTACTAACATACTACCTTACCTCTTTCTCGGCGTCCGAAGAGGGGGAAACAAGTCATAAAACAGGGAATCACAAAAGACAGGAAATTAGGACAAATTTCTAACTTGCCCTTTTTTCTTCAAAGGGGAAGAAAAGGGATCACAAAACCCAGGGCATTCAGCTCTGTGCTCTGCCTCTCACCCAAGGGAATTTGCTGTAGTATCAACTATGGGGTCAGCCCTATTACAGAAGCTTATGTAAGAGGAGGGCTTGCCAAGCCCCCAGAGCACAATGTAGATGAAAGCATCTCAGAAAAGAGACTGGGAGGAGAGGACGTAAAAGCATTATAATAATGAAAACACTGTTTGAATATTGTAATACCATGAAAATCCATATACAACCAAAAAGATGGCCATGGCCCAATTTATGTTCTACACATTGAAGCTAGTCATGACAATTTAATGTAGTAATGTACATGATTTTTATATCCTTTTGGAGTTTGCTGTGATTTTAATGGCGCCCTCCTTACCAGAGGGAACCCATTGTTGTTCTATATAAAGGGGATTGTAGCTTCAGCACCTGTTCTGGAAATCACCTAGTCTTCCATCTCCTGCCCTCTGTTTCGTGGTCTCCAGTTGAACAAGACCTGTCTGGCTTGACAGCTCAAAACTGGGTTCCACCTCAGTAGTATCTAGCCTCTGGCTGCCTCACCGTTGACCAGTGCTCCCATGAGTTACACACTACACGGATGCTGTGCCTAGACAGCTTGCTTGTATCTCAGTTTTAGTTTTACTCCTTGGATACACTCTGGGACATTATACTCAGTTCTGTCTGAATGTCCTCAACACCCTCCCACCCTAGCCCAGTCCCAACAAGAGAAATTCAAACTTCCCACTTCCCCACAAGAAGAATTCAAACAACGTAATGAAATTTTGCTACTCTCACTGAACAAAGGACAGAATTACGGTTATGAGTTATAGTCAGTTCACTGGAACAAGAGAGAAAAGAAAAACTACAGAAATATTTAGTAAGTATTAAAATATACTTAGCTTTTGTAGGTAGATGATAATTAGAGCTTCTTAAAGCTCTAATTTACTAAAATTTACTAAAACTTTGGCTGCATACCGAACAGAAGAAACCGTAGGTGAACAAATCTATTTGGTCATAAATTTTTAAGTGTCCTAGAAGGACTCTTGTCAAATTGTCTTCTCTAGCTGTCACCTTCACTAAATGACTTTAACTGTTGCCAGAAGTAATAATTATTCATTTTTGCTTAGTAGGCAACCATACAAATTTTTCCCTCTTTCTTTTTTTTTTTTCTATTACCCAGGTACTCTTTTTTGTTAAGACCTAATTTTTTAGAGCAGTTTGATGTTCACAACAAAGTTGAGATAGAAGGTACAGAGATTTCCCATACAATCCCTGGCCCCACATATGCACAACTTCCTCTATTATTAACATCCCCCACCAAGGTGTCCCATTTGCTACAGCTGATGAACCTCTACAGACACATTATGATCACCCACATCTCATAGTTTACTGTTCATTCTTGGTATTGTCTGTGGGTTTTGACAGATACATAATGATATATATCCATCATTATGGTGTCATGGACAGTATGTTCACTGCTCTAAAACTCCTCTGTGCTTTACCTGTTTGTCCATCCCAACCCCATCCAATGGCAGTCACTGATCTTTTTACTGACTTGTGCCTTTTTCAGAATGTCATAGAGTTGAAATCATGCAGTATGTACAGGCATACCTTGTTTTATTGTGCTTTGCTTTATTGCACTTTACAGATCATGAAGTATTTCTGTAGCCTTTTCAGATGGGCTACTTGAACTTAGTAATATTCTTTTTAGTTTCCTTCACATCTTTTCATGGGTTAACAGCTCATTTATTTTTAGGGCTGAATACTACTCTTCCAGATATACCATGGTTTAATTTATCCATTCACCTACTGAAGGACATCTTCATTGCTTCCAAGCTTAGGTAATTATGAATAAGGTTGCTATAAACACCCACGTGTTTGCTTTTGTTTGGCAAGTTTTCAGTTCATTAGGGTAAAAACCAAGTGGCATAATGTCTGCATTATATGGTAAGAATATATTTAGTTTTATAAAAACCTACCAAACTATCTTTCAAAATGACTGTGTCATTCTGCATTCCTACCAGCAATGAATAAGGGTGCCTGTTGCTTCACATCCTCTGCAGCATTTGGCTTTGTGAATGTTCTGGATTTGGGCCATTCGGATACGTATGTAGTGATATCTCATGGTTGCTTGAATTTGCATTTTTCTGATGACTTGTGATGTGGAATATCATTTCATATGCTTATTTGTTATCTCTGTGTGTTTTGAGTTATCGTATCCATTAGAGTCTTTGGCCCATTTTTTAATCACGTTGTTTCTTTTCTTACTGTTGAGTTTTGAGGGTTCTTTGTATAATTTGAACAACAGTCCTTTATCAGAGGTGCCTTTTGCAAATGATTTCTCCCCCTCTGAGGCCTGTCTGCTTGATCTCTTGACATTGTCCTTCACAGAACAGAAGTATTTAAACTTAATAAAGTCCAACTAATCAACCCTTTCTTTCATGAATTATGACTTTGGTGACGTGTCTAAAAAGTCATCACCATACCCAAAGCCATCTAGGTTTTCTCTTATTTTATCTTCTAGGTGTTTTTATAGTATTGCATTTTACATTTAGGTTTGTGACCCAAACTGAGTTAGTTTTGGTGGAGGGCATAAGGTCTGCATTTAGATTCATTTTTTTTTTCCATGTAGATGTCTAGTTATTCCAGCATCATTTATTAGAGAATATCAGTTGACTACATTAATGTGGGTGTATTTCTGAGGTGTCTATTCTGTTCCATTCATCTATTTGCCTTTTCTTTTTTTGTTTTTATTAACATATAATGTAATATGTAATAATATAATGTATTATTTGTTCCAGGGGTACAGGTCCGTGAATCGTCAAGTTTACACACTTCACAGCACTCACCATAGCACATACCCTCCCCAATGTCCATAACTCAACCACCCTCTCCATACCCCAGCAAACCTCAGTTTGTTTTGTGAGATTAAGAGTCTCTTATGGTTTGTCTCCCTCCCAATCCCATCTTGTTTCGTTTTTTCCTTCCCTATCCTCCAACCCCCACACTCTGCCTCTAAAATTCTGAATCAGGGATATTATATGATAATTTTCTTTATCTGATTGACTTATTTCACTCAGCATAATACCCTCTACTTCCATCCACATCATTGCAAATGGCAAGATTTCATTTCTTTTGATGGCTGCATAGTATTCCATTCTATATATATATACCACTTCTTCTTTCTCTAGTTGATGGGCATCTAGGTTCTTTCCATACTTTGGCTATTGTGGAATTGTTGCTATAAACATTCAGGTGCATGTGCCCCTTCGGATCACTATGTTTCTATCTTTAGGGTAAATACCCAGTAGTGAGATTGCTGGGTTGTAGGGTAGCTCTATTTTCAACTTTTGAGGAAACTCCGTGCTGTTTTCCAGAGTGGCTGCACCAGCTTGCATTCCCACCAACAGTGTAGGAGGGTTCCCTTTTCTCCGTGTCCTTGCCAACACCTGTCATTTCCTGACTTGTTAATTTTAGCCATTCTGACTGCTGTGAGGTGGTATCTCATTGTGGTTTTGATTTGTATTTCCCTGATGCCAAGTGATGTTGAGCATTTTTTCATGTGTCTAGTGACCATCTGGATGTCTTCTTTGCAGAAATGTCTGTTCATGTCCTCTGCCCATTTCTTGATTGGATTATTTGTTCTTTGGGTGTTGAGTTTGCTAAGTTCTTTATAGATTTTGGATACTAGCCTTTTATCTGATATGTCACTTGCAAATATCTTCTTCCATTTTGTCGGCTGTCTTTTGGTTTTGTTGACTCTTTTCTTTGCTGTGCAAAAGCTTTTGATCCTGAAGTCCCAATAGCTCATTTTTGCCCTTGATTCCCTTGCCTTTGGCAATGTTTCTAGGAAGAAGTTGCGGCAGCTGAGGTTGAAGAGGTTGCTGCCTGTGTTCTCCTTAAGGATTTTGATGGATTCCTGTCTCACATTGAGGTCTTTCATCCATTTGTAGTTTATTTTTGTGTGTGGTGTAAGGAAATACTTCAATTTCATCCTTCTGCATGTGACTGTCCAATTTTCGCAACACCATTTGTTGAAGAAACTGTCTTTTTTCCATTGGACATTCTTTCCTGTTTTGTCAAAAATTAGTTGACCATGGAGTTGAGGGTCCTTTTCAGGGCTCTTTATTCTGTTCCATTGATCTGTGTCTGTTTTTGTGCCCATACCATACTGTCTTGATGATTACAGCTTTGTTTTCTTTTTTTTTTTAATTTAATTTTATTTTTTCAGTGTTCCAAGATTCATTGTTTATGCATCACACCCAGTGCTCCATGCTATGTGCCCTCCTTAATACCCACCACCAGGCTAACACATCCCCCCCTACCTCTCCCTTCCAAAACCCTCAGTTTGTTTCTCAGAGTCCACAGTCTCCCACGGTTTGTCTCCCCTTCCATTTTCCCCCAATTTACTTTGATTACAGCTTTGTAATAGACCTTGAAGTCTGGAATTGTGATGCCACCAACTTTGGTTTTCTTTTTCAACATTCTTCTGGCTATTCGAGGTCTTTTCTGGTTCCATATAAATTTTAGGATTATTTTTCCATTTCTTTGGAAAAAATTGATAGTATTTTGATAGGGGTTGCATTAAATGTGTAGATTGCTTTAGGTAGCATAGACATTTTCACAATATTTGTTCTTCCAAGCCATGAGCATGGAACGCTTTTCCATTTCTTTGTGTCTTCCTCCATTTCTTCCATGAGTACTTTATAGTTTTCTGAGTACGGGTTCTTTGCCTTTTTGGTATGGTTTATTCCTAGGTATCTTATGGTTTTGCGTGCAGTTGTAAATGGGGTTGACTCTTTAATTTCTCTTTCTTCTGTCTTGGTGTTAGTGTATAGAAATGCAAATGACTTCTGTGCATTGATTTTATATCCTGACACTTTACTGAATTCCTGTATAAGTTCTAGTAGTTTTGGAGTGGAGTCTTTTGGGTTTTCCACATAAAGTATCATATTATCTGCAAAGAGTGGGAGTTTCACTTCTTCTTTGCCAATTCAGATGCCTTTAATTTCTTTTTATTGTCTGATTTTTGAGGCTGGGACTTCTAGTACTATGCTGAATAGCAGTGGTGATAGTGGACATCCCTACTATGTTCCTGACCTTAGTGGAAAAGCTCTCAGTTTTTCCCCATTGAGAATGATAGTTGCAGTGGGTTTTTCATAGATGGCTTTGATGATATTGAGGTATGTGCCCTCTATCCCAACACTGTGAAGAGTTTTGATCAAGAAAGGATTCTGTATTTTGTCAAATGCTTTTTTAGCGTCTATTGAGAGTATCATATGGTTCTTGTTCTTTCTTTTATTAATGTATTGTATCACATTGATTTATTTGTGGATGTTGGACCAACCTTGCAGCCCAGGAATAAATCCCACTGGTTGTGGTAAATATCCTTTTAATGTACTATTGGATCCTATTGGCTAGTATTTTGGTGAGAATTTTTGCATCTGTGTTCATCAAGGATATTGGTCTGTAATTCTCTTTTTTGGTGGGGTCTTTGTCTGGTTTTGGGATCAAGGTAATGCTGGCCTCATAAAATGAGTTTGGAAGTTTTCCTTCCATTTCTAAGTTTTTAAACAGTTTCAGGAGAATAGGTATTAATTCTTCTTTAAATGTTTGGTAGAATTCTCCTGGGAAGCCATCTGGCCCTGGGCTCTTGTTTGTTGGGAGATTTTTGATGGCTGCTTCAATCTCCTTACTGGTTATGGATCTGTTCAGGTTTTCTATTTCTTCCTGGTTCAGTTTTGGTAGTTTATATGTCCTTAGGAATGCATCCATTTCTTCCAGATTGTCAAATTTGCTGGCATACAGTTGCTCATAATATGTTTTTGTAATTGTTTGTATTTCTTTGGTGTTGGTTATGATCTCTCCTCTTTCATTCATGACTTTATTAATTTGGGTCCTTTCTCTTTTCTTTTTGGTAAGTCTGGCCAGGGGTTTATCAATCTCATTAATTCCTTCAAAGAACCACTCCTAGTTTTGTTGATTTGTTCTATTGTTTTTTTGTTTGTTTGTTTCTGTTTCATTGATTTCTGCTCTGATCTTTATTTCTTTGCTGTTTTTTCTCCAGCTCCTTTGGTGTAGGGTTAGGGTGTGTATTTGAGCTCTTTCCTGTTTCTTGAGAAAGGCTTGTATCACTATATACGTTCCTCTCAGGACTGTCTTTGCTGTGTCCCACAGATTTTGAGCAGTTGTGTTTTCATTTTCATTTGTTTCCAGGAATTTTTTCAATTCTTCTTTAATCTTCTGGTTTACACATTCATTCTTTAGAAGGATACTCTTTAGTCTCCTTGTATTTGGGTTCTTTCCAACTTTCCTCCTGAGGTTGAGTTATAGTTTCAAAGCATTGTGATCTGAAAATATACAGGGGATTATCCCAATCTTTTGATACAGGCTGAGACCTGATTTGTGACCCAGGATGTGATCTATTCTGGAGAATGTTCCATGTGCACTAGAGAAGAATGTGTATTCTGTTGCTTTGGGATGGAATGTTCTGCATATATCTGTGATGTTCATCTGGTCCAGTGTGTCATTTAAGGCTTTTATTTCCTTGTTGATCTTTTGCTTGGATCTTTTGCTTGTCCATTTCAATGAGGGGGGGGGTGTTAAAGTCCCCTCTTATTATTGTATTATTGTTGATGTGTTTCTTTGATTTTGTTATTAATTGGTTTATATAATTGGCTGCTCCCATGTTAGGGGCATAGATATTTAAAATAGTTAGAACTTCTTGTTGGACAGACCATTTAAGTATGATATAGTGTCCTTCCTCATCTCTTATTATAGTCTTTGGCTTCAAATCTAATTGATCTAATGTAAGGATTGCCACCCCAGCTTTCTTTTGATGTCCATTAGCATGGTAAATTGTTTTCTACCCCCTCACTTTAAATCTGGAGGTGTCTTTGGGTCTAAAATGAGTTTCTTGCATACAATATATCTATGGGTTTTGTTTTTTTAATCCATTCTGATACCCTGTGTCTTTTGATTGGGGTGTTTAGCCCATTTACATTCAGGGTAACTTTGAAACATATGAATTTAGTGCCATTGTATTGTCTGCAAGGTGACTGGTACTGTGTATTGTCTCTGTTCCTTTCTGTTCTTTTACTTTTAGTCTCTCTTTTTGCTTAGACGACCCCTTGCAAAATTTCCTGTAGGGCTGGTTTGGTGTTTGCAAATTCTTTTAATTTTTGTTTGTCCTGGAATCTTTTTATCCCTCCTTCTATTTTCAATGATAGCCTATCTGGATATAGTATTTTTGGCTGCATATTTTCCTCATTTAGTGCTCTGAATATATCATGCCAGTTCTTTCTGGCCTGCCAGGTCTCTGTGGATAAGTCTGCTGCCAATCTAATATTTCTACTGTAGAAATCTAATATTTCTACTGAATTAATTAATATTATCAATTGATAATATTAATAATAATTTTATATTATTGTAATATAAAATTATTATATAAATATTATAATAATCAATACTTATTAATTAATAATATTAATAATTAATGTTATTTATTAATTAATAATTAATTAATAATATTTCAATCTAATATTTCTACTGTAGCTCTTGACCCGAGCTACTTTCAGGGTTTTCTCTTTGTCACAGGGATCACCAGCCTCTCGCCCCATGTGTCACTAGTAAGTTTCACTATTAGATGACAAGGTGTGGAGTGGACTTATTTTTATTGATTTTGAGGGGGGTTTTCTGTGCCTCCTGGATTTTGAATGCTTGTTCCCTTTGCCATATTAGGGAAACTCTCTATTGTAATTTGCTCCAATATGCCTTCTGTCCCACTCTCATTCTTCTTCTTCTGGAATCCCAATTATTCTATTATTGTTTCATCTTACGGTATCACTTATCTCTCGAATTCTTCCCTTGTTGTCCAGTAGTTGTTTGACTCTCTTTTTCTCAGCTTCTTTATCGTCTGTCATTTGGTCTTCTATATCACTAATTCTCTCTTCTGCCTCATTTATCCTAGCAGTAAGAGCCTCCATTCTTGACTGCACCTCATTAAAACCTTTCTGATTTCAGCTTGGTTAAATTTTAGTTCTTTTATTTCTCCAGAAATGGATTTTATTTCTCCAGACAAAGTATTTCTAATATCTTCCATGCCATTTTTGAGCCCAACTAGCACCTTGAGAATCATCATTCTGAACTCTAGATCTGACATATGTCTGTATTGATTAGGTCCCTAGCCATGGGTACTGCCTCTTGTTCTTTTTTTTTGTGGTGAGTTTTTCCACCTTGTCGTTTTATCCGGATAAGAATATATGAATGAGAGAATAAAATACAAACACCCCAGAAAAATGTATACCAACCATGTCAGAAGAGAACCCAAACCAGGGGGAGAAGAACAGGAGTAAAAAGAAATTTTAAAAAATTTAAATATATATATATATATATACACATATATATATATATATATTTCACTGGTGAATAGAACAGAGCCACATACTTGATTTTGGGTGTATTTGGTTTCTTAGAAGAAACTGCCTCCCAATATTTAAAAAAAAATAAAAGATATATATACAAAAATAAGGGTAAACATAATGAAGGGATGGAATATGACTGTAAAGATGAAAATTTTAAAAAATTTTAAAAAAGCAATTGATAAGATAAGTTGGTTGGAAAAAGAAAGAAGGAAAAAAAAAGAAGAGAGAATGTGCTCAGGCCAGAGACTAGAACAAAGCCCTGTGCTAGATTTAGGGTATATTTTGAACTATTAGAAGAAATTGTATCCAAAAAAACAAAAAAAACAAACAAAAACACCCTATACAAAATAAGGTTAAATACAATGAAGGGTAAAGTGTAATTATAATAATGAAGGTTTAAAAAGATTTTTTTTTTTAGTTGAGATAAACTAGTTAAAAATGTTAAAAGAGGAAAGAGGAAAAGTTAAGAAAATTAGAATAAGAAAAAAATAAAATTGAAAAAATTTAATTTAACTTTGCAAGACTAAAGGATCATGGGGAGAAAACCATGAATTCCATGCATTGCTTTCCCCTAGCTCTGATATTCCACTGATATTCAGTGAGCTTGGTCTTGGCTGGATGTTCTTGTTGATCTTCTAAGGGAGGAGCCTGTCATAGTGATTCTCAAATGTCTTTGCTGGAGGTGGAATTGTGCAGCCCTTGCCAGGGGCCAGGCTAAGAAATCTGCTCTGTTCACTTTTGGGAGTTTTTGTTCCCTGAACGCTTTCCTTAGAGCTCTGGAGGATGGCAATGAAAATGGTGGCCTCCCAATCTCCAGGCCAGAGGAGCCGAGAGCTCAGGGCCCCAATCCTCAGTGCGTCCTCAGAGATAAGCAATCACTCCTGTCTCCCTGGTCTCTGGCTGCTCTCTGGGCTCACCTGGCTTGTGATTTGAGCATTTCTCTCAAATGCAGAGCCCCATTTGGAGTCTCCAAACCCAGTAGATTCCTGCCTCCAGAGGAGAAAGGTGAGTCTCCCTGGATCTGCCAATTGTGGGGTCCCTGCCCAAAGACAAGTGGCCTGCCTGTGCCGCAGATCATGGTTTAAGGTAACCTTGAGTTGAGACCTCACTCCTCGGCTCTGTCTCTGTAGTTGACTTCCCTGCTCTGATACCTGCGAGCTCTCCTACACTCAGAAACCCCGGATCCTTCTGTGACCCCATAGGAACTGAGACCACGCTGTCCCTGAGAGGGCTCCACCCCTGGGTTAGCCTCTGGAGCGATATCCCTCAGTGGAGCAGTTTAAAAGTTCTGATTTTGTGCTCCACTGCTCCACCACTTGCTGGGAGGAGTTCTGATTTTGTGCTCCACTGCTCCACCACTTGTTGGGAGCCGCTTCCTCCCCCCATAGTCTATCTTCCTGTTGCTTTGGATTCACTTCTCTACATGTCCTACCTTTCAGAAAGTGGTTGATTTTCTGTTCCTAGAATTGCTGCTCTTCTCTTCTATATCCTGTTGAGTTTGTAGGTGTTTGGAATGGTTTGATAACTATCTAGCTCAACTCTTGCAACCTAATGTCATTTCAGTCTGCTACTCCTCCGCCATCTTGCCTCTCTCTCTCCTATTTGCCTTTCCTTTTGCCAACACTACACTGTCTTGATTACTGAAGCTTAATAGTAAGTCTTGAAGTCAGGTAGTATCAGTCTTCCAATTTTGTTCCCTCATATGTGTCCTGTACATATTTTGATAGATTTATAGCTAAGTGTTTCAATTTTTGGAATGCTAATGCAAATGGTATTGTGTTTTTAATTTCAAATTCTACTTGTTCATTGCTAGTATACAAAAAACCATGGACTTTTGTATATTAACCCTACGTTCTGCAAACTTTTTGTAATCATTTTTAATTTGCAGGAGGGTTTTTTTTTGTTGGTTCTTTTGGATTTTCTATATAGACAATCATGTCACCTGTGAGCAAAGACAGTTTTATTTCTTCCTGTCCAATCTGTGTACCTTTTATTTATTTAATTTTTTTTGTCATGCTGCATTATCTAGAACTTTTTTATCAAGCTGAGGAAATTCTTCTCTGTTCCTAGTTATTGAGAGTTATTATCATAAATGGGTATTGGGTTTTGTCAGATGATTTTCTATATCTACTGATATGACCATGTAATTTTTCTTTTTTAGTTGTTGAGTGGTGATGGATAACATTAATTGATTTTTGAATGTTGAATCAGTCTTGTATATCTGAAGTAAATTCCATTCAATCATGATGTATAATTCTTCATATACATTGTTGGATTCAATTTGCTAATATTTTGTGAAGGATTTTGGTATCTATATTCATGAGAGATACTGGTCCACAGTTTTCTTTCTCTATAATATCATTGTCTGTTTTGGTTTCAGATTAATTCTGGCCTCATATAATTACCCAGCTACTATTCATGTCTCTGTTAACTTGCAAAATTTTTAGATTATATTCTGGTCCTCAAAAGTATTTCACCTTGACACACTGACCATACATTTCTTAAATTTATTTTAAACTTAAGTTATTTTAAATTTATTTTAAACTTACTTTCTAAAACTCTGTTTCCTCGATAAAAATTGCCCTGAACTAAGTGGAATCAAGATATTGATTTCTCATAGACATGTATCATTTATACAAATAGTCACCATATTCCATTCATAGTATATTCTATCATATCACATCAAAATCCAGTGCACATGTACTATACTTTTACAAGATATTACAACTGGGGAAACTGGGCAGAGGGGACACAGGACCTTCTGTGTATACACACAAAAATAAAAAAAAAATGATTTTTTAATGCATATGAATCTACAATTATATTTAAAAATTAAACGTTTAAAAATATAATGCCCTTATTTTCTTCCTCTCCTTCCTTTCTCTCTTTAACCACATGATGGTTTTTTTTTAAGATTTTATTTATTTATTTGACAGACAGATCACAAGTAGGCAGAGAGGTAGGCAGAGAGAGAGAGAGGGGGAAGCAGGCTCCCCACTGAACAGAGAGCCCAATGCGGGGCTTGATCCCAGGACCCTGAGATCATGACCTGAGCCAAAGGCAGAGGCTTAACCCACTGAGCCACCTAGGCATCCCCACATGATGCTTTTAAATAAATGTGTAATATTATATATGTAAGAACAAAATCTTTTCCTCTCTTGCTTTGATTTTTGTCAAACTTTTCAATGAATCCTCTTTTTATTGTGGTTTCAGAAAGATAGAGACTGTATTTTTAGTGTAAGAACACACATTAGGTTGTTTAGAGGAACTCTATAGCATATAATAATTTCCTGTGTATCAGGGCACCTGGGTGGCTCAGTCAGTTGAGCATTTGACTCTTGGTTTCAGCTCGGGTTCTGATCTCAGGATCATGAGATTGAACCTTATGTCAGGCTCCACACTCAACACAGAATCCTCTGGAGAGTCTTTCTCCCTCTCCCTTCCCCTCTACCCCTTACCCATAGCCTTGCCTCCTGCTCACACATGTGTGCTCTTTCCCTCTAAAATAAATAAATAAAACATTCAAAAAATAATAATAACTTCCTGCGTGTCTTGTCTCTTTCTCCTTCTATGCTTGGAATACCAGAAGTCCTTCTAGATTGCAAAACAAATGTAGGGAAAAGCCAAGTAAATCCCTTTCTCACTTCCATGTCCTACTCAATCTGGTCTCTTCTCCCATATAGTTCAGCAGTTCCTGATGCCAAACTCCTCAGTCACAGGACTTCACAGACTTCAGAGTGCAGAGATCAAAGCTAGGCTGATAATATGAAAACAAAAGCTGCTCAGAAAGTCAGAAAGCAGAGCATAAATAGGAATTCTGTTCATTATATTAAATAAGAATCAGAAAATCAAAGCAACTCACATTAACTATAATTGAGATGCTGGGACCAATGACTCAAAGAAATATGTTTGAATTTCTAATTCTTCTTCTTGCTGACATTTCTGAACTAATGTGCTTATTTTAAAATATTATACTCTTGGGGCACCTGGGAGGCTCAGGTCATGATCAAGTCCTGCAGAGAGCCTGCTTCTCTCTCTTCCTCTATTGCTCCCCCTGCTTGCACACTCTCTCTCCCTGTCAAATGAATAAATAAAACCTTTAAAAAAATTTAAAAATAATAAAATACTATACTCTTACTGGAAGTCTGCTTTAAATATCAATACACATATTCTTCAATAAATTAAAAATACTGATTTTCATTGTTACTAAGATCACATCACAATGAAGAATCCCATGATCTATATAACCACACCTTTATGTTTTTTTAATCAGAGACTTAATTTTCACCCACTTTGCAAAACTGTAACATTTATTACATAATCTAGACCATTGTTTCACCATCATAAGGTCAGATACTTAAAGTCATATTAGAAAAGTCAAAAAAAAAAGTATTGATCACTCTTTATTTACTTCTTAAAACATTTACTAGTAAGGGCAGTTCTTGGAGCACCTGGAAGGCTCAGTATATAGAGCGTGCAACTCTTGGTTTCAGGGTTGTGAGTTTAAGTCCCACATTAGTTGTAGAACTTACTTTAAAAAAAAATTTTTTTTTTAAATAAGGGCAATTCTTAAGTGCTGGAGAAGATTATAATTATGCAATGTTAAATTTAAAAATAAAAATCATGCAAGTAAATGGTGCTGGCAACCACAAAGTGACTGCATTAATATATAATATGTAACTGACCTCTTTCTCAAGTTACTGACAGAGTCATCACCATGCACTTCCCCATTTTCCTTGGAAAGGACTTTTCTGTTTTGTCATCTTGGAAGGCATATAGTTTGCTGTCAGATTGGATTCAGATTTAGTTGGGTGTGGAACTGATATATCAATATTCTAGTATGTGAAAATTCTTTTCATGGGCAGGAAATCTCTTATCTTTGCTGGTTCAGAAAACCTCAGCTCAAAAATGAGGGATTTCTTTTTAATCCTTGTATTATAGCTTTATGATGGAAGCTCTCCTCTGTGTTGTTACATTTATAAGCACCTCATAAGCTCCGTTTTGTGGCAATTTCAGTTTTCTCTAATTTTTATAATCTATATTCCAGATCAAAACCTGCTGGGCCAAGTGAGGAGATAAATGAATGCATTTTCCAGTTCAGTGCAGAGGTTGGTATGTCCAGAATTGAAAAAGGGAGAGAGAGAAAGAGAGGGAGAGAGAGATGTGGTACACAGATCTGTTTTAATATCTAGGAAAGTCATCCTTTAGCCTGGGGAACATGATCTTGTGCTCATCACCTCACTTCTCAGAACTGAGTTGCATAAACCATTATTCTAATTTGCTTTTATTTGTGAAAATAAGCAACAAAATTTTAGTGGCTGTAATTATTATCATGATGTTATAAGCCTCTCGAATGAAATGCCAGAGATGATGGGGCAGCTTTAATCAGGCATAGATCAATATGGCTGTGCAAATCAGTGCAGGGCCATAGATCTTGGACTCCAAAGACTAAATAGTGCTGGGCCAGAAAGAAAATACATATTGGGGAAAATTATATTTATTAATAAGCACTTATTTAAGATACTTTGAATACAGACAAGGGTGATGATTACATGAGTTAATTAATTAATTAATTAATCTTAGACCACTTGGAATACATAAAGACATGTGAAACTCATCCTTGCTATCAAAGACTAAGCGTCCCTAGTAAGAGATGACAAGACTCACAGCTATGAAATAATAATGTGTAATGCAAAGCAATAATTGATAAGTGCAGACAATGAGTGTTATTGGAGTTCACAGAAGGGACAGATCACTTTCAGACAGATTAACTAGGCCATATTTCATGAAGAATGTGGTATTTTAGTTGAATATGCAAATTAAAAGGTTAAGTGTTTGTCAAGTGTCTATTGCATACAATGCCCTCCTCTGAGTTCTGCATGGGAATCAAGGAAATTTATGTCATAGTCCTGCCCTAGAAGAGTTTACAACCTGGTCAAGAAAATAACTTATAAACACATAAGAAGCCAAATAACAATCAAAGATGTATTTCAAGAAATGATCACAACAGAAGGTGTTCCTGATTAGTTATGCTAATTAGTTATGCAGCAAACAATTGCTTTAGACATTAGCAGATGGAGGCACTCACTTTCCTGACCTCTTAACAGCATTTGATAGAACCATTTCCTTTTCCTGTATTCCAAGACTCCATGTGCACCTGGTTTCCCCATACTATTCCAACTTTACTAAACACCAAAGTAGATCAAGGCTCAGCCTGTGGCCCTCTTCTTTCTTTTGTTTACATTCACTCTGTTGAGGATCTGATCTGGTTTCATGCTTTCCAATCCCCTCTACCATGCTAATGGTTGACAAATATTTATCTCCAGCCTAGACATTTTCCCTGAAAGCTTGCTCTGTTTATATCCAACTCCCCAGTCAAATTTCTATGTGATTGTCCAAAAGCCATCTCCAATTTAACATGAGTCCAAAGCTGAGCTCCCAAATTTCCTTTTGAAATTTGTTCTCTCTGTAGTCACTCTCACCTTAATGGATGGCAGCTTGGGCAAAAATCCCTGGTGTCATCCTTGACTTTTCTTTCTCTTAAACTCTATTTTGGATCTACCAGCAAATTCTATCAGCTCTGCCTCCAAAATTTATGCAGAATTAGACCACTTTTCACCTCCTCCATTACATCCACTCTGATTGAAGAACCTGCCAATAACTACCTAGACTATTACACCTGCCTCAAGACCCATCTCTCTTTTTTCCATCCTTGTCTCAATCAAGCAGCCAATGTAATTCTTCTAAAAATATCAGTCAGATCATTTCCCTTTTCGACTCAAAACCTTCCAATGGCTTCTCATCTCATTCTGATTAAACTTAATATTCTTACAATGTCCTACAAGGTCCTGTGTAAGATCATTCCCTCTAACCCTGTCTATTCCTACATTCTGGCCATCTCTGTGTTCAGTGAACAAGCCAGGAACACTATTGTTTCAAGCCCTTTGCTCTTGCTGTTTTCTTTGCCTTGAAAGTCCTTCCCCTAGAAAACCTCATGGCTGGCTCCTTCACCTTTGTCACGCCTTCACTCAGTAAAACATTCCTTGACCACCTCCCTCTGTCTTACACTGGATTCCTTCAGAAGCTGATCCAGATAAAAAGCATTTTAGAGCAAGTCATTGATTTGAGAGATGATCCCCTGGAACAGCAGTAAAGGACTAAGGATGTGAAATAGAGAAGAAAAAGAACACAATATAGATATATTCAGGAAGAGATTGCTTCTGAAACCCACTGGAGCTCACATCCCATGGGGGGCTCTAGGGCACTGTATAGAGCACACCTCAGAGCTGTGACATGTGAAGGTTATTGATCCACCAATTCCTGTTAGACATTGTTTGAGGGATGCTCCTGACAGTGTTCATTCCTGACACACTGGACTTCCTTTTATGTAGACAGAGTAGGAATCTGTGGTCAGAGAAAGCCTTTTAGATAGAGAAAGAGAGTAGCAGCAGGAAGCTCTTCAGTGTATATAGGAACATTTAAGACCAAGGGGATTTGGGTGAGGCATTCCCAGTGCTGCAACTTCTCCCAAATCTCTGCTTGATTTTATCCCTATATCATTTAACCTTATTTATATACCATATATTTTACTTATTTATCTCATTTACTTGTGTCCTTTGTGGGGCATGGATTTTTGTCTCTTTGCTCACAGCTGTATCCCCAAGACTTAATACAGTGTCTGGGATGTGAGCAGCAATAATTGCTTATTGATTGTTTATGAACGACTTTAGGCTGTGTGAATGGTCTAGGAAGTCCTGGTGAAAGGATAGAATCTATATCAAATAAATACCAGTTAGGCAAATGTATGGTCAGGAGAGCAGTACAGGAGCCCAAAATTTGTAGGTCATCAGTTGTAAGTGAGGTAGCATGTGGCAAGTGTGAGGACAAGCCATTCCTTTTGATTGGAGCAGTTGGTTCTTATAAAATAAAAATAACTGGAAAAAGACAAGGTAGGTCTTAGCCATACAAAACTGTCAGGCTGAGGAATTTGGGGTCTTTTCTGTAGGCAACTTGGACGAACTGAATGTTTTAAAGGAGGAGAGTTCATCATTGTGTTATAAACCTTATTAAACTTACGCTCATGAAAGACCAAAAGTATCAAGCAAGCTGATTTGGGCAACCAGGAAAAAAGGTGAGTTTAGAAGCTTTTTCAGAGGCACAAAGTAGGACCTGATATGGAGGCACCAAAAAAAAGAAAAAAAGAAAGGCTCAAAGAATGCTAGAGATAGTGGGGTGAAACTATTGATATCTGAGGTCCAGGTGACACAGGAGTGAACTAGTCATGACCCTGAGATTTGGAATCTGGAATTTAGTGGTTCAGTTACTACATGGAGTGCCCAAACACCTGCCCTCTGTATTTTGACAATATAACTTAAGTGTTTATCCCATGCTTTCTTTTTAGAATTTCTTAAGGGTCATAAGATTTACTGGATCTTTAGCTCAGAAGGGTTATTCCCAGCAGTACTTTTTGTCATCCGGACATTTCATACAAACTCTAAGTAGGAAAGAAGAGCAAATGTGAACACCACTGCTAACCCCAAGTAACTTCTTTCCTGCCAGTCCCTATGTCAAGGCAGGTAAGAGAAACAAAGCCAGGGACCCTTGATCAACTATTTGCTTTTATCCAAGGATATCAGTAGAAGTTGACTTTTCTATTAGTAGTCAAAACAAAGTTTGGAAGGAACTTCTCAATCCTCTTCCTCTCTCAGAGGTCTCAGAAATTTCTTAAATGGGACCACAGTCTCTGGCCTGGCCTTTACTAACCTCTGTGGGCTCTGCTTTTCCTCTTTCACAAGCTGAGTGAGATGTCTGTCTCAGAATCCCAACCTTACTTTTGCAAAGGGATTGATATCCAGAAAGAGGTCTGTCCACATTCTGTCTTCTGGCCTGGAATGTTTCCGGATAGTTATCGGGCAAGTTGGGCATTTAGCTGCAAGATTAGTTAAAAGACTTGCTATCTAACTGTGATATTGATTCAATTTGTAGTTTGACTCAATTAGCCAGTTTAGAATCTAGCTTCACAGCAGGAAATCTTACACACACAAATCAGCAGTTTTGAGAAACCTGATGAAATAATGGCTAGTTTATTCTGAAAAGCTTTGTAATCCAGAAGCCAACTGTCTGAGTAAATGCCCTAGTAATCAGATAATTATCCTAGCCCTGTGGTTGCCAGGGCCTTCTGCCAACATCCTCTTTCCTACTTGCTGCAATTTCTGTCTCACAAGCTTTTCCTTCTCAATTGCCTCACTAAAAAAATAAAACAAGACCTGGTTCTTTCCTCTCAGAATGTCCCCATTGGGTTTCCACTTCTTATAGATTTCTATACCTTTTCAGGTTTCTTCCTTTTTCCTCATACTTTTTTACAGTTACAGTCTTAATATCATTTGGCCTTTAGGCTCCAAGATTAATAATGGGGCAAACTAATCTAGAGAACACACCTAGGTTTCCCCATAATACTGTGCATGGAAATGCCTTCTAGAAGGGGTGGATAGGACCAGCGTTCTGTAAGACTGAACCAGACAATGTTCAAGTTGCTTTCCTCATCATGATTTCCTCAGTATGATTTCTAATTAAGGGCCCAATATTGGACCCTATGTTGAACCTAGATTTACTGCCCAACCACATCAAATAGAAACACTGAAATCTTTTCCAGAAACAGTTTCTAGAGAAGAATTCGATTGATGGAAATCACTATGATCTGCAAAATCTATGTTATTTACTGTCATTGCTCTTCTATAATTGTGTGTGTGTATAACTTTAAAGCTGTGTGATTTTGATCATCAAATTAGAAGCCGAAAAATATATTTCTAAATTGAGGTCAGGACAGTAATATCTAATTGAGGTCTTTTAATCCGCAGTTATTAGAAGAAAAACAATGTTTGTAGTTGCTGCTAAAATTTGTCAAGACTTACTAAAATCCTTAAGAAATGTTCATAACTTTAGCTCCATAGTTATACTTATGAAATTTATCATATGGAAATAATCATGTGTGTAAACCAGGTTTTAGCCAGGAGAGCTGCTTATAATAGTGAAAATGACATTTCTATTTAGATTTCAAAGATTTAGTGACTGGTTAAATAGACTAAAGTATTTCTACATAATGTTGACATTAAAAATGGTGCAATCGAGGAAGATCAATGGCATAAAAAGATGTTCCTGTTACACAAAGTTTAAAAAGGCAAATTTTATTTTATTTTATTTATTTTTAAAGATTTTATTTTTTTTTAAAGATTTTATTTATTTATTTGACAGACAGAGATCACAAGTAGGCAGAGAAGCAGGCAGAGAGAGAGGAGGAAGCAGGCTCCCTGCTGAGCAGAGAGCCCGATGCAGGGCTTGATCCCAGCACGCTGGGATCATGACCTGAGACGAAGGCAGAGGCTTTAACCCACTGAGCCACCCAGGTGCCCTAAGATTTTATTTTTATTTGGTTGAAAGAGAGAGCAAGAGAGAGCATGAGTAAGGGGAAGGGCAAAAGGAGGAAGAAGCAGACTCCCCACTGAGCAGGAAGCCCAACCCGGGCTCAATTCCAGGACCCTGGCATCATGACCTGAGCCAGATGCTTAACTTATTGAGCCATGCAGGCACCCTTAAGAAAGGTGAATTTTAAAACATAATTTGAAGTGTATAAGTCTTTTGTACAGATGTACACACTCAGAGAAAAACAACTTGACAGGACATACCTCAGAATATCTGTGGTTATTGCTATGTGGTAGGATTCTAGATGTTTGTGTAGTCTTTTGTTTACTTATCTGCCCATCTTTAATTTTCTACAATGAACATGAACTACTTTTATGATAATAGTGTTTGGGTTTTTTTTTTTTTAAAGCAAGGATAGCAATATTTATATCAGACAGGATAGACTTTTTTTTAAAGATTTTATTTATTTATTTGACAGACAGAGATCACAAGTAGGCAGACAGGCAGGCAGAGAGAGTGAGAGGGAAGCAGGCTCCCCACTGAGCAGAGAGCCTGATGTGGGGCTCGATCCCAGGACCCTGAGATCATGACCTGAGCGGAAGGCAGCGGCTTAACCCACTGAGCCACCCAGGCGCCCCATGTTTGGTTTTTTTAAAGAGTTTGTTCCTAGACTTTTCTTTTCTTTTTATTTTGTTTTATTTATTTATTTGACAGACAGAGATCACAAGTAGGCAGAGAGGGAGGCAAAGAGAAAGGAAGGGAAGCAGGCTACCTGCTGAGCAGAGAGCCCGACACGGGGCTCTATCCCAGGACCCTAAAATCATGACCTGAGCCAAAGACAGAGGCATTAACCCAATGAGCCACCCAAGAGCCCCCTAGACTTCTTTTCAATGTTCACTTTTAAAGGTGTCCACGATTGGAAATCTGCTGACACCTCAGACTGTTTAGTTTTTCTTTCTGTGACTGGGTTTTAGGCTGAGTGTCCCAGGGCTCATTAAACAGAAAACAATAAACAGGAATTTCCCAAGTGTAAACTAACGGGAAATTTGCCCTCTGTCAGCAAATTTTCCAGGTATGCTAATAGCCAAACTGAGTACAACAGTTTGTAGATAAAAATTAAGTAGAAAGTTATAAAATATCCACTTAATGTGATATTTTTAACAAGGAAATTAGGTGATTTTTATTTTTTTTCTTCATACTACTTTTGATCTTTTACACTGTACTTGTTTTTCAGAGCCCAATAGAGTGATTACGAGGAACATTTATTGATGGCTTCCACAGAGTAAATATATCATTTGAATTATAGTGATTAGATTCCATTTAAATGGTCAAAATTCCATTGGGTAACTAGATATGGGCCAAGTAGTATATTAGATACAGTGGGGTATTCAAATAACTCACAAAGACAAATGTCCTGGAGGAGTTCACAGTTCTGACATAGAGACAGATAAATTAATAAATATCTCTGGATTATATGGCTATATATGGGTTTCAATATCAACATTGAGTCATACAAAGCAAGAGTCACGGAAGCAAAGGAGAGGAAGAGGTTAATTTTAATCAAGAGAGCAGGAACCTTTTCTTAAGAGGAAGTGAGATTTGGGGCTAGAAATAAAGAAAAGTGTATTAGTTTCCTATTGGTTACAGGTAACAAAATTCAAACTAGCTTAAATGAAAAGGCAATTTATTAGCTTCTGTAATAAGGATGTCTTGCTTTAGGCAAGAGAGATCCAGGCTTAGCCTTCCCTCTCTATCAACTTGATCACAGTCAAACTCTCCACAAAGATAACTGATAAAGACAGAAACTTACATACTTAAGGCATTATAAACCAGGCCCTTCTACTTCCCAAGAACCATTAATTAAAAATCAAGGAAGATTCTCATTGGTTCTGCTTGGGAACCTGCCCATCCTGAGCCAATGCCTGTTGGCTAGCTAGGTCATATGCCCACCCTGTAGGGAACAGGGAAGGGAGCAGAGCATCATGACTGACAATTCCACCAAATTAGGTAGAGTTGGGGAGCTGTGGCTTCCCCCAAAAGAGCAACAGAAAGGACAGAGAGATGGTCAAAACTATTGGACAAACACTGTCACTACCATCTTCATTTCAGACAGGTAGAATGTTGCAAGGTTTCATGAGGGCAATGCATTTGTGAGCACAAGAGCTCAGGCCAGGAAACAAATGCAGGAAAATGCAAGGAATGTTTTGAACACAGTGGGTTTAAGTTGCTTGTGGGGTACAAAGTAATTCTACCCCAGTGATTGTAGTCTCTGAATTGATGTAATGTTATAAGTCTGTTTTCATTTACTTAGATATTTATACCTGGGGAGTTTTGCATGCACACAACTATAAATTCAACATTAATAAAGTGTAATGAGAACTTGCCATTTGAAGTATATCTTGTGATGAATATGTTTGTAAAGCAAAGTATTAAGTTGTCACCAGAAACACTAACCTTTAATTTTTCTGTTTTGTAAGTTTGAATTATTATACATTGACTTTGTTTAGGATAATGTATACTTAGACTAAATCTTTTTTTCCAAAAAATAAAATTTTAATCCATTTAAAATGTAACTCAGTTTAAGCTTTTAGAGCATTGTCTATTTCTAGTGAATGATTAATAAATAAATATAAATGCTTCCTTGAATTTATATAAATAATTATAAAGTCATCTACTGGTTTTAAAAGCCTATTTAGATCAGACATTTGTTTGTTCCTGGCAAAGCAGTGACTGAATGTGAATTTATTTTATGATTCACAGAATCCCCCATAGGCCCATGGTGATACAGGCCAATTGATGTTTTAATCCTTTCTGTCCTTCAAAAAGAAATGAAATTAAATGCTATATTTTTGTTACTTAGTGTTTGCCACATTGAGCTAAGATTATAGATAGAATATAGAACTAAATCCTTGAAAAATGAATTTAAAATCTAAGTTAGACAGATATGCAGGATTCTGACCTTGAGAAAGGAATTGTAGAAGTGACACCTTAGTGAAAAACTCAGGAACAAGCCAAAAAATCCAGAGATGACAAAATATTCTGTAAGTATTTGCTAGTAATGGACTAAAGTATAGGATTAAAGGGTCAATTTCTAGTCCCAACTCTGTCCTGACTTCCCAATTTTGAGCATGGCACCTCTCTTCACATGAATTTTCCTATCTTCAAACTCATTCATATCTTAAAGAGAAGCTGTAATGACATGTGAAATAATAAATACAAAGGATTTAAACTTTTCAGAATAAAGTTTTCATAACAAAATTAAATAACAACAAGGTACACTGTATCAATTACATCTGATCTTTTATCATATAAAGCAAGCAAACTGGGGATGAAATTTTTATGTTAGAAGGATTCATTTCAAAATATGATTTTAAGAAAAATTCAACTAGCACATCTAAAATGAACTAATCTGGAGCCACCTGGATGGCTCAGTCAGTTGAGTGTCCAACTCTTGGTTTCTGCTCAGGTTGTGATCTCCAGGTCATGAGATCAAGTACCATGTCAGGCTCCATGCTCAGCATGGAGTCTTCTTAAGACTCTCTCTCACTGAGCACCTGGGTGGCTCAGTAGGTTACGCCTCTGCCTTTGGCTCAGATCACAGGGTCCTGGGATCAAGCCCTGCATCGTACTCCCTGTTGAGCAGGTAAACTGGTTCTCTCCCTCCCTCTTCCCCCCTCATGTTCTTTCTCTCAAATAGATAAATAAAATCTTAAAAAAAAAAAAAAAAGACTATCCCTCTGTTCCTCTCCTATCTGATTCATATACAATTTTTGGAAAACATATTTTGCACTATGCAAATTTATCCCATTGCTATTTAATTAATACTCAATGCATAAAGCCATTCCTTAGAATAAATAATGTGTTAAATCAGTGGTACCCAGAAATATATGACATCTTTAGCTATTTAAAATTATCATTTAACAAAAAGAGTCATGTAACTATTATCTGCCCTTTAGATATTCTGTATAATATTAAATACATTTTGTAAAATAGAAACTGGAAGTCTTGAGTAGCTATAGATTTCAGGCAAAAGAGTCATATGTGCCCTATCCAATTAGAATAACTACTTAAAGGAACATTTCATGAGATACTTAGATACCTTAAGAGCTAATAATGATTGCAATGTAATGATACAATACAGAGATACAGATTATTTTAGAAGACATAAAATCTTTTTTAAATTTAAAATTTTAAATATAAAATTAAATAATACTTAAAGTATTGAAATAAATCCATTACATAGAACTATGTGGAATTTGATTACAAATAAGGCTGGGGATGGAAGTTTTCTTTAGGACAAGACTGATGATAGGAAGGTGAGGAATTTCCCATGATGCTTGGAAGGAATGTGGATATCTAGATCATATTGCATAAGAAATAATTGACATAGTCACCAAATTTTTAAAAAGGCGGAATGTGAAACAATGCTTCTTGTTTAATAACAGAATAGCCTTATCAGAATAATATCTCTGCCTGGTATGGGACACAACAGCTGAGTCAAAATCAAAAAAGGATGGGATAAAAGGATGAGCAACCTGCCTGCTTTTTCCCCTCCCCTTCCCTCACCAGACTTAGCTCACCCAAAGAGACAGATGCTGAGAGTATAAAGATGAAACTACAGTGTTCACTTTCATCTCCAGAATTCCTCCACATCTGCCTCTTCCCCTATATCCCTTGTTCCCAATTCCCCTTCATTTCTTGGCCTCCTTTTTTTATCCTTAGCTGAACCCCCTGTCCCTCTCACCCCTAAAATACTGACCTGGTTTGGAACAGGAAATTCTGCTTTCCACCTGTGAAGCTCTTCCATGACTTGAGTATTGATGACATGATTATCCACCTATGACCCCACCTGCAGTAAACCATGGAGAAAGACACCTACTCCTATACCCTGTGGTAGCTCAGTGGAGTCTGTACCAATCTGTTCATAAGCCAACTAGATACTATTTGATTATGAAAGGAGATTAGACTTAAACTCAAGAGAAAAATTTAGAGTAAGATCCACAAAATCAGGGCACATATCTCATCAAATTCTCTTTAGATAGTTTAGGGTGGTTGGTCATCCCTCTACTAATCATCCAATGCCTAAGACAGAGTTGGGTTTCTCTTACAATTCTTGATACATAGAAGGACCTCAGGAAATAGTTAATGAGGGGGGAGATGGATGAATAAATAAAATATCATAAGCACCAGCTCTAAGATCCAGGAATGATTATACTGGTTTTTGAGGGCGCACATGAAGTTACAAAATATGATGAATCTTTAATTAGTAGAACATGTTTGGTGAAATTTCCATTCACATTTCTTTTAAGAAAAAAGCAGGAAGCAACTCAGCATATCTACTTGTCATCACTTTTAGAACATCTGTGGTTTTAAAACAGCTTTGAAAATAGTTACTTGCCTAGAGTAAGGTCTGACTTCTGCTGTATAAGCATTAAAGTGTTCTAAATTCATACACACTAGTACATACCCTCATAGATGGCAGTTAATAAAAGTACTGAATAGGTGGCTTAAATCTTCTTCTACTCTGGTTTTATAGGAATATGTATATATATATTTGGGTCATTAAAACTTGGTCAAAATAAAGAAAAAGGCGGAGGGAACAGATGCAGCACCCCCCCCCCACTTTCTTTGCATGAAAAACTGCACATTTACTCTAGAAATCCCAAACAAGAATGTTTACAGGAACAGTCGATGGAAGCAGCATGGTTTGGCATTTAAAATGCTTACTGTTTAGTGGGAGAAAACATCCTAAATACAGTGCATCTCTCTCCATCAGCTGGTGTTCACTATTTGTGTTTCTTCAGATTGATCAGCTGGACGTGGATAGCTTGTTTAGCAACATTGAATCAGTGCATCAGATATCAGCCAAACTGCTGTCATTGTTGGAAGAGGCCACAACAGACGTGGAACCGGCCATGCAAGTAATCGGTATGTTTACTCTCTTCTCGAGTTCTACAATACAACAGGAAATAATATTTTAATAACCTCCCTTTGCTTTGGTTTTATGTTTCTGACTCACCAAGCTTCCCAGGAGATGTATAAATGCTGAACCCATCTTCAGGCTCATTGTAATTACACAAACGTTGTATTTGTCTTCAAATGGGTTTCTATCCATTTGCTGAAGTCCCACAGTAGCACTAAAGCATACAATTTGCTTTTTAATTTTCAATCTTTCAACCTCCTTGCCTTCCAGATGTTCTCTCATTTTGTTTTATGGCTAACACTTACTCGATCCTTAAAGAATTAAATATTTAAATACTTTCATAGCTTTACCGATTTTAGTCAGTGTTTTTTCAGATCTCAAGTATATGAATCCATTGACTTTGGGATTGAAAATTTTTTTGTGTGAAGCGTTTTTATAATTTCTAAAACACGGAAGTTCTACTTTTCCCATGCTTTTCCTTTTTCCTCTATATTACTTGCTTTCTAAATATATTTTTACTCTCAATCACAGGATTAATTTCTTACTCTGGTGAGATTTTGGAAAAAAATACAAAGATATCATTGAAGAAGCATTGAGCCAAATTTTTATCCCCTCCATATCTTGGAAGTTGCAAAGGGAATACCATATTATAAACTTTTTGAAGGCAGTTACCACATCGGAGATATCATATACATAGTGCCACGGAGGCTAAGACATCTTTAAATATTTTTGGTTATTTTCCTATTTCAGATATAGCATACAGTGTATGTTCCCTACAAAAATATTAAAAACAAATCAGGAGTACAAGAATAATATACCTCTTCAATGCCACCATCTTCCTGATAAGTAACCACTGTTATCAGTTTGATGTGGATCCTTTCTTTGAGACTTATATAGACACAAACACACTCACACCTTATGTCTTTACTCATTGTGGTTTTATTTGTTAAAGAAGATCAAAGTTTTAAAAATGAAATTGATCTTGTTTAGTATTTATGGGAGACCCAAAGTTTAATAAGCAAGGTTGATATTACGCAAAGGTGAATCACCCTTTTGTAGTGTTTTATAGACCCAAAGGTCAGCTCACTCAAAAAGATTCTCCCACAGACAGGTTTAAATTTAACCATTACTTGTGACTGAATGTCCCTATTCTGTACTGGATGTTTGTGTTCCCCCAAAATTCATATGTTGAAGCCCTCACCCTCAGTGTAATAGTATTTGGGGATGAGGCTTTTGGGAGATAATTTTGGTTTAGATGAAGTCATGAGGCAAGGAGAGGGTCCCCGTAATGGGCTTAGCAAAGGAAAGAAAGAGAGACCAGAGCTCCCTCTCTCCCTTTTCACCATGTGAGGACACAACAAGAGGGTAGCTATCTGTAAGCCAGGAAGGAGGTCCTCACTAGGAACTGAAGCAGCTGGCACCTTAATCTTGGATTTCTGAGCCTCCAGAACTGTGAGAAATTTCTGTTGTTTAAAGCCTTCCTCCCCCCAGTCTATGGTATTTTGTTATGGCAACCTGAGCTAACATATTTTCTAATAAGCTGTAAATGTATTTTCTGAAGGAAGGACTCTGTTCATTATTACTTTAGTAGTGTGGATTGATTGGCCATTCATTTATTAATTCACTCAATGAATAGTTATTAAGTAGCAGCGTATATAAAGCATTGTTGGGTATCAAAAGATGAAAGAGATCATCTCTGTCCTCTAAAAGTTTGCCACTGAAAAGCTCCTTGAGTTGAAGTTATTTGGGTAATACACCATCAGACTATTTTCTACACTACTGCAGAACTTCAGAGGATAAGAAGACTATTTCTAGATGGGGAATCACAGAAGGATCCTTGAAGATGTTACTTGGGCTTGGAGTTACAGTCCAGATTTCAACAAGTGGGGTCCAGGTCTGGAAGACTAAGCAGAAGCAACAGCATAAACAAAAGCATGGACAGCAAATGCCAAATGCCAAGCATGTTTAGGAAATGGCGAGAGATCAAGCCAAGCAAGAGTGAAGGATGAATCTGAAGCAAAAGTGAATCAGAAATGAATCTTAGGGGCACCTGGATGGCTCAGTTGGTTAAGCCTCTGGCTCTTGGTTTCAACTCAGTTCATGATCTCATGGGTGGTGAGATCAAGTCCCACTGGCTCCGTGCTCAGTGGGGAGTCTGCTTGAAGATTCTCTCCCTCTACCCCTCCTCCTATTTGCACATATGAGTGCACTTTCTCTCTTTAAATAAGTCTTTAGAAAGAAAAAGAAATTAATCTGCAAGTGCAGAATAGAGACAGACTATACTTGGAATCCAATTTGGAATTTACTCTGCAGGTACTGAGGAAAAATTGAAAGATTTTTCAGCAAGGGTGTGATGAGACATACAAGTTTCTGGAGAAAGAAAATGATGGTAAGTAGGAAGAGAATGGAATGAAGGAAAAAATGAGTCCTAGACTAGTAAATATGTTGTTATAAATAATGTGCAGGCGTGTGGTAGCAAGCATCTAAGCTATGGAGGATACAATGAGAATAAAAAAGGGGGGTCAGATTCAAGAGAAATGTCGAATGAAGCATAAACAAGATTTAGGGGTTGGTTACCTGTGCTAAAGTCAAAGACAATTCCAGCTTTAAGGAGGCAAGTATCCTAATTTACCTAGAACATCCTGGTTTTAGCCTATTGTTCTAGCATTCAGTCCAGTTTAGCATTTGTCCTGGAATGTCTCCTTTATCATGACTAATCATTGTACTACAAGAGATTTGGTGAGACCTCTACATTGTACTCCATTTCTAACTGGTCTCTCCTAATAGAATATAAGAGGCAGGTATATGTGACAGAGTTCTCCCTGTAACACATGGTAAACTCTGAAAGACAGCCCATCCCTCCTTTCCCAACCTTTTGAAGTATGGCACGCACTTCACTGGCTGATAAGAAGATGACATTTGGACGTGAAGCTCAACTAACTGCTTCCTGTTCTGGCAGTGCTGGGAGATATGTCTGAGGCTACAGATTCTGCTGTCCACTGGGGATAGCAGTGACTATGTCAGGGCCCATGATGGGTGGCCCATGCCAAGACCTGTGAGAGGCACGAAGCCCCCAGGATACTAGTCAGTGGGTTTTAGTAGGACCTATAGGGAATTAAAGATTAGATGTAAGGGAAATTCCTGTGAGAGGTAGAAGCTTTGCAGTCCTGCTACAGAGTATCTAGATGCTATTGCTACAATAGTTTGGTAATTTATCTTATGATATAAATCCATAACTTTTTAATGATCTGGTTATGCTAACTGGTTATGCTTACTTAATGATCTGATTATGTTTTGCAATAAGCCCTTTCAGAAGCAAGGGGTTCATCTATGCATGTTTAATAAAAATTAAGTGTTGATTTTCTGTTGTTGAAGGAAGTTGATGATGAGCATTTAACACACAGAACACTCGCTATCCACCACGGGGTTCTTAATACTATCACTGACCATAAGAAAATCAGAAGACAGAAATCTGCAGAAGCAACAGCAATATCTACATCAGAAGTTAGTCATTGCTTTATAAAGACTGTGCCCATTGTTTTCAAACCTTGGCATTTGGCATTTGTGGACCAGCTTCTGTTCAGGTTGCTCCCTTCCCTTGGAACCTTCTTCCCAAGCTTCTTCCCACTTGTGGAAATCTTACCTACGATGTTAAGCCCAAGGGCATGTGGTTTCACACTTGGAGCTGCAGAAGTGGGTGACATTGAGCACTTCATGCAGCATGGCTTCGTTAGGTCAAAGGACAGTTATCCTAAGTTGATTGTTCTCACTTTTAATTCTGAGTTTCCTTGGGCCCATGAGAAATGTAAAGCAATGGTTATTAATGAGTTGATACCAATGGCAGAAGAGTTTACAAATAGTCAAATTATGACAGTTTTAAGCAGTGTGAGCAGGTAAATTAAATTTAAAAATCAATTAATTCCTATAATGATAAAAAAATATTTAACCAGGGGCACCTGGATGGCAGAGTTGGTTTAACATCTGACTCTTGGTTTCAGCTCAGGTCATCATCTCAGGGTCTTGGGATCCAACCTGCATCAGGCTCCATGCTCAGTGTGGAACCTGCTAAAGTTCCTCTCTCTCTCTCCCTCTGCCCCTCCCCTCACTTTCTCTCTCTCTCTAAAATAAATGAATGAATAAATCTTAAAAAAAAAAAAAAAAGTTTAACCAATTCACAGAACAGAAGACAATTTTTGGAAGTGTATTGTTTCCAAGGTGAATTTTGTGAATTGTGAATGCTATTCTTACTTTAAAAATTAAGCTTGTGAATGCGAATGAAAATATGAATACATATTTTGGGGGAGCACAACATCTCAGTAAACTAGTATTTTTATTAAAGTAAGAAATCTCTGGGGCTTCTGGGTGGCTCAGTCAGTTCAATGTCTGCCTTCAGCTTGGGTCATGATCCCAGGGTTCTGGAATCAAATCCCACATGGGGCTCCCTGCTCAGCGGGGAGCCTGCTTCTCCCTCTCCCTCTGCCTGCCACTCTGCCTACTTGTGCTCTCTGTCTGTCAAATAAATAAATAAAATATTTAAAAATATATAAAAATAAAGACAAGAAATCTATGGAACAGAAATTGAGATTGTGGTGATTATGTACTAAAGCTGTGATATTCTATTAGTTGAAATGGTAACTGTAGTCAAAATTCACACAGCTTTATACATACAAAGTTAGAGTAAACTAAATACAATATCTGGAGGATAAAGTTGATATTAATTTTAAAAACAATCTTATGCATGATGGTAATATTTTCTTTGTTGCTGGTCAGTAATCAACTTTAAGAAATTGACATTTTACTCAAAATTAATGAGAAGTCTTTAGTTAAAGTATTCAACAAAGAAAGAGGAAAAAGAACTACTTCAGCTTTTTAATCTTTACAATTGTAATTACTGAAAAAGAAATTGCAAATAGGAAGACACTAAAACACTAAAATTTATCACTACTAAAACCGGGAGTTAGCTTTAAAAAAATGGGTTTATATGGTAAAGAAGATTTAATTTTAAAATTGTATAATAACATTTTGGAAAACTTGACTTATAGAAAGAAGTTTTGATGGAGTTCCTATTAAATAGAATAAAATAATATTCTGTACCAGATTTTACAATATCTACATTTGGAAAAATACTCAAAAATCATAAATAGAAACAATTTATTTGGTGAGTTTATTTTGTAAAAATAAAGAAAAGAATTCAAATGGAGGCTAAAAGCTAGTACTTGTGAAAATATTTCAGCTCAAATATCTACATATTTCAATATAGAGAGATCTACAATCAGAATTTTAATATTTTTCATTTAGCAAAATTTTTTTGAGTGTGTCAGGTGCCTCTATGCTTATAGAAGAGTTTTTCCTAATTAAAAATATTATGGCTTACATATTTGAGCAGCAACATACATAATGCTACCCACGAGATAGAGTTCATAGTGATATAAATAAATGAGAAAGGAAAATCTTCCTGATAGTACATTTCAATGAATAAATATAGAAGGAAGAGGAGAATAGAAAATCACCATTAAACAAACACTGAAGTTATAATTGTTGCAGCCAAAACCACTGTTCAGTGTTTGATTTCGTGGATAAAGTTTGAGGAGAATTTCATAGTTTCAAAGTATCTCCTGACTATTAAAAGCAAAGACAGTAAATTTTTAGTGAGAAACCAGACAGAGACCACCTTAACCAAATGACCAAGGTCAACAGTACCAAGGAATAACACACATTCCCATCATAAACCCGTGATACAAGTGAGGAGGACACAGTACCATCTCTGTAGTACTTTTGCCCAAAATGCATGTGATCATGTCGAATCATGAGAAAAAATTAGACATGAACAAACTCAAATGAGGGACACTTGACAAAATAATGGGTCGATACTCTTCCAAAATATCAAGGTCATTAAATATAAGACAAGACTGAGGAACCTCAGTGTTTTAAGACTGTGGAAGTAACAAAAAAAATGTGTATGGTCAAAATGTGTAACAAAAAATGTGACCAAAAAAATGTGAATGGAAGCCTGGATAGATTCTAGAACAGTAAAAGAATGTAGTGTTGAAATTCAAATATAGTGTTTAGTTTAGTTAATAGTACAAAAGCACACTTCATTTCCTTTTCTGACCATTGTACTGGTTATACAAGATGTTAAGCTGTTTGAAGGCTATCTGGAAACTACCAGCACTAGTTTTGCAATTTTCTGTTAAGTATACAATTACTTCAAAATAAAAATATCATGGTTTATAGAGAAAAGTCATTCGAATGTGTTCACAGTTTTTGCATTTACCAATCATGAGTTGCAATTCTGAGGGAGATGATAGAAAAATAGATAAGGAAATGAAAACAGTAAGACCAACTGAAAACATTTGGAGTCATATTTTAATTTCCATACATGACATATGGGCTAGCCTTGTAGCTTGGTTTGACCAATAAAATGTGGCAAAATGATGTTCTACAACAGCCTTGTGACATCCACTCTCTGCTCAGAGAGAGAGAAGGCTCAAACTACCCAATTACTTCAAACAACATGGTCAAGGCTTTGAGCATGGGAGTATGGTCTCCTCAGCCAGGTGGCCTCTGGTTATAGATTGCAAACACATGAATAAAGCCTGCCAGCAACACCTGGAGACAAGCCATCCCAGCTGAACCTTGTTCAAATTGTCAATCCAGAGAATTGTGAACAAACAGTATTGTTTTAAGCCTTTAAGTTTTGGGGTGATTTTTTTTTTCTCCAGCAATAGCTAATACAGATTCACAGAGAGAGATTTATTTAATTTAGATGATGAAAAACTTGATTTAGAAAATGGATTTTGAGCTTGGACTTGACGGATTTAGCAAGGTGGAGACTGAAGCAAATGACTTTTTTTAAAAAGATTTTTTAATTTATTTTAGAAAGAGAGAGCATGGGTGGGAGGGGCGGACAGAGAAGGAGAGAGATTCTCAAGCTGACTCTGCGCTGAGCAGGGAGCTCAACATGAGACGATGTATCTCACAGGGCTCGATCTCATGACCCTGAGATCATGACCTGAGCAGAAACAGGCACTTAACCGACCGTACCACCTGGGCACCCCAAAGCAGATGACTTTCTGAATGACAAATGGCATAGAGGCCCCAAGGCAGGAGAGTACAGGAAATTCTCATAAAGGAGTGCAGTCTGATGTGGCTGGAGCATAGTGCCAAGGAGACCTGCATGACCCAAACATGGTAGCCATATCAGTGCAAAGTTCACTGGCAATTTCTATGCTTACCTCCGCCCCCAGCAATTTCTATCACTAAATCTTTCACCAAAGCTCTTCCATTTCACTGGATAACCTGATTTTGGTGGGACATTTCCTAAATCATGTTACCACAAAATGAAAAGCACAGGTGTCCCATTTCTCTGTCCTTAGATGGCACGAATGAGAGGTTGTGATTCACAGCTCTAGTGCCAGAGGGAAACTTTCCAGATACCTAGCTAGATAAACCAGGAGGAGGATTTTACTCAATAATAACCTTGGGGTTTGGATGAGGTTCAAGTTTAAGCACAGAGGCATATGTTTGTAGATATGAGAGCTCTGGGGAATTGTCTGGACTATCATGCCAAGATAGAAACTGGATTTTAAAATCTTGACTGCAGCAGCCTGTTAAATAGGAAATGGGCTCTAAATCTTTAGAAAATGGGAATATGAGAGGTGGCTCTTGTTCCAACTTAAATTGAAGATTACTCTGTAACAATTTAAGAAAAGAGTGAGCAAAGCCAAAACAGATAAAATGCTGGTGTAGGGTTTAAGAACACGAGGGCTTTGATATCAGTTCGACATTGGTTTACATCCTGGCTCATCCAATAACTAGAGGTTTCATCTCAGGCAAGTTACAAAATCTCACTGAGCTTCAGTTTCTCATGTGGAAATTTGAGTTAATAATACTCACCCTATGGAGTATTTGGGAAGATTAAGTAAAACCCCATATAAATAATGATGGCCCAGTGCCTATTCTTAATAAATATCCAATACATGGAATTACTAATTTATTAGCCTGAGAATATTTAATTTACCCATCTATTTACAAAGCTTGACTTCTTATGAATGTAACCACAGAATGAAATGTGATTTTCTTTTCTCCAAAGTTCTTGATCATGTTTTTCCAACAATCAGATTCACTGAATGTGTGTAGCTCCTAGATGCTCCCAATATCTATGCATTTTGGTGATTCATAGACTTCATAAGCCAATGCATTTTCTTCTATAAAGCATGACTGAACATATCAAGTATCATTTCCACATTCGATAGCGTGAACAGCAATGAACAACAATGCAGCAGACATTTCCAAAGATGGCTCTCAACAGACCACGCCCCCTGGTATTCACCCTGCTGTGCAGTCTAGTGCCATATTGACTCTGGACTGGCCCTGAGACTCACTGACTCCTACAATGCAGTGGAAGTGATGCTGTGTCAGAGCCTGGGGGCCTCAGCCTTTATAAGCCTAGAAGTTTCTACCTTAGCGATTTGAGGAACTTGCATTTAAGAAGTCCAGCTACCCTGCTGGAAATATCACATGGAGCGGTCAGATGGAAAGAGGTTAGACCTGAGACTATGTAAGAAAATAGCCCAGCTGTCCCAGCATCCCAGCTGAGGCCAGCCTTCCTGCTGTCCCTGCCAAGGCACCAGCTTTGTGAATGAGCCATCTTGGACCATCCAGTCTGTTCAGCATTGGGCTGACTGCAGCCCCAGCAGACATCAAAGGGAGTAAAAGAACCACATGGCTGATTCCAGCCAACTCACAGAATTGTGAGAGAAAATCAAAACAGTTGTTTTAAGGTACTAAGTTTTGAGGTGGTCTGTCACATAGCCGGATACCCCAAAGGGAGCTTGTAATCTCTTATCTACATTTGCAACAATGCTGTAATGTTTCAAAGCATTCAAAAAAAAAAAAAAAAAAAAGAAAAAGAAAAAAGAAAAGAAAAGAAAAAAAGACGGAGTTATGACTAGGTTTGGATCTACCTTAGGTGCTTAGCTCCTGCACATGGTACTGAGAACCAGAGCTGAAAGAAGCTTGTGGTAAAGGAACTGCAATTTCTCATTTGCCTTTTCCTGAGGGCGAGTTTATCCTTTGAGAGAAAGACAATTTAGAGCTTTCTGTTCTTTGAAGGTGTAGTGGTGATGCACTGTTGTTCTATGGCAGTACTTTGTTCTCCTAAAGCAGTGTCTCTTGTATGTCCCTGAAGTAGGAATCTGTGCCTTTAGCAGTGATTTTGTAAGAAGGGCTTTAGTCACTGATAATTCATGTCCTGTTGCCATGTGGAAGATGCCGCCAAGTAGCTCACCTGAATAATTTTTCTAAAGAGTGTGCGTGTGTGCATCTGTGTGTGTGTGTGTGTGTGTGTGTGTGTGTGTATTGTACTCAGGACACAGATAGGTTCAACCTAGCTAATTCTGGCCAGTGGGGACAGGTTGGGGGTACCCCAGACCTGCGTCCCGGAATGTGTGAGGTCAGTAGGGGCAAGACTCAGATGCAGCAGCTGGAAGGTCAAGGCATTTTATTAGAAATGTTAACAGTAATAGAAAAGCTATCAGCTTCAGAGAAGCTGAAAAAAAAGTTTTCTTGGGGGTGGGGGTCAATTATACCCAAATCCATACAGGAGAGGACAAATCAGCCGGAGGCAGGGAACAACGGGATACAATGTGGGTTGGGCTTCCAGTCTCCCGAGTGCAGTCAAGTGAGGTCTCAGGGTACAAGGACTTATTTCTTGTAGTAAAAGTAAAGCCAGGGTGGTTTAGTAACAAGTTCTACAGTTCCGCTCTCTGAGGAGAATGGGAAGCTCCAGGATGCTGTGCTGTGGGGCCGGCTCACAGAAGTCAGCACTTAGCTGTGCAGGCAGACCTGAACGGAGCCATGAAAACTCAGGTATTGTACAGAATACACTTAGAAATGAAGTCCTAAATCCTACAAATATTAAGAGTTCCATGAGACCCTGAACACTTTCCCCATAGCCAGGGAGTGAAAGTGAGAAGTGCGTTTGCAGGGGTGCAAAACTTGCAAACCCTAAGGGTGCACAGTAGCCCAGAGAGAACATGGCCTTTGGTGGGAGACAAATCTGGGCTTTCATTCCGGCTGTTACCACGAGTTCTGCAGCCAATGCCGAGTCACTCAGATCAGTGAGAACTGTACTTGCCCACCTAGGACGAAACCTCACCAAGAGCAATTAACTGGGGTGCCTGGGTGGCTCAGTGGGTTAAATCCTCTGCTTTCTGCTCAGGTCATGATCCCAGGGTACTGGGATCGAGCCCCACATCGGGCTCTCTGCTCAGCAGGGAACCTGCTTCCTCCTCTCTCTCTCTCTGCTTGCCTCTCTGCCTACTTGTGATCTCTGTCAAATAAAATCTAAAAAAAAAAAAAAAGAGCGATTAACCAAAAAAGGGCTTTTTTCCTCACAGAACAAGAATTCCATAATTCGGTAGCTCAGAACTGGGGCAGCTGGGGTTGGCTCCTCACAGCCTTTTCCTTCCTAGTACTTAACGTACGGTGACGTGTGGTGTGTGGCCTCCTGGTCTCACAATGGCTGCTCCACTGTCAATCATGGCTTCCTTCAGGCAGTAAAGCAATCCACCTTCTCCTGAGGCTTTTTTTTTTTTTTTTTTCATTTGGGAAGAATAGAAGCCCTTTCCAGTGCCTTCAACCTATGTCTCAGGATTTCATTTCACACACACATTACTGCATCTCACACACAAACACATTCACACACAAATACACAGTTGCCCCCATCCTTGGGCACCCCCGACTACCAGAGATTGGAGAAAGGTCAGTATTTTTAAGTGGGTGCATTGCCGGTCTGACGATTGTTAGTTTGGAACAAAGAAGAATGGATAAGCAGCTAGGAATGGATGCCACATTCATCTGTTCAATGGGAATTGAAACGGGAATTTCAAATTGGGAATTTCAAATTTCAAATGGGAAGAGCAAGTCCTCCAAGAGAACAAGACTTGAAGAACACTCCCAGAACACAAGCTCCAGGAGGAGAGGAATTCTTATCTGTTTCACTACTGATGCTTCGCCAGCGCTTAGGACATTGTCCTCAGCAGCACTGAATGAATGGAATGAATGTTGGAGATAGTGAATCATGTCCGGGACCCTACTAGCTGTCACACAGAAGGATCGCGGTGATCATGGTTGCTGTGGTTGTCACCACATCTGCCTGTGGTTGGTCCTACATTAACTTAGAGGCTGGCAGGTGGTCTAGAGCCACTAGCTGTAGCAGAGGCTCACACCCTTGAGAGAGCTATATACTAAGGTGAGAGAAATCAAGAATTACGGGTTGGTTGGTCTAAGAACAGGGTCATCGGTGCTACCCACCTTGAGGAGGGAAAAGTTATTGTACCTCTTCCTAATCCAGGCCCAGAAACATTTTAGCTTTCAACTCTCAGAGAGCTAGTGTTTTTCTAATGTGCCACTTGGTCGAAAAAATGCCCACCTAGAGTTAAATATCCAGGAAGTCAAAAAGGCTAGGGAAGAGACCATGAGTTATCACCAAAATAAACAGTGGTATTCTAGAATGTGAGCACTGGAGCAACACTTAAAGAACATCCAATCCAACCACTTCACTGCAAGAGACTGATTGGCCCCAAATGCCATCACTAATGGTGGAAATAGAAGGAGACCCTAACTCTTCCTCCATGACCACTGATGCTCCCCAGTTAGTCCAGCCCTGCTGCCAGAGGGGTTGGTGGTGCTGCCTCAGCTGTAGAAAGGCCTCTCCTTCAATAGACCCCATTGCAATGAGTACATTGTCCTCCTGCCACTGGACACAGCAATGGCCCAAGGACAGGATCACACACCCCACAGTTGCTCCCCTCTTTTCTCTTTTTCCTCTTCACAGCTTAGCTAGCCTTACTGGTTCCACTTCCTAACCTCTCTATCTCACCTCACACTGCGCCTCTGAAATTGCTGCTACCATGTCACCAGAGACCTCAGAATTGTCAAATCTCATCGTTGAATCCATTTTTTCTGAACTTATCTTACTCTAGAGCTTCTGAGAATTTTTTACTGAAATATTCCTGATACCAGAAGAAAAATAGGAGCCCCAGGGAATGTAGAGTTATTACCCAAAGCCACTGCCACAGACATGAAACAACTTTGAAGTCTCATTTTCTCTTAAGAACTCACGAAAATTTTCCATTCTACTCTTTTCTGTGAAAAGGGTTTTTTTTTTCCAAATGTCTTCACGAAATTGATACTCAGGGGTTTACTTGTGTTTCTCCCATGGTTGCATGCACCACCTGGCTCCTGTGCTTGGTAGGAATTCTGTAACCCTAACCAGGGTCGCTAGGGTATCCTCCATTGTCAGGTTTTTTCCCAGGTTAGGCAGGAACTAAATGAGACTAAAGGTCGATAGTAGTGATTTCTGTAAGCAGCGTTTACTCTTCCCCCCATCTCTTTCTTCTCGCTTCCCATCCTTGCTCTACCCCATCCTGGAGAACAGAAGGGCACTAGGAAAGGAGGGAAGAACATGTATCCATGATCTGGCATTTGGCTGACTAATCCATTGCCTTGTTCATGGTGGACAGAGAAAGCTCTGATGTCTCTTCCTGTTGACACAGGACACTAACCCATCATGGCAGCTCCGCACTCATGATCTAATCTAAACCCAATTATTTCCCAAAAGTCCCACCTCCAAATAACATCACACTGGAGGTTAGGGCTTCAACATACGGATTTTAAAGGGAAATAAACATCCAGTCCTTAACACTCTTAATCAGTAACAATTTAAGTAACATTTTCATCTGATTTTTGAGTTAGATTTTACAGGGAGTGAAGAGGGTCACTTGAACTGTCATGATTTCTCCCAAAACATCTTTTTATGGAAGGAGAAGAAACAGTGTGTTGATTAGAATTAAGTTCAGCCAGTAGAAACAGCGAACAAAACAAAACGTGACTAGCCTAAATAAGAGATGTCCATTTCTCTCTTGTGTAATGGTCTAAAAGCATGTATTTTAGGTCTATATGGTAGCTCTGCTCTGCAAAGTCCTCTGGGATTCAAGCTTCTTCCAGCTCACACTTAGCTTTGTCTTCATGGACAAGGTAATGTCCAGAAGAACAAAGGAAAATATGGAGAAGAAGGGGTAAATGATGAGCTATCTGCCTCTTAAAGTTCCTGCATATTGTCACAGGACAATTTTCTGCGGACTTTAGTTACATGGCCACCCCTATTGCAAGGGAGGCTAGGAAATGAAGTTTTTATTTTGCTGCAGGTAAAAATGGTATTGCTTCAAGGGGAATGCTGATACTGGGGGACAATGGCAAGCTCTGTTATCCACAGACTTATTTGCCATATTTCTCACTATTTTGCCTTTGGCTTGGCTAACACCGATCCTAGTTTTCCTCCCTTTTCTCTGACTGTCTTCTCAAGCTCTGTGCGGACTCTTTTTCCTCTAGACTCCCCTCAGTGTTAGTGTTCCCCAGCACCTGGTCCTCAAGTCCTCTTATCACTCTGTAGACTTTCTTGCATGATCTTATCAAAGTCATGGCTTCTGTGTCCTCAGTTTTACATACCTACACCTATTTTCCAGAACTTTTTTTCCTGAATCCCAGACTCACATATCCAATTCCATAAAAGATATCTCCACTTAAATATATTTTGGGTGACTCAACTCAGTACATCTAAAATTAAACTCATCGTCTTTCTACAAAAACTCTCTGTATCTTATCATTGTATATCTACATTCTTACTGAAACCAGAATCCAGGGATATAATTGGAATTCTCTTCATCTCACATATATTGATGTCCGTTTTCTTGCCCTATTCTCTATCCTCCCTGATTTTTCTTCCACTGTTTATAGCTAACATCCATTAGGCATTTGCACGGGCCAGCTACTGATGTGTTACACATTTTAATTCACTTAATCTTCAAACAGCCCTACTATTATTGTTGTTCCATCTTACAGATCAAGAAATTAAAGAACAGAGAAGTCAAGTAACTCTCTCAAATGTCACAGGAGTGAATGGTAAAACCAGGATTTGAAAACAGGCCATTGATTTTAGCGCACTCTCTCTTAAGTGCTAGAACTTCCTTGTAAGCCCTCATTATTTATTTCTTGTATTACACAGAAGCTTTTTAATTGGATTCTCTCTTCTAGTCTCACTAACTCCTCCCTCAAACTCCATCTTTCATACAATTAATTACCATAGTAATCTTCTAGAATACAATCTAATCATGTTAGTCTGCTCCTTAAAATCAATCATCAGTGCTTCTCCATTACCTGCAGGCTAAAGTCCCAGCTCCTTAATAACATGCAAAGTCCTTCATGATTTGACTCTTGCTTACAAATACAGCCTCTTCTGGAACTTTACCACAGACATGGCACTGTCCAGCATACTAGACCACTCCCTCAGTGTGTCTTCGTGCTTGTGTTCACTCAGAGCCCCTGTATCAAGGGCAGGCTGTTATAGAAATTGCTAACAAGTATGCAAGAGCAGAACAAATGACCCTCCATGGTTTTGTTTTTGTTTTTTTTAAAGATTTTATTTATTTATTTGACAGACAGAGATCACAAGTAGGCAGAGAAGGAGGAGGAAGCAGGTTTCCTGCTGAGCAGAGAGCCTGATGCGGGGCTCCATCACAGGAGCCTGGGATCATGACCTGATCAGAAGGCAGAGGCTTTAACCCACTGAGCCACCCAGGCGCCCCTGACCCTCCGTGTTTTATACAAAGTACTTACCGTACTGGTAAATAAATAGTTTACTCTCACTGGCCTTCATAACTTCCTGAGGGAAGTGTTGGTTCTTTGTATCTGCAGTACCTACCAATGTGCTTGGTAAGTAATAGTCCCTCATTAAATTGTTGTGAAACAATGAGGAAGTAACTGCTTCATTCCATTTTATGCCATTTTCCTAAACAAAGTCTAGGACACAAAGATCTCTTGAATATCACTGTTCATACCCTGGGTTACTGCCCCGCAGGGGAAATTCATTTTTAAGCGGTGTCAGAATAATAGAGAGGCCATATTGTTTGGTATGGCACATCTTGGCAATGGACATGGGGGCTAGACATAAAGAAGAGGTGGTCCAAGAAGAGAAACATGAATAGATTTAGATTAGAGAAGGAACAATTTGCAACCCCTGAGTAACGATACCAGGACATAAAAACATGTTCAATATTTTGGGGAGTTTGTCGAGGAGATAACTAAGAGGGAAAAAGGACATTTTTCCCGTCCTCTACATGGTGATTATTTTGGGGGAAAGCCAATGCAGAAAGTCTTGAATTGTAGAATTTTTTTTTTTTTTAAAGCACACGATAGTTATATTTATTTTACAGTGTTCTGGTGCTTTTGTGACAGGCAGTCAAAAGTGAAATTACCTTCACTGGTCTTGGCTCAGTCCTTCCTTCATTCCTAATCATCCCTTCAAACCCACATCCATTAGACAGAGCAGTTGTCCTTCACCACTAAGGAAACGCAGCCCAGAGTTATGTTACCGTGGAAACAGAATCACTTTTTTGCTGCGAGATACATCACTTTATCTGCATTATTATGAAGCAGAATACATTGGCAGGGCTGGAAGGGGAATCAAATATTCTGCCTGCCAGTGTTGTACTTGGCCTTTGGGTGAATAAATGACTTTCAATTAGAGTGCTTAAATATCTTTTAACTTCAGTAATTGTTATTAGAGCCCCAGCAGACTTTTACTTGGAAAAGAGTAAAAATTTTGACTCTGTTGTTAAGGAGAGAACTATAAATTCTTCCAAACTATACCATTTCTGTTAAAATGTGTGTGTGTGTGTGTGTGTGTGTGTGTGTGTGTGTGAATTTACAATTAATGGTTTCAAAATGTCTTTGTCCCTTGTTTTTTGACTTTCTGACTTGATCCGACTGCAGATTTATGAGGTCATCCTTACCTCTTCCTTTCTTTGTCTCCACTCTAAACTGCTTTGTAGTGAAACACATATATTTACAATCCCATCCTGGGTTGGGCTGTTTGTCTCCAGATCTCTCTTCTTAACTTGCTGCTGAGCTTCCTCTAGACCTGCCACTTGCTCCCACTTCCAGTGGTGATAGCCTCCCCTAGCCCTCACTCTCATTTGCCCCCTGGCTCTGTTCCTAGGAGGCTTGCCTCATCTCCTGCCATCTTTAAATTTAGTTACCATCTTATTTTATTTCCTCTTCTTGTAACTTCTCTGTTCCTTATTATTTGTGTTCCTGTCTTGAAGACCAGATCTGCAAGAATTACACTGGTAGAAAGATCAGTTCACTAAAATCCCAGGGACAAAACAAAAATCCCTCATCCCTTCAGTTCCAAAGATGCTCACAGACACTGTTTCCTTACAAGTTCAAAGAAAAGCACTATTAAAAAACAAACAACACACACACACATGCACACATACACACACACATGTAGTCTACTAGAATCACAGGAATATCCCATATAATGGGAAGGGAAGAAAAGTCTCTTACAGGTTGGATATAGATTAGAACAGAAAGTGATACTTTAGAAGTACTAGTGTTTTAATTGTAGAGAGGGAAGGGTAGCGTTAAGAGACGAGTGATGATTATTGAGCAGATAGTTTGTTACAAGTATCTTACATCTACATTCCATTTAATTCTCAAATTCATCCTCAGGAGTGATGAGAATCTACTCAGTTGCCCCCAAATCCTAGATGACAGTGATTTCTAATTCTGCTTCAGTTTGTACGTGTCTGTCCAGCAAAGCTCTGACGTGTGGAGAGCTAACAATACCTAAGTAAAATTGAGGGGAATACAGCCTCTAATCCTGGTTTAGCCTCCACTGGACAGAACTATGGGAAAAATCATTTATTTGTTTCAAATTCAGATTTGTCCTTCCTTATTTAATAGGGATAAATAACCTCTTATCTCCTCATATGTGTAGGGAATTAAGTGGTTAATGTGGGTAAAGCACACTGAAAGTACAAAGGACATTCTATTTCTGTAGGAAGAATGACAGACTGTTGTTACTATAATAGGTGCAGGTTGGTATGTCCGTGTAACTCCCAATCAGTTCAGTCCAAAATCATTGTCAATTCCAAATATGCAGTGTCTTTGAGAGCAGACCCCATCACGTATTTTTTCTCTGTCTCCCAAATCATCTTAGCATAGTCCTGGGGTGTGTAGTGGATGCTTAATATACATTTTTGAGTGATGGAGTGGGTGATTAAATCCAGCTATTGTTCAATATCTCCTTGAGTTATTAGTTACAGATGCAATTTTATTATAATATCAAGAAGGATTCCTTAAATGCCTGGATACAATTAGCCCAAGTTGCTTTAAGAAGATACAGTCATAACTCTGGTTTATAGTATTATCCAACTGAGGTGTTTTTTTTTTTTTAAGATCAATTTATTTATTTTAGAGAGAGAGAGAGACAGAGAGAGTGGGGGGAAGAAAGGGGCAGAGGGAGAGGGAGAGAGTATCTCAAGCAGACTCAGCACCGAGCACAGAGTCCCACACAGGGCTCAATCCCACGACCCTGAGATCACGATCTGCACTGAAACCAAGAGTCAGACACCTAACCAAGTGCACCATCCAGGGGCCCTATCCAACTGAGTTTTAACAGAAATAATGGCCAATTCTTTCTATTATAACATATAAGGAAATATTTTATTTCCCTAAACTCCATTGCTTGCCTTTCAGAGAATCTCAGAAAACGTTTGTGCAATAAATAGCAAAAAATAATTTACCTAGACCCTGAGATTTCACTTTCCATACCTCTAACAAATTAATGATAACTGCTCCATTTTGAGCATTTACTGTATATGTACTATACACACACTACTCCTTTCATTTTTGTAATGACCCCCTGAAATTGAATCTATTATTGTCCCCTGTTATAGGTGAGGAAACAGATTCAGAGAGTAAAAATAACCTGTCCAAATCATAACCTGTCCAAGTCTATAGCACAGCCTGATCCAAACCCATACAGGCTGATTCTAAGGTATTGCTTTTAACCAGGACCCTGCATACCAGCCAGGTGCATAAATCACCTCTGAGAAAAACAGCTTTCTTTTGCTGCCTTTCTCCATTAAGTTCTTTATCCTTCATTTTACAAAAGAAAGGAAGGAAGGGAAGAATGAGGGAGAAAGACAGAAAGAAGGAAGGAAGGAGGGAAGGAAGGGGGGAAGGAAAGGGAAAGAGAAAGAAAAGGGAAGGAGAAAGGAACAGAGGAGACTGGAGGGGAGGGGAGGGAATGGGAGGGGAAGAGAGAGAAGGGAAGGGAAGGGAAGGGAAGGGAAGGGAAGGGAAGGGATGTTGTCTACCCCTTCTGAGAAACCTGGGGATAAAATGGAACGTATCCAACTTGCTAATACTGATCACATTGCCCAAGAATAAATATGTAGAGTGTCCATTTGGTCTGACTTGATGTCATTTTGCCTTTGTCTTGCATTTTTCAGGAGAAGTATTCTTGCAGATTAAAGGACCACTGGAAGAGATTTATAAAATCTATTGCTACCACCATGATGAGGCACACAGCATACTGGAATCCTATGAAAAGGAAGAAGAGCTGAAGCAACATTTGAGCCACTGTATCCAGTCCTTAAAGTAAGGCTTTTTCAAACGATGATTTCCATGCCTAGCAGGGAACATTTTAACTGGATGTAGATGAAAGTTCCCACATAAATCCTACATTTGATGAAGCTTGCTGGGAGCTCTACTTTGTGTTCCCTTTATGAAAAGCTGACATGCCAGAAACCCTGATTGACTTTTTCCTGCCCCCCTCTGAGCATGACTAAAAATAACATCAGGGATGATTCGGGGCTCTGTAGAGAGAGAAAAATGCAATATCAAAAAATGAAATGTGGAAGAAAAAGCCCTTCTTAAAGCTGTTGTTACCTGCCTGCCCCCACATGAGACAGCATTGGAACATGTAGAAAAATAAAGTTAGTGAAGGTCCCATGGCTCTCTGCATGGCTCTCCCCTTCCCCTAGATTCACTGTGGGGAAAGAGGGGAGATTGGTGAGGACAGGTCAGACCCTGTTAGTTAATTTCAGAAGAATTAATCATGACTTCCTTCCTCATCCCTAAAGTCTTGGTGCTACATAATATATATCTTTTTTTAATCTGGAAGAAACTATTCACTGTAAAAATCTGAAAAATATAAGGAAGCACAAATAAGATAAAAAACCCTTGCTACTCCATGTATTAACTCTTTGCTTGGCCATGTATTAATAACCACAGCCGGCATTTTTTTTCTGATTTTATTTATCTGCATTAATTTGGACATGGGTTTGGGTTGATTCTTTTAAAAGAAATTGGCATCTTACTGTTTATATCGTGTTCTACCACATGCAGCTTAAAGCCAAAATTTCTGCCCTACTTCATTTCTTACCTAGTGGTTCCACTATAGTCTTTCATTTCTAAGGATTATTCATCGTCAAAGATTAAACCAGAGAGAGCTGTGATATCTAAATCAAAACATGCCAACCAGTCTGAGTGTCTAGCACATTCCCGCCTTATAGACTCTATTGTCTAGAGACAAAAATTGGGGTCCTAATGTGGCCCAAGAGAGTGGTAGCTGAATTAAAGTGAAATCAGGAGACTAAGTGAGACTGCAGTATCTCCCCCTCCCCCCACCTTAGCCACAGGAGATATGTACCAAAACCTGCCAGAGGATGTCTGGAACTTGGAGACTACCAAACCCTGTATATATGAAGCTTTTTCCTATACATGCTGACAATTCAGAAGGAGGGCCATCTGTTCCTGCATCACGGCTAACTGCGGTAACTAAAACCCCCACAGACACGGGGACTCCTGGACTCTGGAAAATGTCTTTCCAAGCTAGCATCGAGACTGAAAGTGGATTTAAACAGGGCCCATAGAATTTTTAAAAATTAACTTTATCACTTTCTATTGGTCATTAAGTTGTTGCAGTTCCTTACCCATTTTTGGTATCATGGAAATATTTAAGTCATGAAATCACAAGCATCTATTTAGTGCCTCAGCTACACCAAGCATCATCCTGGGCACTACACACACAAAAATAAATAAGAATTAGATACTGCCCACAAGGAACTTAACATGCCCAGGTAACTCTTAAAGATGGTAGGTGACAAGTAGCTCCAGCTCATTTTTTCTCCACTATTAGCAGCTTAGTTCAGTGTTAGAAATCAGTTCAGAGAAACTTTAAAGTTTAAAGCTGTATCCACCTTAATAAATTCCTGTATTAGGAGCAACAACTAAATATACAGATAATTATTTTCCTATGGAGAAAAAATGATGTTATCCTGGGTATGGATGAATGTTTCCTACCTTAGTCTAGTGGCAAGATCTGATCCAAGAAATGTCTATCCTGAGCCATTCTCCTTCTTCAATTTCTAGAATTAAAAGAGAGAAACCTCACAACAAGTGCACAAGTAGCACCTTTGGCCATCACTCCAACTACAACCTCGGGAATGGAGTTCCCTACCAGGAGCAGATGTAATTAATTTACTTTGGCACATTCTCCTAACCAGTTGACCAAAAATGGAGCTGTCTGTTCAGTGGGAGTGAACACTGCTTTATTTTTATTAAGGCTTTTGACTTCTAAGAGAAAGAAATAGACCCTGCCAGAGTATTCCTCTTGGCAGTGTTGCCTAGTACCAACCCCCCTAAAAACAGCTAAAGGCAGAGGTGATTCTGAAACACCATGATGTCTTAGTTACTGAAAATGACTTTCAGACCCAATGACTTATTTGATCTTTTTCTGAAAGCCTTGAGTTATTGCCTTGGTGGATGTCCCAAATCTTGTGTATTCAGCACTATTCCAATTTTAGGGAATAATTTCAAGCACTGGAAGGTGCTAAGGTTTAGAGAGCACGAAATCCAAGCTAAGTAATATTTGCACAACTATTTCTTAAGGGAAAGAAAAATCAAAATAAAATAGCTTAAGTTAGAGCTATTTTCCCAAAAGTTGCCTTTCCATGAAAATGAAGTTGATGATGAATTGTACTGGTCTGCCTGAAAGCTGAGAGCAGAATTATTGACATTACTATAATACTGACCCCAATTGAGCTAAGCCTTAAATTCTGAGAAACAGGTTTTTAAACAGGTTTATAGGCCAAAGAGAGTCTGGAACACCCCAAGGGCTTGGCTTCCTTTGCCAAGTAATCAGTCAAAGCTATTACTGTGGCTCTACCTTTTCCTTGTGGCTAAATAACGGAGCCTAAGTGCACAGTTGCCAATTTCTAATGAATATTAGGTGTGGCCTCCATTTTCTACTGTGCAAGGGGATAATGAAACAACAGGGTTTGAAGCAGTATTCATGAGAGAGGTGGCTTCAGGTCTCAGAAGTTAAAGCAGATTTTTAAAGCGACTTAGGTTGCATTTGAATTAAAATTAAAATGTTTATTGAGGGCCTAATAAATATTTATTAGGAGTGCTAGATAATGTTTAGAAAATATATTTATATATGTATGCATAGTTTTCGCCTCCTAGGAACACACCTTCTACTTGGGTAGATAAACAGAACCATCTGGAAAGTTTAATAACAATTCCAGGATTAATTTAAATAACACACCAGAAGCTGTCATGGTGAAGTTCAAGACTAATTTCCGAAAGGAGGGAAGAGAGATTTCCTGGTTCTGTAACAGACTTGAGTTCATAACCTTTGGCTATTCTTTGAAGCCCATTATCTTTCAAAAGAAAAAATAATATTTGTATCTAGAAAATAATTTTGAATCCCTTTGAAACATTAGGACAGCGTTTCTTGGTGTATGATTTCCCCTGTGTCAGATCCATAGGGATGTGTATTAAAAGTGCAGATTCCTATGCTCTGCTCCAGACACTCCCCGCTCCCGGCAAAAAAGGAAAAATGAAAAAAAGGGGGAGAAAAGGACTGCTAGGATCCAGTCCAAGAAGCTACATATTAGCTACATACTAACAAACACCCTCAGGTGATTTGGATACATACTTAGGTAAAGAACCACTTCAGAAAAAGAAATCAGGACTTACTGGCAGCTTTCCCTGAAGCAAGTAGACCTTCTTCATGCCTGTAGATAGATCTAAGCAGTAGTTTCAGGGTTTGGAAACTAAGAAAGAAAAGACTAAAACTCTCTGGAAGCACAATATCACATCTGCATCTGTAGCCTGCAAACTGGAAATCTGCAAGTTTTTGTTTATTCAACAAAGAGCATTTACAGATTCTCATTAGTGACCCCTAAGATTGAATGAAAATGCTATTAATATAGTCTCTAAATTTATGGAAGTCATTTACTAAAGCTCTAGCTACTTAGCCTCTTTGGGGTTATTTAAGGCTTCTGATCTGTTAGGAAAATGAAAAATAGAATAGCTATAAATGCAAGTATAACTATAATTAGAATAGCTTGTCTGCTACCTCCGTTTTCTGTTTTTCTAGGTATAAATACCACCAAATCCCCGCTGTCTTTCAGAGACCCTAGAGATCTGTTTATTTTGTAATAATTAAAGAACTTGGCTTTTCCAAGTTTTGTTTTGTTTGTTTGTTGTGTTTGTTTGTTTGTTTGTTTCTTTTTTTTTTTTGTAGTTGGAAGACACATTTCTAGCTTTATGTTTCATTGTTATAAATTTATATACATTTTTCTTCTTCCTAACCAAAGCCACCATCCCCAGGAGGAAAACTAACTTCTAGTCATCTGGGTGCTTTGGCTGTTTGTTCCTTTGACTACTATAACTTCTCTATTCAGAAGGAAGGTGAAAGCTCACACAACACAGAACCTAAAGGAATAGAGTTCAATTTGTTCACTTTTTATATTTCTTGATGTTATTCTAATGGAATGTTCCAAATAAAAATTAAAATCATTTCTGGAATTTTTTTCAATTCCTTGTTATGTGGCACCATATTTGAACAAAACTATAATCATTAAGAAATAGCCACATAGAAAGGTGTTTCTTATAAGTCAAATTATAATGAGCCCATGAAGGTAAGAGGTGTGGTTGTGGTTATATGGTTGCTTTCCCCATAAAAGAGTAAATGGACACAATTTAACTTTCTTCTTCCTGAATTGTCCTTGGCTGGGGCTCACTTCTGGAAAGTTTCAGCCTAAAAGTGATACTTTAAAAAAATGATGAGCAAATAGGAGAGATTATAATGTAATAGTACTATGCCATTACTCCAACAGGCTTTCCCTGTTGGAAAACCTCTGAGGTTCCTTTTTGTAAAATGCTATACTAACATTAAACACTATGCTAATTTATGTCACAGTATTTGTTTTATTTGGTTAAAATAAATAAATAGAGAAAAAAAGTCTATGTCTTCTTTAGGAGTTAAAAGAACAATCTTTTCTTTCAACTTCAAATTTTGTGTTTTGGCTGCAAAATGATCACGCTGTTTACTTGTTTGCTTCCATAGAAAAATGCATTTATATTTGTTTTCAACTTCTCTCACAATTTTCTGATCTATGATCTATAGAGCATACTGGGAAAATGAAATTCCTCAGTGGGAGACAGAAATTGAGGCAAAAATGTGAGCTTAAATGTTATGAGTGGAAGGAAATACTGGTTCGGGGATAGTGGTGGCACAATCCTTTTCATAGAAGTGTACTTCCAACAGCCGGGAATAATTGCCTGAAATGATAATAGTCACTGATTTTTAAAAAATTAGAATTCTTTGCTTGATTCCAACAAGGAGGTCTTAGAGTCAGCAGAACCTAATTATTTTGAGGTATCTAGGAATCCATTCACATAAGATATCTGAAGAGTGAAGGAGTACTTGTTTTCCATACATATATACTATTGTTTTCTACATATATAGAGCACTGGGATTTTTTCAAACTTTTTTTTTTTTAAAGATTTTATTTATTTATTTGTCAGAGAGAGAGAGCACAAGCAGCCAGAGGGGCAGGCAGAGGCAGTGAGAGACGCAGGCTCCCTGCTGGAGAAGGAGCCCGATGCGGGACTCGATCCTAGGACCCTGGGATCATGACCTGAGCCGAAGGCAGCGGCTTAACCCACTGAGCCACCCAGGCGTCCCTCAAACTTTTTAAGTCCATTAAAATTTATGGAATTCAACATAGGTATTTATCATGGATTTTCTTCTCAATCATTGAAAATGAAAACACCATCTACTATTATGAGATAGGATGATAATATTTTTATATTGAAAATATTCATTGTATTCTAAAAGACTAGGAACCAGAAGTCAAAGTAATCAAGTTATTAATACACATTATAACTTCATCTCTTTATAGCCATATGAAGCATTTATCTTATTTTATTTTATTTATTTTTATTTTATTTTATGTTTTTGAGAGATAGAGAGCAGAAGAGAGAATGGAGGGAAGGGCAGAGGGAGAAGACGACTCCCCACTGAACAGAGAGCCTGAAGTGGGGCTCGATCCCAGGACCCTGGGATCATGACCTGAGCATATGGGACATGCTTAGTCAACTGAGCCACCCAGATGCCCCCATATGAAGCTTTTAGAGAAAAACTCCTATCTCCTTTATGCCTAAAATTTAACTTGAATAATTCCAACTTTTTTTACTCTTAATTGCTTAATTGGACTAATAAGTTTGGCCAAATGCAAATACTCTTACCACATGCCAGTCATTTTTCAGGTACCGAGGCAACAGCAGAGATCAGAGCAAGCATATATCCTTGCCCTCATTCAGATGGGGAGCAGAGTGATAGATAATAAATGAAATAAGTATATAGTATGTAAAAAGTGACAGTGTTATAGAGAGAAATTAAGCAGGGAATAAGGATAAAAAGTAGTGTAGGAGGCAAGGCACAATTTTTTAAAAAATTGGTCCAGGAAGGTTTTATTGGGAAGAAACCTTTGAGCAAAGACCTGAAGGAGGTAAGGAATGCACCATATTGATACCCAAGAGAAGAGCAACCAGACAGAGGAACAAGTGCCAAGACCTGAAAGGCAGGAGCCTGCCTTCAGACTTTTATAAGAGCAAGGAGGCCTACATGGTTGCCGTAGTTTGGGGGAGTTTGTGAACAATGGGGAATGAAGTAGAGAAGAAATCAAAGAAGAGATAGATCACGTTGCCTTGGAAGGACATTCATTGTACTTGAGTAAGATGGAAGCCAAGAAACCCAGCCATGGTTAGGAAAGCTTTTGTGGGAATAATCTCATTGAACTGGTGAATTGTTTATAACCTGCATTAACACTGTGTACAGAAATATTCCGTAGCACTTGATGGCCATTTCCTGCGACTGATTTATACTTTACCTTGTAGTCTTGTACTATGTTTTTCTTTCTTTTTTTAAATTTATTTTTAATTAATTCATTAATTATTTTTTATTAACATATATTCTTTATTTGCTTCAGTTATACAGGTCTGTGAATCATCAGTCTTACACGATTCACAGTACTCACCATAGCACATACCCTCCCCAATGTCCATAACCCAACCACCCCATTCCCCCTCCCCCCACCCCCCGGGGACCCTCAGTTTGTTTCCTGAGATTAAGGGTCGCTTATGGTTTGTCTCTCTCCCTGGTCCCATCTTGTTTCATTTTTTTCCCTCCCTACCCTCCACGAACCCCACCTTGTCTCTCAAATTCCTCATATCAGAGAGATCATATGATATTTGTCTTTCTCTGATTGACTTATTCATTTAGCATAATAGCCTCTAGTTCCATCCACATCATGTAGTTGCATCCATATCGTTGCAAATGGCAAGATTTCGGTTTTTGTGGCTGCATAGTATTCCATTCTATACACACATACATGTACACATACATATATATATTATACATATATATATATACACACACTACATCTTTTTTATCTGTTGATGGACATCTAGGTTCTTTCCATACTTTGGCTATTGTGGAATTCCTGCTATAAACATTCAGGTGTATATGCCCCTTCAGATCACTACATTTGTATCTTTAGGGTAAATACCCAGTAGTGCAATTGCTGGATTTAGGGTAGCTCTATTTTCAACTTTTGAGGAAACTCCATGCTGTTTTCCAGAGTGGCTGCACCAGCTTGCATTCCCACCAACAGTGTAGAAGTGTTTCCCTTTCCCCACATCCTTGCCAACATCTGTCATTCCTGACTTGTTAATTTTAGCCATTTTGACTGCTATGAGGTGGTATCTCATTATGGTTTTGATTTGTATTTCCCTGATGCCAAGTGATACTAAGCACTTTTTCATGTATCTGTTGGCCATCTGGATGTCTTTGCAGAAATGTCTGTTTGTGTCTTCTGCCCACTTCTTGATTGGATTTTTTGTTCTTTCGGTGTTGAGTTTGATAAGTTCTTTATAGATTTTGGATACTAGCCCTTTATCTGATATGTCATTTGCAAATATCTTCTCCCAATCTGTCAGTTGTCTTTTGGTTTTGTTGACTCTTTGCTGTGAAAAAGCTTTTGATCTTGATGAAGTCCCAATAGTTCATTTTTACCCTTGGTTCCCTTGCCTTTGGTGATGTTCCTAGGAAGAAGTTGCTGCAGCTGAGGTCAAAGAGGTTGCTGCTTGTGTTCTCCTCAAGGATTTTGATGGATTCCTGTCTCACATTGAGGTCGTTCATCCATTTGGAGTCTATTTTTGTGTGTGGTATAATGAAATACTTCAATTTCATCCTTCTGCATGTGACTGTCCAATTTTCCCAACACCATTTGTTGAAGAGACTGTCTTTTTTCCATTGGACATTCTTTCCTGCTTTGTCAAAGATTAGTTGACCATAGAGTTGAGGGTCCATTTCTGGGCTCTCTATTCTGTTCCATTGATCTATGTGTCTGTTTTTGTACCTGTACCATACTGTCTTGATGATTACAGCTTTGTTTTCTTTTTTTTTAATTTAATTTTATTTCTTCAGTGTTCCAAGATTCATTGTTTATGCACCACACCCAGTGCTCCATGCAATACGTGCCCTCCTTAATACCCACCACAAGGCTCACCCATCCACCCACCCACTTCCCCTCCAAAACCCTCAGTTTGTTTCTCAGAGTCCATAGTCTCCCATGGTTTGTCTCCCCCTCTGATTTCCCCCCAATTTACTTTGATTACAGCTTTATAATAGACCTTGAAGTCTGGAATTGTGATGCCACCAACATTGGTTTTCTTTTTCAACATTCTTCTGGCTATTCAAGGTCTTTTCTGGTTCCATATAAATTTTAGGATTATTTTTCCATTTCTTTGGAAAAAAATGATGGTGTTTTGATAGGGGTTGCATTAAATGTGTAGATTGCTTTAGGTAGCATAGACATTTTCACAATATTTGTTCTTCCAAGCCATGAGCATGGAATGCTTTTCCATTTCTTTGTGTCTTCCTCCATTTCATTCATGAGTACCCTATAGTTTTCTGAGTAGATTCTTTGCATCTTTGGATAGGTTTATTCTTAGGAATCTTATGGATTGGGTGCATTGTAAATGGAATTGACTCCTGAATTTCTCTTTCTTCTGTCTTGCTCTTGGTGTATAGAAATGCAACTGATTTATGTGCATTGATTTTTATATCCTGACACTTTACTGAATTCCCATACAAGTTTTAGCAGTTTTAGAGTGGAGTCTTTTGGGTTTTCCACATAAAGTATCATATCATCTGCAAAGAGTGAGAGTTTGACTTCTTCAGCGATTCAGGTGCCTTAAATTTTTTTTGTTGTCTGATTGCCAAGGCTAGGACTTCTAGTACTATGTTGAATAACAGTGGTGATAGCGGACATCCTTGCCATGTTCCTGACCTTAGGGGGAAAGCTCTCAGTTTTTCCCCATTGAGAATGATATTCGCTGTGGGTTTTTCATAGATGGCTTTGACGATATTGAGGAATGTACCCTCTATCCCTACACTGTGAAGAGTTTTGATCAAGAAAGGATGCTGTACTTTGTCAAATGTTTTTTTAGCATCTATTGAGAGTATTGTATGGTTCTTGTTCTTTCTTTTATTAATATATTGTATCACATTGATTGATTTGCAGATGTTGAATCCACCTTGTAGCCCAGGAATAAATCCCACTTGGTTGTGGTGAATAATCCTTCTAATGTACTGTTGGATTCTATTGGCTAGTATTTTGGTGAGAATTTTTGCAACCATGTTCATCAAGGATATTGGTCTGTAATTCTCCTTTTTGTTGGGGTTTTTGTATGTTTTCGGATCAAGGTAATGCTGGCTTCATAAAGTGAGTTTGGATGTTTTCCTTCCATTTCTATTTTTTGAAACAGTTTCAGGAGAATAGGTATTAATTTTTCTTTAAATGTTTGGTAGAATTCCCCTGGGAAGCTGTCTGGCCCTGGGCTCTTGTTTGTTGGGAAATTTTTGATGACTGCTTCAATCTCCTTACTGGTTATGGATCTGTTCAGGTTTTCTATTTCTTCCTGGTTCAGTTTTGGTAGTTTATATATATCTAGGAATGCATCCATTTCTTCCAGATTGTCAAATTTGCTGGTTTATAGTTGCTCATAATATGTTCTTATAATTGTTTATATTTCTTTGGTGTTGGTTATGATCTTTCCTCTTTCACTCATGATTTAATTAATTTGGGTCCTTTCTCTTTTCTTTTCGATAAGTCTGGTCAAGGATTTATCATTCTTATTAATTCTTTCAAGGAACCAGCTCCTAGTTTTGTTGATCTGTTCTACTCTTCTTTTGGTTTCTGTTTCATTGATTTCTGCTCTGATCTTTATTCTTTTTCTCTTGCTGGGTTTAGGCTTTCTTTGCTGTTCTTTCTCTACCTCCTTTGAGTGTAGAGTTAGGTTGTGTACTTGAGACCTTTCTTGTTTCTTGAGAAAGGTTTGTATGGCTATATACTTTCCTTTCAGGACTGTCTTTGCTGTGTCCCACAGATTTTGAACAGTTGTGTTTACATTTTCATTTGTTTCCAGGAATTTTTTCAATTCTTCTTTAATTTCCTGGTTGACCCATTCTTTCTTTATTAGGATGCTCTTTAGCCTCCATGTTTTTAAGTTCTTTCCAACTTTCCTCCTGAGGTTGATTTATAGTTTCAAAACATTGTGGTCTGAAAATATACAGGGAATGATCCTAATCTTTTGATACAGTCCAAGACCTGATTTGTGACCCAGGATGTGATCTATTCTGGAGAATGTTCCATGTGCACTAGAGAAGAATGTGTATTCTGTTGCTTTGGGATGGAATGTTCTGAATATATCTGTGATGTCCATCTGGTCCAGTGTGTCATTTAAGGCTTTTATTTCCTTGCTGATCTTTTGCTTGGATGATCTGTCCATTTCAGTGAAGGGGGTGTTAAACTTCCCTCCTATTATTGTATTATTGTTGAAGTGTTTCTTTGATTTTGTTATTAATTGGTTTATATAATTGGCTGCTCCCATGTTAGGGGCATAGATATTTAAAATAGTTAGAACTTCTTGTTGGACAGACCCTTTAAGTATGATATAATGTCCTTCCTCATCTCTTATTATAGTCTTTGGCTTCAAATCTAATTGATCTAATATAAGGATTGCCACCCCAGCTTTCTTTTGATGTCCATTAGCATGGTAAACTGTTTTCTACCCCCTCACTTTAACTCTGGAGGTGTCTTTGGGTCTAAAATTTATTTACACACTTGATTTTTGGTATATTTTGGTCTGTTAGAAGAAACTGTCTCCCAGAATTTTAAAGAAAGAAAAACTCATGTATATACAAAAATAAGAGTAAACACAGTGGAAGGATAGAATATGACTGGAAAGATGAAAATTAAAAGATTCTAAAAAGGAATTAATAAGTTGGTTGAAAAAAAGAAAGAGGAAGGAATGTGATCAGGCTGGAGACTAGAACAAAGCCTGTGCTAGATTTAGAGTATATTTTGATCTGTTAGAAGAAACTGTATCCCAAAAATTTAAAGAAAAAACAAAAACCTATGTGTATACAAAAAATAAGGTTAAATACAATGAAGGGAAAGAATATGAATGTAACAATGAAAGTTTTAAAAGACTTTTAAAAAGTTATTGATGAGATAAAATAGTTTAAAAACATTAAAATAGGAAAGAAGAGAAATTTTAAAAATAAAATAAGAAAAAAATAAAATTTAAACAACTTAACTTTGAAAGACTAAAGAGTCCTGGGAAAAATGTCATGAATTCTATGTGCTATATTCCTGTAGTTCTGAAGTTTTGCAGTGCTCATTGGTGAACTTGGTCTTGGCTGAATGTTCTTGTTGATCTTCTGTGGGAGGGGCCCATGGCAGTGATTCACAGATGTCTTTGCCTGAGGTGGAATTGCACTGCCCTTGCCAGGGGCCAGGCTAAGTAATCTGCTCCGTTTTGCTGGTTTGTTCTTGAGAGCTTTTGTTCCCTGAATGCTTTCCCTACAGGTGTGGAGGATGGGAATGAAAACTGGGGCTTCCCAATCTCTGGCCCTGGAGGAGATGAGAAGTCAGGTCCCCACTTCTCAGTGTGCCATCAGAGAAAAGAGGTCAATCCCTCCCATTTCCCTGGTCTCCAGCCATACTCTGTGCTCACCTGGCTTGTGACCGAGCATTTCTATCTCTGGCACATGAACCCATTTGCAGTCTCCAAACCCGACAGATTCCTGCAATGTGCTCCTACACCACCATTCCTCCTGGAGGAGGAAGGAGGGGGTCTCCCCATATCTGCCATTTATGGGGACCCTGCTTGAAGAGCAGTGGTCCTGCTGTGCCTCAGATCATGGTTTAAGGTAACTCTGAGCTGAGAGCCCCTCCTCAGCTCCCTCTTTGCAGCTGGCTTCCCTGCTCTAGTACCTGGGAGCTCTGCCACACTCAGCACCCCTGGTCTTTCTGTGACCCTGTGGGTCCTGAGACCACACTGTCCCCATGAGGGCTTCACCCCCCACCCCCACTTAGCCTCTGGAGTGATGTCCCTCAGTGGAGAAGACTTCTAAAAGTTCCAGTTTTGTGCTCGGCTGCTCAACTACTTGCCAGGAGCCAGTCCCTCCCCCCATGGTCTATCTTCCTGTATGTCACCTGGGATACACTTCTCCACACTTCCTACCTTCCAGAAAGTGGTCACTTTTCTTTTCCTAGAATTGCTGCTCTTCTTCTCTTCAAACTCCTGTTGAGTTTGTTCAGAATGGCTTGATAACTATCTAGCTGAACTCCTGCGACCCTATGATATTTAGGTCTCCTACTCCTCCGCCATCTTGCTCCTCCCCAGTCTTGTACTATGTTTAACAGATTCTCTTTTTCATGAAGTAAACAAAAACTGGTGTTTAAATCCATTTTCACATAATCAAAATCAATAGTTCTATAATCTGAATCCATAGTTTTTTTAAACGTATATTGAGTGTGAAACAAAGATGGTGTAAACATGCTACAGATAAAGTTTTAGAGATATGATTATAAAATAATGAGACCAATTCTATAAAACATTCATGGAAAATAACTTATCATTTTATTTTATGTAGTAAAAATTTGAAGGTTTTATGTTTGCATATTACTTCAAATATGCAGATTTACATTAATTGCTTCTCTCCTCCTTTCTTTCAGGAAAATATACATGCAAGAGTAAGTATTTTTGTTTTAATAATAGAAATCAAATGTAACGATAATGAGAGGGTGGGGGATGGGTAATTGGGTGAAGGGCATTAAGGAAATCACTTGAATTAATGAACACTGGGAGTTAAATGCAGCTGACGAATCACTGAGCTCTACCTCTGAAATTAGTAACACACCATATATTAGTTAAATTGAATTTAAATAAAAAAAATTTTTAAAAAGGTCTTTGGGGGAAAAACCTGTTCAGTATTTTCAAAATTGAGAATTTTTTGTTTTTTACAATTATGTTTATTGCTTTTAATACATTATTTCTAATTTATCTGAGGTGACTGTACATATTAAAGTATCTCATGTATTTTACAAAATGTTTTACAAGAATCCTGGGTTACAAGTTATTTAAATCACAAGTTGCTGATGCCAGGAACGCTTTAGGAACTGCTCCACATACATATGCTTCGCAATCGTAATGTGTCCAAAAACACACCTTCTTAAGAATGACATTAGACTTAATAAAAAAAATCTCAGATTAATACCACAATGTTTTTGAAATTTCTGTAGATTAATGTACAAAAGAAAAGATTCTTCATGCATTATGACAAATATTGAGTTTTTTCTGATTTGGACTCGTGATTTAAAGAGAAAAAATCAAACATTCATATATAATATGTTTAAAATATATAAAATATTAAAACAAAATAACTTGTTGCTAAGACAATATAGAAATTGTAAAAATAGCACACATAGACATACACTTTGGAAGACATCCATTTTTATAGAAGGGAAAGGATGTCTAGTCTAATACTAAAAAGATGGTATTGGCTTAAATATAAACTCGAATTTATCAGACTTGAAAAAATGCACATATTTGGTTTAGCAAGGTCAGCAGTAATCTAAACAATAATCAACCTGAGTTCCCAGCCTGTGTGTTTGCTTGTTTACATGTCTTTATGTGTGTGCGTGCTTCTGTATTCTAAACTCCCAAAACTGTACATGAGGAAAGTAAAAACCCACAAAATAAAAAGTATATTAACTTAAGCTGTAAATACCTGTCATTCATGCTTTGTTGCATAGCAACCATGAGGAAGGACAGAATTCCAGAAGTGAGGTGCAGAACCAGGCATCCATCAGACAGAGGCTAGAGAAGTTAGTTTTTGACATACCAGTGAGGCACAGGCACCAAACAGGCACCCAGTTCTTTCACTTTATAGTCTTTTCTCTCAAAAGAAAAAAAAAAAAAAGTATGTGTGTGTGTGTGTGTGTATATATATATATATATATATATATATATAATCTCCTATAGTGCGAACAGATGTAAATTGTTTTGTTTAATGAGTTCCTGATTCTGAGACCACGGAATCTGAAAACCTGCATAATGGAAGAGGACCTTTGTCCTTTCACACGCTGGGGTCTTCCTGGTTTCTCTTCTGTGATAGCTGGTAGGGTTGGATGGGGTGGGGAGATGGCTGTCTCATTAAAAAGCCTGTGCCCATGGCATTGTGCCGAGGACAGGAGATTCACACAGAAGAACTATGTGAATTACCAAAGAACTTCTTATGCTACAAATTCTCCTCGGGCTTCTTTTCCTAAAGCTTAAGTCTTTATAACCAAAAGACCAGAGAGAGAGAGAGAGAGAGAGAGAGAGAGATTTAGAGCAGAGTGAGAGATTCTTTTAATACAGTTAGCATACACAGTTCCTACAACAAACAGTACATTGTATCGAGATACTTGCTTAAAAAATGGCACTAGGTTTAGGACAATCCCGCTGCGTGGAAGTTAGCAGGCTTTGGATGCCCCCTTTAGTCTATTCTACACATCAAGAACTGGAAAGAGGACGAACGATCACAGCGTGGGGCTGGATGCACATCAAAGCCACACTCGCCGTGCGTTATTTTCCTTCCAGCTTCTCTCGCTCTGGTCACGAGGCACACATGCTGCTACATGAAAGGATAAAACGCAGTGTCAAGTGATTTGTAATTGTTTGGCTCCTTAGCAGCTAAGGCCAGGAATAGTGCAGCCGGAAGTGCATTTAGGAAATGTGGCGTTTTAAATGCCTTGAAAAAAAATTCCTTACTTATGGGAACGGAAAATTGGGTGTGGGTTCCTTTTTATTATTATTATTATTATTTTATTTTTACAATCTACATTTTTAAAAAATACAGAAAAAGACAAAGATGTTTCTAACTTCTAAAATGTTTATTTTGAATTATAATCTTATGTAAACATCAAAGACAGTACTAAAGGGACAAGAATCATAGAATCCTGCACCAAAAAGTCCCCCGAAAAGCATTTGATACAAGTCCCATGTTCTAAAGCAAGAAAAACTCAACTATTCTAAATTTAACTCTCTCCAGAGATGCTGTGTTTCATCTTTATGCTTTTACACATTTTTATATGTATTCTCTGTCTTGACCAGATACTCCTACCTTTGGAGTCAGGAATTTTATTGATCCCAAAATGTTATTTCTGCCTTCTTAAGCTTTATAATTTTAAAATTATTAAAGAAACACTGTGAAATATAGAAAACCAAAATGAAGACCGTGAAGACAATTGGTAGTCACATTCCAGAGTTAACTATTGTAACATTTCATGAATCCCTCACTTCACTGCAATTTTTTTCTACACACACACACACACACACATGCGCACACGTGTGCTTATTGGCTAACACAGGACTGCTATATATTTCCTGTATGTCAAGTTACTACCTCATTCATCAGTATATCATGGACACATTTCTATGTCAGTAAACGAATCCACATTGCTTTATGACTGCATAATATTTTATCTGATGTATATACCATAATTTGGTTTACCAAACCCTTATAGATATTTGAATGATGTCTTTCTGTCCTATAAAGATTGATGTTATGTGTTTATTCTTATAAATGATCTTTGTACAATAATTTGACTTTCTTAGAATGAGTTTCTAAAAGTGGAATTGCTAGATCAAAGGCCTTTTGATACTTACTGCCAGAAAATTTAAACAAAGTTAAACTAATTTAGTCCCACTACCTGTATATGATTTGTCCATTTATCTCCTATTTGCCAACCCTAGAAACAATTAATATGTGTATCTTTACTACCTGTGGCAATGCAGAAGGCTTAAAATATTATTGTATTGTGTTAATTTTCATTAATAATAATCTTGAGCATTTTTCATGTATGGTTAACCATTTGCATTTCCCTCTAATGGACTGCCTTTTTTATTGATTACTTTAATTGAGATGTTCATCTTTTTCTAATTGATTGATATTCCCTCTTTAATTAGCAAGTATATTAACACTTTTTCTGTCTTATATGCTTCCAACTTGTCATTTGACTTTTAACATAGTTTATGGCTGCTTTTGTTTTTATCTGTACAGTATCAGAGAGCTAAAATTTTTTAAAGATTTTATTTTTTATTAATTTGAGAAAGACAGAGGACATATGCCTGAGCCAGGGGGAGGAGAAGAGGGAGAAGCAGGCTTCCCACTGAGCAAGGAGCCCAATGTGGGCTTCGATCCCTGCACACCCAGATCGTGACCTGAGTGGGAGGCAGACGCTTAACCGACTGGGCCACCCAGGCACCCCTTACAGAGCTTGAATTTCAAAATACATTTATCACTTTTTCCTACTATGGCTTTTAGATTTTGTGTCCTGCTTAAAAATTCCAGGGTTTTTTTAAAGTGTAATTTCTGTTTCTTTCAACCTGTATAGTTTCATTTTTAACAATTAGATCTTTGATCTATACAGAAATTATTTTGATGTAAAGAATTTATTTTTGTTATTTTCTTCTCTATGACTAGATAATATCACAACACCTGATATTGAACAATTCATTTTTTTACAGAGTAGGAATGTGATATTTACTTAATTTTCATACACACTTGTATTTATTTCTTGATTTTCTATTTTGTGCTACTCTTCTGTCCATATATATACCCACACAAAACTGCTTTCATTTCTGCAGCTTTATATTTTAGTATAAGATATACCTACAGTTGACCCTAAAAACAACATGGGGTTGGGGTGCTGATCCCCATGCAATTGAAAAGGCATGTATAACTTTTGACTCCCCCCAAACTTTACTAATATCCTGCTGTTGACCAGAAGCCTTACTGAGGACATAATTAATAAATTAACACACATATTGTATGTTATATGTATTACATACTGTGTTCTTACAATAAAGTTAGAGAAAAGAAAGTGTTACTAAGAAAATCATAAGTGGGGGGAGCTTGGGTGGCTAAGAGGCCGACTCTTGATTCTGGCTCAGGTCATGGTTTCAGGGTCTTGGGATCTAGCCCCTTGTGAAGCTCTAAGCTCAGAGTGGAGTCTGCTTGAGGATTCTTTCTCCCTCTGTCCTTCCCCCCCAGAGCACATGTTCGCTCTCTCTCTCTCTCTCTCTCTCTCTCTCAAATAAATAAATCTTTAAAAACAAACAAAAAAACAAAATCATAAGGAAGAGGAAATATACTCAGTACACTGCCATATTTATTGAAAAAACATCCATGTACGAGTAGCCATGCAGTTCAAATCCATGTTCAAGGTTCAACTGTAATCTCAGCTCAATATTTTTCCTGTTCAGAATTTTCTTGAATATTTTTGCATGTTTCCTTCTTTAAAATCTTTGTGTTTTTGTAAAATTATACGTGCCATGGTTTAAAAAGCCAAATCGTGGGGCACCTGTGCGATTCAGTTGGCTCAGTGTCTTGGGATCCAGGCTTGCTTTGAGCTCCCTGCTCAGTGGAGACTCTGCTTCTCCCTCTCGCTCTGCTGCTCCCTGCCCCACTTGTTCTCTGTCTCTCAAAGAACGAAATCTTTAGAAAAAAATAGTTGCACAGGATTAAGAAAAATAGCAGTCCCCTCTTCTGTTACCTGCTTCTAAAGGACATAAGCATTTTGACACCTTTTAGTTAATATTTTGGTACTTATCTTCATGACCCTAAAAACATGTTTGGCTTTCCCCTTTTAGGTATTATATTTTGACTTCCCGCATGGAACACAAGAATTTATCTCTCTCCCTATGCCATCTCCACTACACACACACACACACACACACACACACACTCTCCATCTCTTCAGTTTACCCACGTGGTGACATTTGGATTGGAGCAATAATCCGTGTTTGATTTCTTATATTTAGTATATCTGAGTAAATTTCTTTTCAGAACTAAACCTTGGAATAAACTGATTAATTGTTTTTATGGGCGTGAACTATTTTACCTATTTATTTACTGTTTGTTTAATTTATTTTCATTTTCCCAGTTTTCTTTGTTCTCCTCATTAACGCCACACTCAGGACCAGTCATCTCCTGAGACAGCTAGATGCATTATGGATGCTTTCAATTTCTTCTCCCTAAAAATGTCTTTCCCAGAGCCTTTCTGACCTGTTGAGTTTGGACTGGGTAACTGGGCACAGCTGTCTTTAAGGAGATTTTGTCATCCTGGAGCATTTCTGTACCTCTTTCCTGTTTTTAGTACATCCTTCAGTACTTTCCTGTATTCACTGGGAATGGACAGGAAGTAAAGTTTTAAGAAATTTTATATCCAAAAATTCTTTAGTTTACCTTCAGGGTGATTTATAGTTTGATCACGTATAGAATTCTAAATTAAAAATCTCTCATCTTCAGAATTTAAAGGCAATTTTTCCTCATGTTCTAGCTTTCAATGTTGCTATAAGAAAGCTGAAGCTTGCTCTCATTCTTCACCATGTGTTTGTGCCCATTTGTTCATGTGTTTCTCTAAAGGATTATAGGGTCTTCTCTTTGTCTCCTGTAGTCAGACGTTCCCTCCATTCCCAGGTGTGAATCCAATTCGTCCATTGTGCTAAGTACTCAGTGAGTTTTTTCAACATGCTAACTTATGTCCTGCTCCTGAGTTATTTTTCTGATGATTTCCTCCCCATATGTGGTCTGTTCCCACTTTCTGGGACTCCACTTATTTCAATATTGGATCTTTTAGACCAATCTAATTTTTTCACATTTTCCTTCCATCTTATATCCCTTTGTATTTTTGGTCTTCTTTATGGAAGGTTCCTGAACATTTTCTCCAACACTTGTGAGATTTTATTTTTCTTATTATTCTTTCTTTTTTTTTTTAAGATTTTATTTATTTATTTGACAGAGATGACAAGTAGGCAGAGAGGCAGGCAGAGAGAGAGAGGGGGAAGCAGGCTCCCCACTGAGCAGAGAACCCACTGTGGGGCTCAATCCCAGGACCCTGGGATCATGACCTGAGCCAAAAGCAGAGGCTTTAACCCACTGAGCCACCCAGGTGCCCCATATTTCTCCTATTATTCTTTCAATTTCCAAGAGCTCTTTCTTAGTTCTCCAAATGATCTCCTTATATGTAGAGCATCCTAGAAATTAGGCCATTTCTTAAACAGGTTTCCAACCAGTTCTTATTCTAATCCCCACTCCGTCTCTCTCTACTTCCACAGGTTCTTAGAGTCTAATTAATGAATCTTCAGGGAATGATTAAATTATTGCCTCTCCATATTACTGGTTCTCTCTGGTTCGAATCTCTCCAATAATAAATCAATTACCATTCATTCATGTTCTTTACATCTCCTAAAATTTGTTAATGGCTCTGTATTTATTTTCACAATTTTTTATTTGTGTCAAATCCTATTTGTTTATTTGTGTGTATAAGAATATACTGTTTTTTCTAAAATTGACTCAAGGTGTTTTTAAAGGAGAGTGAATTGAAAATGAACTTAATAACAGTATACATGGTTTGTGGCTACTGTAAAATTAATATTAAATTTAGGATACTTGTTGTCATAAAACAGAGGAAATTCAAAGTAATCTGATCAATACTTAAATGATTTTTTTTCCTTCCTCTGTTTTCTCCCTCTAATTAAGATATATTGGTGGACCTCAATGTTGTATATCTGATTCTTTATCCTCCACCACAGTTTTTACATTGTTTAAATGTCATTTTTATTTTCATTGTGAGACTGTTCTCTTGTATTGGATGGGAAGCTCTCTATAGCAAAACTGGCTGCTGTTAAAACAAAGCCAGCTGTGTTTACTTGACTTTGTAAAGTCCTAGTAATTCACAATGAGATTAGTGCAGCTACTTATGGTACTAAATACTTGTCGAAGTATTCATGATAAGACAGAGGAAGATGAAACAGAATTACAAATTAATGACTACCTTAGTTTTTAGCCTGGTGTATATGGGAAATTGTTAATTTCTTTTGGGGATACATATGATAATGGGTCCTTGGCTAAGCTGGGTTATAACACCCATAGGACTCATTTGCCTCTCGCAGTTATCAGAACTTAATCTTACTGGAAGGGATTAGATGGGGTGAATGCCTGGAGTGTCATTATCTTAAAAGACATCCTCCATCTTTTCTACCATATTGCTTGTCTGTGTGATGCAGATATCAGAATATCATCGCTCATCACTTGGGCTGTCCAAAGTACATGTCTGAAGACAAAAGTGTCTGGGAGATTTCTCATTTTTGAGAAAGGCTTTTGAAATATTTGCATTTCTGACACTTTTAAACAGTTTCATTTATAATTGTTATTATTATCATTTGAAAGAGAAAAGGGAGACACTAGAAGTTTGATGTAAAAGATTAATGGAAAAAGAATTAATGATAAGATGTGGACACAACTAAAGGGTTGAGGCTGGTTTTTTGAAAGATCTTGATAAGGAAGAAAAGAGGCAGCTCAGAGACACAAGCATGTCCTTTAATACATCTGGGGATATTTTTTGTAATTAAAAATTTGAAATATGCATATAACAATAGACCATGATAATAAACTATCATTAAAATTAAGTTTTCTTTGAGCTGTTTGATTATATTTATAATTGATGGCATTTTCGGTAATTTTTAGATTAAATAAAGTAATATTTGATGATAGTGAAAGGAAGCATGTAGAAGAAATTCTGATTATATTCATACAGATATGATTTCTTCTGGTCAAGTTAATACCTTCTATATTCCAGACTTGTTTTTATTTAGGGGAATTATTTCTACTTTACTGCTAAACTGTTGTATTGCTGAAGACTCTCTGCTTGAGATATGTAAGAAAATGCTGTATTTCATGTTCAAGTGTTCTGCTTTTGATACACCATCAGTTAGAAAATATATTGTGTTACTTTTTTTAGCATTCATAATAGATTTACATTTTTTCCCATCCACTTCACTCAGTACTTCTGGAAACCAAAACATCTCTCTCTCCCTATCTTCTTCATTCCCTCCTTGCCATTCTGTCTCCTTTATCCCTTCCTCCCTTCCTTAAGAGATTTGTGTAAATGGGTAGAAAGTACAAGATAAATCATATTAAAACAGCTCTTTATGCCCTTGCAGATCTTTAATATTTACTTTGATTTTCCTTTAAAAAATGTTGACTTTTGTTTGTTTCCATCTTTTTTTATTATAGTGTCATTATTTTCTCAGCATGTGGTAAAACTCCTCTATTATTCAGGATCATTGTGCAGTGTTTTTGGAAAAAAATTCAATGTAAAATAAAAGCGCATTACAGAAAATCCAAAATCTATCACTTCAATCTCCAAATATTCATTGAGAAAATACTATATGTCATGCCAGACACCTAGTGATGACAGACAAATTGAGCATAAACTGGTAAATAGGGAAACAAAATGATTCCAGAGAGTTGAAAGTGCTACCATAAAAATAAAAATGGGGAGATATAATAGAGGGTGGTTGGCTTGTGTGTGTGTGTGTGTGTGTGTGTGTACATGTATGTGTGCACATACACATGATCATCAAAGTTTGTTAGTTTCTCATTTATCATATGAAGAGTTCAATTAGATGGTCTCTGAGGTATTTTCAGACCTTTCCTGATGATAAACTTTTATCTTTGATCTTGTCCAAAGATCTTTAGATCCATTTCACCATTCCAATGATGTGGTAAGTTGTCCTTCTATATTAATATTTAGAAATAATAATTGAAGAATAAAAAAATTCACCTACTATGATTTGAAAACCATCTACATTCTTATCTACTAAAACAGAAACAAAAACAAAAACAAAACCCCAAAACCAAAGCCAAAGCCAAACAAACAAAAGACCTAAAGGAAAACAGCTGAGTGTATCTGTCCACCAGAAAGGATTCAAAGCACAATTTCTACTCATGTCCATTTATTGTGTCTCTTTATTTGCCTCTTTGTGTAAAAAGGCTTTTAGAAACCACTGACTTCTCATTAAAAAATGATTGAACAGTGGGTTGGACAATGACTTCTAGGTTTTTCACTTCCTGTGAACTGCTTGGCTAGTTGGGATAGTTCTATTCTCATCTCAGAAGCTCCTAAAGGAAGAGTCAGGCATGAGTGCTCACTTTTATGTGGCCATTTGAAGATCTATTGTCTAAGAAGAATTCCACATGGAAAATCGTGGAAAGTCGTGTGATAACAATGATTAGTGATAGTGGTGGTATTAATAATTAATTTACAGAATTTACATTGTTGCAGTTATTATAAATCTCTTTTGGAAACTGTGGTAGAACCTCTGAAACATCATGAATTCAACTATTCAATTTGGTAGAAGAAAGGAAACAATGCTTTCTTTTTTTTTTTTTTAAAGATTTTATTTATTTGAGAGAGAGAGAGAGATCACAAGTAGGCAGAGAGGCAGGCAGAGAGAGAAAGGGGAGGAAGCAGGGTCCCCATGGAGCAGAGAGCCCAACGCAGGGCTCGATCCCAGGACCCCGGGATCATGACCTGAGCCGAAGGCAGAGGCTTTAACCCACTAAGCCACCCAGGCGCCCCAACAATGCTTTCTTTTGACTATACTTGGCAAGTCATCTTTTTAAATAATGAATTTCTTTTCCTCACTAATAATCACAAAAATACCATCAGGACAATGCATTTTTCTTGGTTGTCATGGAAAAATGCATTCTGAAATTATTATTATTATCAATCTTGTTATTTAAAAAAGAATAAATGGAACATGGATGGAAATCCTGCTTTGAGTACTTCTTGGCAGGCAGATAACGTTCATGTGCTTTCTTGTAGGTTTCTGCTTAGTAGTAGGGTCTTTTAGCCTGGCTTCTCTCTGTCACCCATTTCTCTTGCTCTATTTTTAGAATTTGTATACAGCCAAACAGAGGAAAAATAAAGGAGAAAAACAGTTTCAGGATTACTCATAAAAATCACAAAAATGATAAGACAAATGTCTGGGAAACTGGTATTATTTATCTCTATTGTAGAGGCAAACCAAACTTACTGGACATGGGCTCTTTGATGATCAAACCAATCCAGCGTGTAATGAAATACCCCCTCTTGCTGTGTGAACTCCGAAGCTCCACCCCTCCCTCCCACCCAGACTTCAGGGCACTGGGAGATGCCTTCACTGCAGTGAAAGACATTAATGTGAACATCAATGAACTTAAAAGACGGAAAGATTTAGGTAAGTAGAAACATAATGAATTGAGTGTTTTCTGTGATTGGAATGTTCTGCCTATACTTCTGAGAATCAGAATATCTAAGTAGTTATAGCAGTTGCTGTGATCATGATCATTCGATATCTAGACTTAGAGGCTAAGGAGCAGAGTGTAGTTTTGCCTGGTCAGCTGGACTTGAGGCCGTGAGGCACCAAAAAAAAAAAAAAAAACAAAAAACAATTTTTTTAAAAAATCAAGCCGCCCTTTACTCAACCTCCATTGACCACTGCTTGCCTGGTGACATACTGTGGGCTGATGATATCAAAGCGTGTAGTCTTCCTGTCACTGGTGATACGTGTGGGAAGAAGCAGACATGGCATGGCCAGAAAGCTGGAGTAGTGAGAAGCTCCAGCCACATCAGTGGTGAAATAGGCCTAGCTAATACATCAAGCTCATCTGGTTCTAACACATAAAGAATAGAGATTTTGTAGCCATAATTGCTCCATTGAAGGGAGCAAGTGTATTTCTTTCTTGAATTATGGAATTATTGTGAGGTATTTGTTAGCTGAGATGTAAAATTCATGTCTGGAGTGGAATGTAGATTTCAAAACAGGAGGCACAATTGCACGGTTTCTATCATCTGCAATGTAGTAACGCATTGGGATAGACTGTGTGTGTGGGTCCTCTGTCAGTGTGATTTGTGTCCATAAGTTCTTGGCTTTGTACTTCTAACATTAAATCTTCTAACATTAAAACAATGGTAGGACATTGCAGCTAACTGCTCCAACAATTTCATTTATTTTTGTTGTTTTGTTTTCTAAATTTTTATTGAAAAAAATAATCTGTATTTGTGTTAATAAATTAAAATTATAAAGAAGGGCCTAGAATAAAAAAGTTGTAGAGGAAGAGACACCATAATAAATGAAAAGATAGTCTACAGGCAAAGGATTACTATCTAGAATATATAATTACTGATACTAAATCAATAATAAAACCATTCTAATACAAAAAAGGTTAAGCTTCATTTGTAATGAGAGAAATGCAAATTAAAATCACAATGACATACCATTCCCATCCTATCAGATTGGCAAAAAGATTTTTAAGGGGGGCGCCTGGGTTGAGCCTCTGCCTTCGGCTCGGGTCGTGATCTCGGGGTCCTGGGATTGAGCCCCACATGGGGCTCTTTGCTCGGTGGGGAGCCTGCTTCCCCCCTCTCTCTCTGCCTGCCTCTCTGCCTACTTGTGATCTCTCTCTCTCTCTCTGTCAAATAAATAAAATATTTTAAAAAAAGATTTTTAAGGTATAATGTTAAGTGCTGCAGGCAACAATGTAGTGGGAATCACCACTATAGAGAATAACTTGACAATATCTAGTAAAGTTAAAGATGCCCACACCCGAGATTCAGAAAATCAATATCTGGATATTTGAGAAACCCTTTCCCCTATGCTCATAGATAGGTATACTAGTAACTAGTATTGTTCATAAAAGCAAGAGGAAAATAGCTTACATATTTATCCAGATAATGGACAAACCATGTATTGGACACTATGATACCATGAGAACACACAAATTAAAATGCATGCATCAATTGAATAAATCTGAAAAGCACAATGTTGAGTTTTCTAAAAAGTAAATGACAAGTGACAGAAGAAGATATATATACAATATGCTGCCATTTTTATAAACATCAAAAATGTTCAAAATAATACTATGTATTATACAAATCCATGTATAAAAATAGATACAGGTACAGTCAACCCCATTCTTTAGGATCATAATTCTCTTTAAGGGATCAAAGATGAAGATCAGAGAAACTTCAGCTGATCATTTTTATGAAGATAAGCAAGGTGAAATGTTAGGATATGACACGGCTAAAAGAAAATTGTTATATTGTTCTTTTTACTTTTCTGTCTGCTTAAACTCGTTCACAGTGTTTTAAAGTGGAAAGATTTTCCATTCCCCTGATTGCAGTTTGCACAGCGGACATGTCATAAGTTTTCTTCAGACTTTCTATGTCTTTTTTTTTTTCCTATTTTCTTTCTTCTTTCTCTTCTCCTTCTCTCCATCTTTCTTGAACATATATGGCACTGCAGTGTTCTGGGCCTGTTTTTTAAACTCAGTGACATGTCATGAACATTCTTCCAGTTAATATTGGCCTTCTTTTTAATGGTTCCCTGCTATTCTATTTCTGAGTGTGTTCTACTTTAGTTAACTCTTCCTCTATGGATAAACTTTCTAATTGTTCCCAGTATTGTGCTATTGAAAAAAAAAATACTGTAGCAAACAAAATTTTGTGTGCTTAATTATGGAAAGCATATTCTTTGAACAAACTTCCTGGTCACAGAAGATACATTTAGAAGATTCTGACCAGTTGTTCTCCACAAAAACTGTGATGGTTGAATCCTCACTGACAGTGTGTAAGAGTGTCCATCTCCCAGCACCCTTACCAAAACTGAATGTTAGAAATATTTAACATCTTGAACAATATGAGAGGCGAAAACAATCTTGAAGATAAAAAAGTAAAGCTCTGAGAGGTGACTCAACTTACCCCAAATGTCTCAGTTAGTGGAGTCCCTCTAGAGTCTCCTTGTGCTGGGTACAGTTTCCCTAGCTAGGTCTTGATGCTTCATTCCAGAGACTGAAGATAACAAATATATTATCTGAGAAGGGAGAACGTTTTCCTCCTGTGTCAGAGATTTCTTTAATGTGGAAGGTAAATGGACCTTGAGTTTTGAGGCGCTCAAGCCCCTAGACATCTGAGTTTCTGGTCAGTGGGTTGGGCAGCTGGACTTATGCCTGGGCAGTGGGACCAGAGTATATTGTATCTGCATCTGAGGGTCAAAAATCGCATAGATTTCTGTCTTAAATATGGATCTTGAATTCTTTGGATGCAACTTTCTATGTTGTATGTGTTCAAATATGTGATTGCATTCTTCCATTGCAGTTCTAAAATACAAGAGGAACGATGAGGATGAATCACTTAAAGATAAATTGTCTAAACTAAACATTCATTCAATTAGCAAGAAATCAAAAAGAGTGACAAATCACCTAAAGATTCTGACCAGAGGAGAGCCACAGGTAATTTTTCTTCTTTAGCCATTTACGTCCTCCTGGGGCATATGAGTGCTGATATTTTTGTGAGGGTTCTGTTGATTGTTATCAGAGCTGTTTCTAGAACAATGAGAATCAAAGTCATTGTCTGATGTTGATCCTTTCTCCCTTTTTTGGGGGAAATCAAATGTGGGTGGTTTTGACACTATTTTAGCTGTGGTGCTTCCACTCAGGAAGCAAAGGAGAGAAAAGGACATGAGGACAGTGGTCAACATGGGACACCCCAGAAGTCCTGACTCTCACAATCAATCAGCACATAATCTCATCCAAGGCAATGTCCTCTTTTCATCCCTATCTTACCTCTGTTTTTTTTTTTTTTTTAAAAACTCACTTTCCTTTCAGGTTCCCTTAATGTTCATCTTAACTTTATTTCATCTATTAAAAAAAGGGGGGGATTAGGTGCACACCTTGGTGTGATTTTTTTTCCTACCATTATTCTCTTCCTCTCTCCCCACTGCCTATGTACATTATGTTACTGGATAATTGTTCTGCATTACCTGTTTAGCCTGGTTTGAACCCCTTTCATCTCAACCCCCAATAAATAATGGATGGATTAACGAAGGCTCTTAAACTTTAATGTGTGGAACAATTACCTGAGGATCTTGCCAAAAGATTCCCAGGGCTTCTCCTGGTTCAAGGGTGCAACCTAGCGGTCTGTATTTTTACAAAACTCCAGGTGTTTTGAAGCTAAATGACCTTGAAGTAAGTGACCAAAGGAACACACTTTGAGAATCACAAGATAGAAAGTTCATGGCCTGAAGATGGATTTCAGTGGGCTTCTAATTGAAATCAAGCAGGATAGTTCTTAAGATACTATATAGTACTTTTTTTTCTTCTCATTTTCCTGATTTTATCCCTTACTATGTTAACATCTCTAAGGTTTTAATTTGAACTAGAGGCAACTGTATGGTAGTTCAGCACTGGTTGTCCTATCTATTTCACTCTTTAGCTACCATGGTCTTTTTCCTTTTTTCCATTGAGCCTTTGCAGCTTTCTAACCCTAAGATAGTGGTGGCCTCTTCCTCTTCTGAATGCTTGACAAGGAGTGTTTCCCATTCTTGGCCCTGTGGACATTTGCCGGAGTCAGCACAAGGCAGAAAGTAAGGACAGAATCTTTGAAGTCATCCAGATCTGGATTAGAATGTCACTTCTGCCACTTAATTAATATTTGCCTTTGGTCACATAGCTTAAATCCAAGGGAGTTATCGAGGTTATACTAGGACCTTCCACGCGGAGGGCTGGTGAGGATGAAATGAGATGATGCATATGTAGAAAGTGCCTAACACGGTGGGTAAGCACTCAGTACCTATTGGCTATCATCATCACCTTCATCACCATCACCATCAGCAGCAGCAGCAGCAGCATTTCATATCGCTGAACAGTGTATTACTGTTTACTAGCTTTTAACATCCAGACTTCTTACTTCTCGCTTAGATATAAACTCCTTTATGCATGGTATATTAGTCAGGTCTTTTACTTTCTGTATTTTATGCTGTTTTGAGGCCGTGAGGCACCAAAAAAAAAAAAAAAAAAAAAAAAAGACAATTTTTTAAAAAAATCAAGCCGCCCTTTACTCAACCTCCATTGACCACTGCTTGCCTGGTGACATACTGTGGGCTGATAATATCAAAGCATGTAGTCTTCCTTGAAAAAGCGCCTGGCACTGAGAGATGCTCCTCCCAGGGCTAATCCATTCTTAGAGAATCCAAAGAGCTCAGCTGGGATCGCTTCTTTCATAGGCGAACCAAGCAATCCTGAGTCTATAGCCCCAAACACTTTCTCATCTATCTCTCACACACCAAAGGGGGTTCCTCTGCCTTAAGTCATCCTAGGGCCAGCTACCAGGCAAGTGGAGAACACCACGAAAGCCCAAAGCCCATGGGAATTACTCAAACTGGCCAATCCTGAACTGTTTATCCTGATCCAGGTATTTCTTTAGGGTTGCCAACAAAAAAACACAATAGAGGCTCTGGCCTTGACTTTACCCCTGCTCCTTTTTGCCACCTGACCAAAACCTGGTGATTGCCCTGTGGCCCTATATGGCATGCAGTGACCTCCTCTTTAGGACTTGTCCACTATAATCAACTTCTTCCAAGCCTTGTTTCTGTTTTCTCCTGTGGCTGTACCTACTTTACTACTCCATATCCAATATGGACATTCTTGGATTCTGTGGTATGTATCATCCTTTATGTTCTTCTAGGGGCTCACTGGGTCCATTGCATGCAGGAAATAACTCCAGGCCCCTCTCCCAGTGCTAAACCATAATGTGAGAACTTTGGGACATTAGGGTTGTACGGTCATAGATCAGGGAGAGGAAAATCAAGTCATTTGAGCTAAAAGCAACAGTACTACAATTGGGTTGGGAATTCAATTGTAGAAGAGACCGTAGCCTTCATAGGTATGTGAAAATGTCATGCACACAATTCTCTCCTACTCTTTAGGTTGTTACTTCTGACTTAAGACAATTCTATTGAGGAACAATAGGCAGGTCTGAATTCTGAGCAGGTTTTGCAGAAGCTGTTACATTCTTTAACATATTTATCATCGGCTTCTGATACTTTCCAATTGTGAACTAAAAGTGAGTTGTAGGTGAAGTGGCCTGAAGGGATATTAATTAGATTTTCCCCTTAATCTTTTGAGAAGATGTCCTGTCAGCAATGAAGCGTTTCACTGTTAATCAGAAAATCAGCTGCATAGGCTGAACTGCAGAAGAGATAAATCTCAAGTCAGTCAATTTTGCACTTGTCAGCAGCTCAAGTGAAATATTTGGTGGAGTTAGGGTATAAAACTATTACCCAAGAGGAAGATGCTATTCAATTCATCACACATGTATTGAACTCACTATACTAGACACTGTGTTAGAGATCTGGTATACAAAGAAATTCTGAATTCAGACTCCTTGGGTTTGAATCCTGGTTCTACCTATTAACACGGATAAATTTCTTTAATGTCCTGTATTATTTAGGGTAAAGGCCAAGCTCCTTTTACAAGGAGATTCCAAAACAAAGTAGCGTAAGCTGGGAAGTCATTTATATCTCTTTCTTGTAATAGTCCTAAGATGTGAGTCCGGATGGGCTCTGCTGCACAAAATTCTTTAGGATCCCAGCTGTCTCCAATTTTGTGCTGCGCTGTCCCCCAAACATGCTGTCTCCATTTGCTTGGCTGAAGTTGGGTCACTCCTGTGTCTTCAGTCTTGTCCCAAAGGCAAGGTTGTAAGGCCAAAATTCAGAAGTGAAATATACCATTTAGCTAACATCTATTTACCCAAACCAGTTATGAGGGCAGAACCAGCTGCAGGGAAAGGGTAGTCTCTAGCAGGACAGCCACATGTCCAACTTAAACTAGAGGTGCGAATCCTGCCAGTAAAAGGATGTTAGGGGAACATCCACTATTTTTGCCACAGCTCCCAAGCTTCTGTTTCTTTATCTCTGAAACGGGATTCATTGTGGCACCTATGCCATAGAGCTTTGTAAGAATCAAAATGAGAAGATGGAAAGCAGGTTTTAGCGCAGTGCCTGGAACATAGTTAGTGTTTAATATATGTTAGCTATTATTATTATTAAGACAAAAAGTGCTTAATCTCCAATGCTTGCCATTTATCAGTGGAGAGAATCACTTAAATAATTAACTGGTGTTGTGAAGAGCACATGGGGGAGCAATTAAATTTCTACAGTGAAAAGAATAGGAATTCAAGGGAGGTTTCACAGAAGGGGTGACAGTTGAGTCCTTAAAAAAATGAAACAGAATTTTGCAAGGTAGAGAAAGGGATAGCAGTGTATTCCAGCAAAATAAAGCAGCATGAGAAGGGCTTGGCTGTAGGAACGTAGAACTGGAAAATATTTCTCATACTGTGATCCTTGAATGTCTTATTTTAGAATCATCTGGATCCCTGCCAAGATACACAAAATAAAATAGCTGGTGATGGGTCCTTGAAACCCACATTTAAAATAATCTGCCCCAGCATATTATTCCATACATCAAACTAGATTAGACGATAGAGGTCCTAAGGGAGACAGTCTTGAATGTTGTGTGAATTACAAGGGACTATATTAACCAAAACCTTTTTAGATAGACAATATTAAGGGGTTTAAAAATAAGATAAAATAGCACCATTCTCTGTGCACTAGGCTCTAAGGTTAACCATCTCCCCCGGACCCCACCAAGGTCCACGATCTTAAATTACCAAACCTATGAGCAGAGAACAGCTATGGTTACTACCCAGTACCAAATTGAAGAGTACCCACCATGTACCACAAATCATTTACATGTTCACACAGATTTTGCCAGCATGAAGCTGGTTCTGTTCTTTTGTCAATATTGTGATAACCAAGAAATACTTCTTACCATGAATAATAATAACACTTATGGTCTTATCAATAAAATAAGATAAAATATCTAAAAATAACTGAACACATGTGACTATTATGTTAACTCTGCTGAGTTTTCCCCACAGAGGGGCTCTTTTGGCCAAGATCACATTCAACTTTTCAAATTTGAGTTGGTAAAGAATTACCGCATTTCTTTAGCCAAGAAGCTAAGTATCCTTTCTAAATTAATTGGGATGAGTCATAACAACAAAACAGTTCCAGTCAAGAGATGAAATATTTATCTTATTTTAATTTTGATTTTTTATTATATTAGTTATTTTATGAACCCTCAAAAGGGGCATAATTTCAGAGTACATATGTCATATATGCCATTATAAACTGCAGAGAAAAGTTTTCCCTCCCCCAGCTACCATCACGCAGACGAAGCTCCATGCTTAACCGGCAGCGGGGGGCTTCGTTATACTAACTGAAGTTGTGCGGCGCGCTTGTACACAGCACATACTGTGCCAAGGCAGTCAGCACCACACGGAAGGTTTTCATCTCAACAAGGAGTCTCTTTGTCATGTGCTGGGCTCATACAGCCTGTGACATTTCTTTAAAACACCAGATTTGTGGGGCGCCTGGGTGGCTCAGTGGGTTAAAGCCTCTGCCTTCAGCTGAGGTCATGATCCCAGAAGTCCTGGTATCGAGCCCCACATTAGGCTCTCTGCTCAGCAGGGAGCCTGCTTCCCTTCCTCTCTCTCTGCCTGCTTCTCTGCCTACTTGTGATTTCTCTCTGTCAAATAAATAAATAAAATCTTAAAAAAAAAACACCAGATTTGTTTGATTTATAAAAATAAATAATTTCATCTGCATTATAGGTGAAAGACAATACCTTCAATAGAGAAGAAAAGCTGTTCAGATCTCTAGAAAAGACGGTGAGGCACTGTGTGAAGAACATTGGACTCTGTCATCAACACATCCAGGTAGGTAAGACACAACCGTTTCCCGTGTTTCTGTGAGAAGGTATTGGTGTCCACGGTTGTTCCGAAGAGTAAATGTGCATGTTCATGCCTTTTTGTGATCGAATTTATACGATAAAATTCACTGATACCGTATCAGATTCGGGAGGCTGCAAACTGCCAGTGAGGGAAGCCAGGATAGAGATGCAGGTTCCGTTCTTCGTTCGCTTATCTGCCCTGTCCTGCTCACAGTTGAAGTGGCCATGCTATGGGGCATTAGCTCACGTGATTGCCCCGTGGTGCTGGACCATCAGCACACATTCCTTTTAACTGGGATGAGTTCATTAGTACAAAACTGATTTGGCAGAATTTTTTTTTCTTTGTTGGATTATACTTGTATATCCCTTTCTAGTACCTAAAACACATATTTGCAAATTTAAAAGCGGGACTGAAAGAAAAGAGAAAATCAAAGGGGGACATAAGATGAAATTGGAGGAGAACTAAAGAGCCAAAAGAGCATAACATAAAGGCCGTATAAAAGCTGCAGAAACCCACGTGTGGATCTCAAATTTAGCTCTAAATCTCTGAGAAGCCAACTTAAAAAAGGACATATGATCACACACCCTAGATGAACGGATCACCTCTATTTATTTTGTAACCGATGTTTCATAATGACCCCTTTAGAGTTCTGAATGAAATTCACATGTAGTTCAACCTTAGGTAGGTAGGTAGGTCTACATAAAAGAAAATCAATGTAAAGGAAAATAAATTCTAAAAAAATAGTAAGAACTACAATATACAAATATTCCCGCACAACCACAGTAGAAGAAAAAAACACCCCCACTGGATTTCCAATCCCCCAGCAAGTTTTCCTGCCCTTGTTGAGACTCACTAGACATAACCAAACTGATAGAAGTGCAGTATAACTATATTCAGTAGAGAGAGAATCGATCTCTTAAAGAAGACATAGTGTCCTCAGCAACATCTTGATAATGGGCATGATTGGGAGACATAGACAATGAGTAGAATTCCATGTAACTCTGTTAACAAATGCCCCACTTCCCATTTTCCAGTTTTTATCTTGGATATCTATTTTTGGAAGCAGATGTTTACATGCGTAGGTAAATTATCATACCAACAGAGGATTAGGTTAACAGGCATGATGATTTTGAGAAAAAGTTCCATGTTATGTAACCAAGTTACATTCCTTTCTCATTTATTAACTGATGCAAAGATTTTATAATTACGTTTGCTAACCACTTCCTAAAGCTCTGCTTTCAGTGAAAAGAAAACCAAAACTTAGTTATAACAGCCAGACAGCAGTGGGAACCCTGTCCTTCGTATACATTTCATGAAGAGAATGCATCTTGGGAACATCAACAGGAAAATTTTCTATTTCCACTAACCCATTCAACAAAAACATGAGCATCTTCTTTTAAAAAGAGCAATAAATTCACTAAGGAAAACTGAAGACATAAATCAAAAAGGAGTGATTTCTTTTTTAAAAAAATTATTTATTTTATTTGACAGAGAGAAAGAGAAAGAGAGAGGGAACACAAGCAGGGGGAGTGAGAGGGGAGAAGCAGGCTTCCTGCAGAGTGCTGAGTGCTGCTGAGCAGTGCGACATGGGGCTTGATCCCAGGACCCTGGGACCATGACCTGAGCCAAAGGCAGATGCTAAATGACCGAACCATAAAATTAGGGATTCAGTAAGAATTGAATACTGAAGAATGGCCAATGAGGGAACTTAAGGTGGAGTCCACTTAATAAAAAATGTGTCATACAGAGTAGTAGGAGAAAGTGACAGGGGGAAAGTAAGAAAATAGATTGTCACAAGTAAACTCATTGTACAGAGTACTCATGATGTATTTTTCCTTTCTTTTTTTCTTTTTGGTATTAATCTCTCCATGGTAATGGAAGGTTATGGTGATGAAGTACACACGTGGGATACATTTAATGGTATGGAACTTCAGAAATTTGCCCATTTTGTGACTTTGTTCTTGGGTTTCAGGATGCCATGCCCTTAGCACTGCAGAGTGTGATGGCGCTCCAGGAGATCTCATGCAACAAAGATAAGGAGGACAGGAGCCATTCGGAGACCCCCAGTAATGTCCCAAATCCCTGCAGTGACTTTGTAAGTTATTAATATTCACAGATAAGTTAGAAAGCAGGGTTAAAAGGAAAGCTGCTTTTTATTTGTTTTTCTGGAGTTAGAAATAAAACATATACTAAAGCAAATACGAATGTCAAAATCAGCAGATTTGAACAGGAGCAGTTTGGTTTTATTTTCATTATTAACTATTTTAAAGTGAATTAGTGAAGATTTTTTCACTATAATCAAAATTTAAGAGGATTCTAGACTGTGTTTCTAGAAGTCAGTTCTGTGTAACTTTTATTTTATTTATTTTTTATGGTTTTATTTATTTATTTGACAGAGAGGGAGAGCACAAGCAGGGGGAGTGGCAGGCAGAGGGAGAAGCAGGGAGCCCAAAAAGGGGCTTGGTCCCACAACCCCGGGATCATGAACTGAGCTGAAGGCAGATCATGACCAGGCAACCCTAAGTAGCTATTAGAAACAACATTTTGGGGGTGCCTGGGTGGCTCAGTCAGTTGAGCATCTGCCTTCGGCCCAGGTGTTGGTCCCAGAGTCTTGGGATCGAGCCCCAAATTGGGCTTCTTGATCAGTGGGAAACCTGCTTCTCCCTCTGACCCTCACCTCCCTCGTGCCCTCTCTTTCTCTCTCTTGTTCTGTCTCTCTCTCAAATAAATAAAATCTTAAAAAAAAAATAAAAAAAATTAACATTTAGTTTAAGTCTGCATGTGATAGATGATAGATTTATTAAGTTGGCAAGCTGTGATTTTCCTAAAAGAGTCTCTGGAAAAGTCCAGAGTCCTTACAGGAAGAGTGAAGATACTCTCTGAAGACATGACTTTTATTAACACAGTATATACTGGACAGTAAAGCCTTCTTATCGAGAACCGGTCTTTACCTATGAGTCATAAGTCTTCCGTTCTGTGGTAAAATATTCGTTTTCTAGGAGTTGTATAAAATATACAGAATTATAAAACATAGCTTGGGAATCCTTAAAATATTCTTGAACCTAGAAAAAAAAAATCTTTTGTTCCATAGGAATTATGATATCATAGTACTATGTTATATAGAAGCTATATATATATATACATATATATATGTATATATATATACACACACACATATACATATATATGTGTATATATAGTAATTATGTATATAGTAATTATGTTGTAATATTATAATTACCTGTAGAATCCAGCCAAGTTACAATATAGTAATTTATCAGAACAGTAAACAGATTCTTTGCTTAGTCAAAGGAGTCATTAAACAGTCTGAAACTATATATTGATTATTTTATAAGCTAGACATCAAATTTAATCTGTGTAGTCTATTGCTAGCACCAGTCAGAGATTGGCTTCCTTTCTCTTGTGGATTTCCTGTCAGTTCAGACAAAGTTACCACAGGTTGTTTAATTAATAAAAGCTGCTGTTCAGATGCTGATTCCTTAGGACATCTTTCAGGGTACAAAAGAAAAACTTGCTTCTAAATTGCTGTAATATAATCACGTAACCCACACATATATGACAAAGCATAAAGTCGGCAGTCAGCAAACGTTAAGATACTAGGTTGCTTCGGAATAGAGGGGGAGGAAAGAGAAATAGAAGAAAGTAAATCTAGGATGTTCAGGTGCTGGCATGGGGTTGGAGGTTAATATGAAGTTTATTTTCAATATCTCAAACCTAAAAATGGAACAGTTTAAGAAACAGAACCAGCATCAGCTTAGTCCTTCAATGTGTTTAAAGAGAAAGCAGTAACTCTGTTGTCATTCCTTTTTTTTGTTTGTTTTTTAAGATTATTTATTTGGGGTGCCTGGGTGGCTCAGGCATTAAGCGTCTGCCTTGGGCTCAGGTAATGATTCCAGGGTCCTGGGATCAAGCCCCACATCGGTCTCCTGCTCAGCGGGAAGCCTGCTTCTCCCTCTCCCACTACCCCTGCTTGTGTTCCTTCTCTTGCTGTGACTCTCTCTGTCAAATAAATAAAAATCTTAAAAAAAAAAAATGACTATTTATTTGAGAAAGAAAGAGCGCAGAGGAGAGGGAGCACACGACCAGGGGATGGGCCAGAAGCAGAGAGAGAAACAGACTCCCGACTGAGCAGAGAGCCTGATGTGGAGCTAGATCCCAGGACCCCAGGATCACCACCTGAACTGAAGGCAGATGCTTAACTGCCTGAGCCACCCAGGTGCCTTCTGTTGTCGTTTCTATCACAGGAGCAAAACACCTGATTAAGGAGGTACTTATCTGTATAGGATATGAAGTTCCACTACCCAAAATGAGCCATCAGGGTAGCCGGGTAATTGGGCAGGTGTGGGAGGACTAGGATACAGTCTTTTCTGAGACTACCTTCATTGTCAGCAAAGGAAGGGAATAATATGGTGAGTCATTTGCACAGTCTTAGTGGTCAGAGACCAGAGTTTGCCTTCCAACACATGAACTGAAATAACTCCACTTGACTCCGGGATTAGAAAGAAGGGGAAGGGCAAAGTGCTGAAGATGACCCCAATGACAAAACCCAATGCCTGTAGAGAGAAAGATGGAATGCATTTTGGGTGTATAGGCTTTAGCTTTTGTATTCCTCTTCTTGCTTATACATTCAGTGTTAGACTCTAGAGTCATTGTTCTAAGTCTTTTGAGCAGATTTAGCTAGACAAAAAAAAAAAAAATCACATTCTCTCTTGTTTTTAAGATTTTATTTATTCATTTGAGAGTGAGAACAGGAGCAGAGGGGAGAGGGTGAGGGAGAAACAGACTTCCTGCTAAGCAGGGAGCCTAGTATGGGGCTTGATCCCAGGACCCGGAGAGATCATGACCTGAACAGAAGGCATATGCTTAACCATCTGAGCCACCCATGCGTGTCAGATCACAAGGTCTCTTCACTTGGCTACAGAATTTCCCGTGGTCCTCTGAGCTCCTGCAGGGAAGAAATAAGCCTACTGGCGATAGCACAGGACCTGTACTGGTTGCTCCTTACTCTGTCACAGGATTGCTTTTCTCTCGGCAGGGAGCCCATTTACAGAGGATCGTCCTGATGCCCCTGTCGGCCCTGCTGTCCTTATTCACGGGGCCGCAGAAGCTCATCCAGAAACGCTATGACAAACTGCTGGACTGCAACAGCTCCCTACCAAGGGTAGCCGGAGATGAGACAGACTTGGCCAAAAAGGAGTACGAGGCCCTCAATGCCCAGCTCGTCGAGGAGCTCCAGGTGTTCAACCAGGCTGCTCGAAAGATTCTGTGGAACTGTCTGTGCAGTTTCATGGCTCTCCTCAGAGACCTGACCCTCGCGGCTCAGCAGGTTTACTCCACAGTGGCGCCGGTAAGCTCCGCACCGGCACCTGGCTAGCGAGGCCAGCAGGATCTGTGAGAAACCACAGCCCTGTGAAACGGCCTTGCTCACAGTGTGCACATGTGCGGTGCGTGTGCGCACGTGGCGGGCACTGAACTGAAGCTAGTCACACAGTCTTTCAATTTCTTTCTCTTTTCTCCTCAGGAAACTTTGCTAGTTCATGTTTATTGTGATTTCCACACCTTAGTTCTTCTTGGAGGTTTCTTTTCAAATGCCAAACACCTTTTAGCTCCAAACTGCATGATGCTTTGCTGAAACTTATCAATTTGTATTTTGTATTCTCTTCCTATTCAACGGTTCTTTAATGCTAACCAGGACTACTTAAGACATGGATCCAAAAAGAAGGTCATCTCAGTGTAAAGACAGAAGCAGGAAAACTGTCAGGCCAGTCTTTTTTTTTTTTTTTTTTTTGCTTTTGTTTTCCTCTATGGAAAAAAGTCTAGGGTGTGTGTGTGTGTTTGTGTGTAATTTAGCTTTCCATTAAGATATGATTTTATGACTATTTTCCTGAAGAAGAAGAATGATATTTACAAGCTATTATCAACTTAAAAGAATCAGTGTGGTTTCTTTGTCCTTTGTTTCAATTAGTTCTTTTTCAGCTGGTTAGATATTTAATGGACAACATTTGGAGGAAAATTAATTGTCCTGACTTTATTTTTTACTGTGCATTTAATTAACTTTTAACTTATCCTTTGAATTAAATTAAGTTGAAAAAGCAGGTGCTACATTTACCTGGTTCAAAAGGCAAAACTACATAAAAACATATAAGCAGTCTCACACAGACTCCTGTTCCCTAACCACCCATCTCCTACCACCGCCGCCATTGTTACTAGTTTAGCCGTTTAGGGTTTCTTCATGCCATTAGAAGTAAATGAAAATATGTATCTATTTTTCCTGTAGAAAACCAGGATATTATGGCACCATCCTGCAATTCGACTTTTAATCTCCTCAGGGTGAACCGTGTCAACACAGACAGCTTTCTCATCCCTTTGATAGCTTTATGCTAGTCTACTGTGTTGCTGTACAATAGGGTATAACCAGCCCCTTGTTTTTGGGATAACAACTTAAATGAGAAATAATTCGCATACCATATATTCCACCCATTTAAAGTACACAATTCTGTGGTTTTAGTATTTTTACAAGAGTTGTGTAACCATCACCACAATCAATTTTAGAACATTGTCATCACTCCCAAGAGAAACCCAGTACCATTAGCAGTGAATCCATATTTTCCCCGAATCCCCAGCCCTAAGAAAACCCAATCTATTTTCTATCTTTGCGGATTTGCCTATTCTGGACATTTCATATAAATAGAGTTATATAATATGTGGTTCTTTGTGACGCTCTTCTTTCACTTAGCATAATGTTTTCAAGGTTCATCCATGTTGTAGTGTGTTTCAGAACTTAATTCTTTTTATTTCCAAATAATATTTCATTGTATAGATTTATTTATCTGTCATCAGTGGATGGACATCTGGGTTAAATTTTTACTTTTTGGCTACTGTGAATACTGCAGCTAGGAACATTCAAGGTCTTGGTGGAGGTTTGTTTTCATTTCTCTTGGGTACAATTCTAGGAGTAGAATTGCTGGATCATATGCTAACTGTGTACCTTTCAAGAACTGCCAGACTTTTCCCAAGCAGCTGTACTATTTTACATTCTCAACAGTGTTGACTGAGTTTCCATTTCCTTACATCTCTCTGTCTTCTGTTTTATAGCCATCCCAGTGGGTGTGAAGTGATATCTCATTATGGCTTTGATTTGCAGTTCTTTGATTATCCTCCTATCTTAAACTTTTTAAATTGAAGTATAGCTTACATACAGTAAAATGCATCAGTCTAAAGTATACATCTGAGTGCGTGTTTGCAAATAAATACATCTGTGTAACCACCATCCAGATCTAGATATTAGCCCTTTTCAGTGCTCCATAACAGCCACCCATGACCATTCTTGGGCTCCTGCCCCTCAAAGGTAACCAGTTTCCTGATCTGTGTTACCACAAACTGTTATGCCTGGTTTGTATCTCCCCAAAATGGAATCATACAGTACTTAGGGTTTTATGTATCAATCTATTCTATTCCTACTGATGGCCATTTGGATGATTCCAATTGTCTACAACTGCGTAACAAATTATATCAAACATGGTAACATGTAGCAACCAATGGTCATTTATTACTGCTGTGGTTCTGAAGGCTCCCTGGGCTCGGGGCAGTCATTCTCAGTGTCTCTGTGAGGTTGTAGTCTCATAATAGCTGGGGCTAGAGGCATCTCAAAGACTTCCTCAAGGCCCATGTTTGGGGTGGGAGATGGGATGATGATAGAAGACTCAAATAGTTGGGGACCAGGACAGCTGGGGCTCCATAGACCTCCCCCCATCTGACCTCTCAACATGGATTTTTGATATGGTGGCCACAGTGCAACTGGACTTCCTCCACGGCCACTAAAGTCTGTCAGAGTGAGTGTCCCAAGAGAAACCAGCAGAAACCGAGTAGTCTCTTTTAGCCTAATCTTTAAAGTCAGATAGCATCACTTCTGTTCATTTCCATAGTCTATTCAAGGAGACAATTCTAAAAACCCAATCACTTTTGAGGAGAGAGGACATGGACTCCCCCTCTTGATGAGAGACATGTCAAAGAATTTGCTGATTTCTTTAAAAACCACCAGAGCCTCTTCACCAATGCTTTCTGTTTTAGTTTCTTTCTCCTTCCCCCTATCCCACCCTACCACTTTGGAGGACCCTACTGCCATTGATTCCTAAGCCCTTCTTCCAGAATTCCTTTGCTTTTTATTTCTCTTCTATTCTTTTATTTAGGTGTGTATTTTTATTATTTTATTTAAAGATTTATTTTTTTGAAAGAGAGAGAGAGCACAAGCCGGGGCTGGGGGATGGGAGTAGGCAGAGGGAGAGGGTGAAACAGACTCCCCCAGTGAGCAGGGAGTCTGACGTGGAGCTCAATCCCATGATCCAGAGACCATGACCTGAGCCGAAGGTAGACACTTAACTGACGGAGCCACCCAGGTACCCCTAGGCTTGAGTCTTTAAAAACAATTATCCCTATCATTTTAGTGAGGTTTCTGGAGACAGGAAATCAGACCGTTTTTATCCAAAAGTTCTAACATTGCCTTATTATTTTTTTTTTTTTTTGTGGTGCTATCTTACGCTTTCTCTGTTTGTCACAACTCTACTAAATTTAATACCTAATATGGTTGAATAGTTTGAGAACAATGCCCTATCATTTCTCCCTATAGGTACCACTGTTGGACTCAAGAATCTCTGAAATTCAGAATCGAGTACTAGAAGAGGTTCAAAATCTTAATTTTGTGAAGGACAATGGTGCCACTTTTATTGAGAGGAAACTTAGTTTTGAAAAGAAGAAGTCTGTGCAAATTCTGGTGAGTTAGATAGTATTCGTGACAAGGACTCTCACCTCTTTTTCTTGTTCAAATCATGTTATATTATTTTCCAAATCACTTATCTCATTTTAATAACCTGTAATTTACCAACCTATTATATATAGGATTTCTTGTTTATTTCTACCTTCTATATTATGAGTTCTGTAAGGTCATAGATTTTTTTATCTGTTCTGTACGTGATATATTCCAAGCTGTTAAAATGGTGCCTGACAACAGATATAAATATCTGTTGAATGAATGAAGAGAATTTTATAGAGCAAAATTGCAGTAGTTCCACTCTTTCCTTTTTCTAGATAAGGAATCCTCAGCTCCAGAGATGAAGTAGCTTTTTCAAAATCACTGGAGGCAGACCTGGGAGGGGTCTAGACCTCTTGCCTTCTGACTAATTTACCGATATTTTTTCCCAGAAAAAGACATGCAAATGTGCAACTTAATTAAATATTATTTATCAAGTGCTTAATATAAAAGGAATTGTCTACAGGATGGCCAAAATTGAAAATTATTCCATCCAAGAGGGATTAGAACCTCTGCCTTCTTACAATCAGTTGAATTTTCTTTTTTCTCTGCAACACTGCCCTCATGTGCTAACTAGAGAATTTTTCACTGCATAACTGGAACAGTTGCTTCACAATAATAACTCCATCAACGCTTCAACAATGAAATCATCCCAAATCAATGTATGGCTTCCACATTTAAAAAATCTCCAAAGAAGGAAACTGCAGCTCAGTGAGAATTCTATTACACATCTATCTATATCCAAATTTCTCCTTCCTTCTCCCAGCCAGAAGTGCCCCGTCAAACTGACATTCACCGCTCCAAACTACTATCCACATATGGTAAAGAAGAACTCTACCAAGCGAAACGCAAGTGTAACGCTACCCAAGAATATGACATCAATCTTCTGGAAGGGGAGTTGGTGGCTGTGGTGGAACAGAAGGATCCACTGGGGAGTACAAGCAGGTGGCTTGTTGATACAGGAAGTAAGTTTTTGGCCTAAAACGTGCAGAACTACCATCTTTTTTCAAGTTGAGATTTTCCCAGGGGCCTCTCTGGGCTTGTCTAAACCCCAATGTTTGGTGAGGGTCCATACAAATGACCTTGTTTCTTCTTTCTTTTAATTCTTATCCAGTTATAAAAGGATATGTGTATTCCTCCTTCTTAAAACCCTACAATCCAGCAAAAGTACAGAAGGTGGACACTGAGAACAGGTTTGGTGATGATGATTTTGATAACATCAGCCTCTTTGTGTCCTCGCGGCCAGCTAGTGACAGTGTCACAGGCACCCCGGAAAGTAGCATAAGTGATAGCAGCTCATCTCTTAGCGGTACATGTGGAAAGTTTGAAACAAACAGCACGGACGTTGACAATTCTCAAGAGGTAGATGAACAGGTAAGAATGTGTACCTTGAAGTGACCCTGCTTGGCTCTTCAAATCATTAAAGGTGTTCTCTCTAACAGCGTTCTGTTACTGTAAGGCTTGATGGAAGAATGTCAGCTTTGACATTGTCGCTCTATGAACACTTATTCTCTGCGCCCCTTCTTGCAAGGAATTGCATTCTCTGAGTCTGTCTCACCAAATGAGGGAAAGAGGACCATAATTGCTATGTTGCAGGCTTGATGCAAGGATTAGGGAAAATGTGTACATGTAAAGTAGCCAGCCCACCGTAGACACTCAGTAAGTAGTAACTGTTACCATTACTATCCTGCTGTCATGTACTCAAAGTGAAGCAAAGACGGTCTTTTTATACTCCTACATCAGAGAAAAACAGTTCAATACTGAGCAGATTGCCACCATAAGGAGCAGGTGGAAAATTGTCCATGATTCTTCTAAGAGTGGTATCTTCATTGAGCTATCTATATAATCAGCCATTTTTGATCTCTCGTATAATTCCATATACTATATACTAAAATCGTTAAGAGCTACCTTTCCCGTGTTCACCAAAGCAGAGACTAAGAGGATCACTCTTTCACAAAAAAAGTTAACTATAAATGTAGGCTTCCTTTTTACTACCTCAGAAAGCTTTAGTGTGCTTAACTGTTAATCTTTCAAGTGGTGACCAACTAACTGCTTCTCTTTTTTAACTTGCTTTTTCTGTTAGTGGCTTTTTCTTCATTAATTTAAATTTGTTTTTTCTAAGAGTAATACATGTTATTTGTGAGAAGTTAAAATGGTGTAAAGATATACATAAATTAGGGCGCCTGGGTGGCTCAGTGGGTTAGGCTGCTGCTTTCGGCTCGAGTCATGATCTCGGGGTCCTGGGATGGAATCCTGAGTCGGGCTTTCTGCTCAGCGGGGAGCCTGCTTTCCTCTCTCTCCCTACTTGTGATCTCTCTCTGTCAAATAAATAAATAAAATCTTAAAAAAAAAAAAGACACACATAAATTAAAAGTGAAGTTCTTTATTCCCTTCTCACCTAACCCTACCCTTCACGGACATATTAGGGTTTATCTTTTCAGACAGTCTCTGTGCAGGTACAAACACATATATTTATTCCAGTGGAAATATGTATATGTTACATAATTTGCTTTTTTTTCCCTACTTAACAATGTATCTTAGACACAATAGCACCTAAATATCTACCTTAGTCCTTAAAAAATTCTGAATAACAATTTATTTTGTGGATAGATCTTAGTTCATGTCACTATTACCCTAATAAAAGACATTCAGAATATTTGGGGGGCGGGGTTAAGATTTCAAATTATTTCAGGCAAGATCCTTGTTCATCTATTTTTGTGCACTTATATGAGTATATACATAGGACAAATGCCTAATAATGTTGGAGGGTCAAAGGGTATATATATCTAAAGTCTTGACAGACACTGCCATACTGCCCTCAGAAATAGTTCATCTATTTAGTCTCTTTTATAATGACACATTGATTATTGTCCAATTCATGATGAATTTTTTAAAAACTTTATGAAAGACTTATTTACATGCCATAAAATCCATCCATTTTAAGTGTATAATTCAAGGACTCTTAGTATATTTACAGAGCTGTGCAACTATCGCCCCAGTCCAATTTTAGAGCACTCCTTTCACCTGCCTGCCCCAGCCCCAGGAAATTACGAATTTACTTTCTTTCTCCATATATTTGACTTTTGGTGTATTTTGTATTAATGGATTTGGATACTACATGGAGTCTTGCAGCTGGCTTCTCTCATTTAGCAGAATGTTTCTGAGAGTCGTCCATGTTGCGGTATATGTATGTACTTTGTTGCTTCTTATCACCCAATCACCCAATAGTATTGCATTCTATGGGTATAGCATATTTCGTTTATACATTCACCAGTTGATAGACATTTTGGGTATCGACAAGTCTTTGTGAGGATTTCATTTCTTTTGAGTAGCTACCCAAAAGTAGAATTGCTTGTTGGTATGGTGAAATTTATGTTTAACTTTTTAAAGAAACTGCCACACTGTTTTTCAAAGGGGCTGCACGTTTTATATACCCACCAGCCAAGTGTGGGGGTTGTTAGCGGTAGTTTCCTCACATCCTCACCTTCTTGCCTTTTTTGTTATTATGATAGTCACTCTAACGGGTGGGCCTGGTAGCTCATTGTGGTTTTAATTTGCATTTGACTAATGCTGTTGAGTATCTTTCATGTACTTATCAGCTATTCCTGCGTTTTCTCTGGGGAAAGGTGTATTCAAATATTTGACCATTTTACAAATTGGGTCACTCTCCTTCTTATTATCCAGTTGTGAAGAGTTCTTTGTATACTTTGGATGCAAGGTCTCTATCAGATATAATGTATAAATAATTTCTCCCAGTCGTGACTGATTCTAAACTCATCTGGACGTTACTGTATGTTTCTATCACTCTTCTGTCTTGAAGTTTCAAAGCACTGTTTTTTCTACTACTGGTTCACTTTCTTAGTTTATTCCAAGTTTCTAGAAAACAAAATAATATTATAATACCAATAGATTACTGAAATGTTATCAGTAAAATCTGTAGCTGGGATTAAATATCCTAGTAGACTTTGACTTATCGCAATAACCTAGAAGGACGGAAATTGGAGGACCAAGTTTGTCAAGGCATCCTGAAGCTGGCTTGATGTGGAGCTCTAGTTACTAATGGCTATACAGAGACTTTTGGAGTAAGTGTCTCACTAAGGCTCTTTTGGCATGGGATTTGTAGTCTATTTCCTAATAGCTACTACTGTGTAGTAATTCTCTTTGAGTAATCCTATCAATATGTTTCATGCAAATTAGGTCCATTAGAAGTTTCCTTTACCAAGAAAGGGAAAAAAATGAGATAATTTTCCTTTGCTCAAAACAAAGTATATTGAGAGTGTCTCTTCATAGAGCACTATCTATCTGTTCTTTTCCTTTGAGTTTGGAACCAATTCAAAATAGACCTTGGTGTCAGGGATGGACATATAAGCGTTGTTCCTAACAAAACTGGATTAGAAAATGCAGCTTGGATCAGTGGCCACGTGGGATCCCTGAATACTTTCCTCTGTGTTAAAATAATTGAGTCCATATTGCAGGCTTCTCTTCTGTATGAACAAAGTCTGTCCCAGTAAGTTTATTGTGTTGAAGACAATGCATCTTTTAGAAACCCCAGTAGGAGTGAGAAGACCACATAGGAATATTTCCTTTAATGTTTTAATTCCAGTCAACAGATGTACCTGGGCTAGTGGTTTTCAGGCTTTTCCAATTATGCAACTACTGTTCAACCCTTGGAAATAGGAGGAAAACCTTGTGTGATCTTCCTAATCCTTACCAGAAGGCTGATGTTTCATTCTGTTGACTCCTACAAGGTGTGGAGAAGAAAATGGTTAACCCCCACACTTATGGTGTGACAATCTAACTGAGCAATGAACACATTATAGAAGTCCCTATAAGGTGATTGAAAAGTGGGAATAAATTGTATCTTTTTTGTGAACAGTGAGAATACAGTGTATATTGTAATATGCATATTTGAGGCACACTACAAAGCAATTTTCTGTGTGGCTGTTTAGACTTTTGTTCTTGATTTTATTTTTATCATCAGGAACATCAACTCAGACCTGTATTGGTTTAAGTGGATAACACTTTGAGTCACCATTTCTTCCCTATCCTTTCTTACTGTGGCAGTAATATTTTTTCTTCTTTCTTCCAGAACTGAAGTAACATATTGCCATTGGTGTTGTAGGCTGTAATCTACTTTTACTGATGGTTTTAGTGGACCCTGACAAGAAGGAGAGGTAGATGGCTAGCGTTGGCCTATACCTGATATTCAGGAGGCATCACTGGGGTCCTAAAAATCAGACATAAATAGGCAAGTTCAGACTGACTTCAGACTAGCAGCTCTGTGATTTTTATACTCAAGCTGAGTTTTTAATGTGGACTCCAAGAATAAAGGGATCTATGAATGGACTTTGGAAGGATTTATAAATCCCTTCAAATATGTCGGACATTTTGTGCATTATGTGATTCTGTGCATAACTATGGTAAAAGAAGTACATAGCTTTCCAAAGATTTTCAAAGGGAAATTCTATTTAAATAGGTTAGAAACCACTGCTCTAGAGACTTAACTTGCTTATCCATTCTCCCACCCACTCAAGGAAAAAAATTGTTGGATTAAGAGCCTCCTGCATTTTCTGCAATGGTTCTAGTGGATCAGACATCTTATGGGTCAGGTGAAAATGTAACGTATTATCTATAATGGGGCACTTTTGTTAATGAAAGGGAGTGTTTACTGGATAACTGTGACATGTATAATTGGGAAGTATGGTCGTTCTACTATTTGGTGCCTAAGAACCAATCCGTTCAGATTCCTCCATTCACATTTCACACAGAAAGTATGGCCTTTCTCTGGATGTTTTACAATCTCCCTAAATGATGATCCAGAGCCCTTGGAGAATAATGGGGAGGAGGTAATGGATATTTGCAACCTGGTGGTACTGATTTATACTAAAGGACTTAATCTTTAATTTCTTTACTCATGACTTTGTGATCTATCAAAAAATATAACAAAAACAAACCAATATGCCTTCCTTTCTAATGTATTCTCCCCTTTTGTCCACCAAAGAATAATGACCTGATTTGTATTCGTTTTCACTGCTGCGTAACAAATCCTCACAAACTAAGTGGCTGAAAACAACATAAATGTACTATCTCACCATTTCTGGGGTCAGAAGTCCCGGCACAGCTTAGCTGGGTGCTTGGTTTGGCGTGTCACATTGCTACAGTCCAGATGCTTACTGGCCTGTGTTCCTCTCTGAAACTCTTGAGTTCTCTTCCAAGCCTGTGATTGTTGGTAAAACACAGTTCCTTGTTCTGGTAGGACTGAGGCCTCTGTTTTCTTCCTGGCAATGAGCCAGGGACCACTTTCACTAATGGCAGGCTGCACTCTGACCCCTGCCATGTGTCTAGGTCTGTAGGCAGGTCACAACATGGTTATCTGTTTCTTCAAGGCCAACACATGAGCATCTCTCTGCTTTTAAATTTCTCCCTTCAGAAATGGCCTGAACCCTCTCTCATAGGGCTCACCTGCTTAAGTCAGGCACATTCAGCACCATCTTTGTCTGATTCAAGGTTAGTGTATTAGGGACCTTACTATGTAGGACATGTTCAACAGGCAATGCCCATCTTAGGGCTATGTATTTAAGTTTGTATTTAAGTATCACAGTATTTAAGATGTCTTGCCTGGTAAGCAAGGTATAGGACTAATGGGATGAGGTCTTCTGTACTTCTCAGGTTTAACAATGGGTCAACCCAATGTTAGAGGGAAGTTCAATGTCTGAGAATCAGTGCTGTTTCCTTCCCCCCCCACACACACATAAATGGTACTGAGGACATAATTTTTGAATTTTATTCATTTTTTTTTTAAGATTTTATTTATTTATTTGACAGAGATCACAAGAAGGCAGAGAGGCAGGCGGGGGTGGGGGGTGGGGAAGTAGGCTCCCTGCTGAGCAGAGAGCCCAATGTGGGGCTCCATCCCAGGATCCTGGGATCATGACCTGAGCCGAAGCCAGAGGCTTTAACCCACTGAGCCACGGAGACGCCCCATAATTTTTGAATTTTGAACTTCTGAAAGGTTGTTTTGGCACTAATTCACTGTCTGGTCCTTCACCTTTACATGTTTCAGCTACTTTTGATGATAATGCTACATGTCTAATATGTCATTGTTTAGAAATTGCTTCAAAAGCCAGCAGGATGTAATGTAATATATTTAAGTAGTCATTAAAATGATGCTTTAGAGAGCTGTTTATTGACTTGAAAAGATTGTCAAATATATTTTAAAGTAAAAAGCAGGTTGCAAAAATTATGTATACTATAATTTTGTGTTTATTGTCACTTTAGGTAGGTAGTTAGAAGGAAAAAAAGGAAGAAGAGAAGGACAAGGGAAAGAAGGGAAGAAATATAGGTATTAATACAGTTGGGTGATTTCTTATTACCTTTATTTAAAATCATTTCTTTATTAAAAATTACATGCATAATAACAATACATAACTGATCACTGAAGAATGTGAAAGCTTGCTCCTGCAAGGATGAAGAAAAGAAAGAACATTTTTCATGCAATATAACTATCTTGGCTTTCTGAACTACATATGATGTAATATGGTTTTATAGCTAAATTTTTAGTTTTGGAAGATTAAAATATAGTATTATTTTTGTTGTTAATTGAAAAACTGAGATGAAATTGGTAAAATGAGATTCAGTAAAGACAGCTAAAATGGCTCCCAAAGGGAGGAATAACTAAGTGCACAAATATAGAACAAGGGGATACTGAACTGGCAATGCTGCTGCAGGGAGGGATCTGGTGGTCATAAACAGTGGGTAAGGGGCGCCTGGGTGGCTCAGTGGGTTAAAGCCTCTGCCTTCTGCTCGGGTCATGATCTCAGGGTCCTGGGATTGAGCCCCGCATCGGGCTGTCTGCTCAGCAGAGAGCCTGCTTCCCTCTCTCTCTCTCAGCCTGCCTCTCTGCCTACTTGTGATCTCTGTCAAATAAATAAATAAAAATCTTTAAAAAAAAAAAAACAGTGGGTAATAAATTTAGTAGGAGTCAATAATACAATAGAGTGTTATTTAAAAAAAGGTAATGTCATAGAGAACTGGGTTGTATTCATAGCTCTTGTACATAAAATGAGCCAAAGTGCAAAGAAGCAACCAATAAAATCTATTTTAATAATTGCTGAGGGAAAAGGGAGAAGGATCAGATGTTTATTGCTTAAGTTAATAACAATTAATGTATCTGGAGCAAAACATTAATATTAAAGGTTAGAAAGATACAGCCTAGAACAATTAAAGTATTCCAAAAAAGGAGAAATTCTTCAGCTTCTATGTGTAATAGGCTGAAAACTTCTAACTTATGGTCCAACGTTATCAACTGCTGTCTCTTTAAAGTGGACTTAGTTCCATTTTGACTATCTATCTTATGTTAAATAGGAGGCATAAACATATAAAACTGAAATATGCTCATCCTAAATTTATTTTGGGCCATGATCACTTACAGTATTTAAAGTATATGGTTTTGTACTTTAAATTTATAATTTCATGAGTATTTAAAATATATGCTCCACTGTAATTTCATACAGAATAGATTTTTTATTTATTTTTTTTAAGATTTTATTTGAGAGAGAATGAGTGAGAGAGAGCATTAGAGAGGAGAAGGTCAGAGGGAGAAGCAGACTCCCCAAGGAGCTGGGAGCCCGATGCAGGACTCGATCCTGGAAGTCCGGGATCATGACCTGAGTCGAAGGCAGTCGCTCAACCAACTGAGCCACCCAGGCACCCCAAAATAGATGTTTTTAAAAGACGTATTTATTTATTTGATGGGGGGGGAGAGTGAGAGAGCAAGCACAAGTGGGGGGAGGGGCAGTGGGAGAGAGAGAACCTCATGGAGCCAGCCACGGAGCTCAAGCCCATGATGCTGAGATCATGACCTGTGCCTCAATCAAGAGTCAGATGCTTAACAAACTGAGCCACCCAGGCACTCCTCATACAAAATAGATTTAAGTGGAAGATTTTATATTCCCTTGGAGAGAACATTGCCAAAGTGAAAGACCACCACAAATATTTAGAAATCTTATATTAGTAGGTAATTCAACCTGCTAAACAATCTATAGCTGCATTGGCAATGCATATATGTTGTGTATTATAATTGTAAAAGTTGGCTAGCAGTTGCTAACATGGGCTCTTACAAATAATCAGAAACTGTATTATGGCGCATTGTATTCTTGAAAGCTTTTGCCCACCAGATGCTCCATTCTGCTCTTGTGAATCTAATCAATGTCTTCATTTTCTAATCAACAACAAAAAGATCAGCAGCAACATATCAGAGACCTCAGTCCCTTTCCACAAGAATATACTCTGCACATCCTTTCTAGAATAAGAGTTTGCTTCCTAAAGTATTCTGAGAAATGAACCAAGCACAGAATTTGGAGTTAGAAGATACAGTCATAGCAGCACAAAGTATATGACTAATGCATATTACTTTTCTAAGTCACAACTCACAGGGTTGTTGAGGATAAAACACATTGGACATGTAAACTGCCATGAGCATAGAAAAGATGGTTATTATTGCCGCCACCCCCACTTAAGAATTTATAACATCTTCCTGTTTTCTTGCTTTTTATTTAAAAAAATTTTTTTAAAGATTTTATTTATTTATTTGAGAGAGAGAGTGGAAAGGGGCAGAGGGAGAGAGAGAAAATCCTTAAGCAGACTCCCTGCTGAGCAGGGAGCCCAATGCAGGACTTGATCCCAGGTCCCTGAGATCATGACCTGAGCCGAAGGCAGATGCATAACCAACTGAGCCACCCAGGAGTCTCTCTTTTTAAATTTTTATATTACAAAATAATCCATGCCCAACAATCTGTCTTGTGTGTATCTTGTATGATGCAACATTATCTCTTTTATGTTCTTGTATAATAGCCGAGACTTTTGGCCTAACTTTTAAGTTGAATTAACATATATCTGAATTTCTACTGTGTACCATCATGTGGTCAGTGGAGAAAAGTTTAAATGTTCCTTTTTTTTTTAAGGTAAGCTTGACACCTGACCTGGGGCTGAACTCATGACCTTAAGATCAAGAGTCACATGCTCTACTGACTAAGTCAACCAGGCACCCCATAAATGCTCCTGTCTTTGAGGTGAAGCTCATGCTAGAGTTGTTGAGGTGATATAAAATCAATGATATCAAAATTTTACCTAACGTTAAATAACAGTTCAACATCTACAGAACAACTTAAGCTAAGTATATGGTGCCCCCCCCCACATTCCCCAGTCTCTTCCTGCTCAATGAAGTCATCCTATTTGTTACCATTTCCTTTTAACATTGACCCTCAATTTTGAGAAAATTAATCTGCTTGCCTTTCTCATATATTATTTCATTCTATGTATCTTAGAATATGACATATCCACCTTATCAATTTTGTCACCTATACAAGGTTACCTCTTTCAAAAACCAGCTCACATATATCACTTATGTGAGTGGTGTGTTTTTTGTTCTGTGTGTGTGTGTGTGTGTACATTTTTGGGAGCACATTTTCTCCCTAGCTGGGCTGTAAGTTCTTTGATAATATCTGGCACTTGACAGGTACTTAATAAATTTTGATTAAATGAATAATGAATAAAATATTGTTAGTTGCTTAATTTTATGATATAACTAAACAGTTCTGTTATCAATCTTACAATTTTAGTGGAAGAGGGACTATAAACACTTAGGGGTTTCTTATGCATCTAATAATTCTGAAGTATTCTTTTGAGATTAAACAAAAATTCTTTTGACTGAAGCATGTTTTATTAATTTCTTCCAGGCCCCTTAAATAATTTAAATATTATAAATTTAATGCACTGTCATTATAAAATAGGTTAAAAAAATAAGTAAAAATGAAAATCATCTAATTCTACCAAAGAAATTAACACTCTCAGACTTACACTGTATATCTGATTTGATAACCATTTTTTTTTTTTTTGGCTTACCATTTCATCATAAACATTTGACCATGCTATTAGTTTCAGAAAATAGCATTTTTAATGACTAAGAATTTCCTTAGTGTAAAGGTCTAGAATAGATTTAACTATTCTCTTACTGAACACTTAGTGTTACTCCTATTTCCCTCTCACTTTTCACCTTGTGAATGGATATTGCAATAATATTATTATATAAAAATCTCTGCCAATGTTTCTATTTCTGTAAGAGAGTTTTTTTTTTTAAGGATTTTATTTATATGACAGGGAGAGAGTGAGAGAGAGCACAAGCAAGGGGGAGAGGGAGAAGTAGGCTCCCCACTGAGCAGGGAGCCTGACTTGGGGCTCCATCCCAGGGTCCTGGGATCATGACCTAAGCCAAAGGCAGACACCTAACCAACTGAGCCACCCACTGAGCCCCTGTAGGAGAGATTCTTCAAGAGCTATTACTGAAAAAAAAAAAAATACAAAAAAACCTGACATTTTAAAGTCTTTTAGGGGCACCTGACTAGGTCAGTCAGTAGAGCATGCAACTTTTGCTCTCAGGGTCATGAGTTCAAGCACCACGTTGGGTATAGAGCCTACATAAAAATCAATCAATCAATCAATCTTTTATCTTTTTTTCAAGATTGTATTTATTTGACAGAGATCACAAGGAGGCAGAGAGGCAGGCAGAGAGAGAGAGGAGGAAGCAGGCTCCCTACTGAGCAGAGAGCCCGATGTGGGGCTCAATCATAGGACCCTGGGATCATGACCCGAGCCAAAGGCAGAGGCTTTAACCCACTGAGCCACCCAGATGCCCCCAATCAATCTTTTAATAGAAACTGTCAGATTGCCTTCAAGCATGGGCAGTTTAGACAGTTTAGGCAGTTTAGACTCCTCCCCACAGAACAATAAGAATACCTATTGAACTGTATTCTCATCTGGGTCATGTTTTAGCAAACAAAATAAATCTAACAGAAGGAACTGGGGAAGGTGACTTTGAAAAAATAAAAACTTAGCATTCTTTCTAAAAGCTTAGATATCTTTATTATGTTTGTCTAAATATTTAGGTCCTGCTTCCAATAATGTCATTTGTTTTTTTGTCTAGATTTTCTATGCAGTTCATGCCTTTCAAGCACGAAGTGACCATGAACTTAGCCTTCAGGAATATCAAAGAGTACACATCCTTAGATTTTGTGACTTAAGTGGCAATAAAGAGTGGTGGTTAGCTGAAGCTCAGGGGCGGAAAGGGTATGTGCCAGCTAACTACCTTGGGAAGATGACTTATGCTTAAGAAAAGAAGCCTCTGACTTTTGTTTTCTGGCAAGTTATGGACTACCTCATAAAACTTACATTACAAAATGTTGGTCTAGAAGTTAAGAAACCACCAAACTACATGAACTGATCCTGTATCAAGTTTTAAGGAAGACTGTGCTTCCTAACAAGATTATTTCAAAATGTATGTTGAAGAATACATATTGAGAGAAACACTTAACAAACACAAACAGCAGAACAAATAGCTCAAGCTCAAGAAACAGACCTCTCAAGCTCCAAGTAGCAACTACTTAAAAGTGGAGATCTTTGAAAAGGTAAATGTCTTATCAACATGAAAGGTTGGACCTAAGGATAAGATTTCTTTCAACTTATTGTATTGTGTATTTTGCCTCAATTTTTTTTTGATTCTTATTCTCTCTTTTGCATATGTGTGCACATATATACTCATACACCTATAATCATATTCACCATATGGTTTATACATAATATGTAGATCATATAGATTACACACATATACACATAAACCAGGAAGTATACTAAATACACATAAGTATAGGAATTAACAGCCAACTAGAAGTCTTTGATGTGGAACATCTATTTAATACAAGTTTTGAATGAAAACAAAACCGAGTCACATAATCTTTAACATTTACTGAATGTATGCTACATGCCAGAAATTTTTCTAAATGCTTTATATGTGGTAACTTATTAGATACTCACAACATTATGATGAAACTGTGGCCCAGAGAGGTGAAGTAATTTAGCCCAAGTCACACTGCTAGTAAGTGGTGGGGCGGGACTCAAACCTAGGTCTAGTTCTGGGGTGCATACTCTTAAACAATATGCTGTACTAACCCTCCAGGAATGTACACATTTGCTATCAGCAAAGAACCTAATGATACAAATAATGGACATCGATAAGGACCATTATATTTGTCTCAGGTCCATATTTAAGTATTGAGAAGTTTTTCAAAATCAAGGGCTACAAGAACTTCCATGATGTTAATCTAGAGAAAATGAAGTATCTAGGTTTATTATTTTTATTTTTTAAACATTTTTTTAAAGTATAATTGCTTAAAAATGATCCTGCATGATTGTTACACGTTACTTGAATGGAAATATTTTTGGATCACTCAATCATTTGGAAAATGAATGGGGAATGTGTGTTCCATGTTCTGAGCCAAGATGTAAATATTTTTAGTTGCTGATTTGTACTTAGATATGGCAGGCATTAAGGATAACATTTGCTGAAACACAATGTCCTGGGACACTGACTTCAATTTGGGAATACCTCAAAACTGCCCCCTAAGATGTCAGGCATATTTTGTCAAGACATTTTATTGACCTGTAGATGCTTCTTTAGAACAGTAAAAAGATTAAATTTGACTTAATGGTTTCCTTTATACCAAGATAAGGTGGACTTACATTGCTCACACAGAATATGCTAAGATGACAGAGATTGTAAGACTTGTTACTTTGAGAGATCTCATCTCTGTGATGTATAGTAACATGTATTACTGAGGAATACAAATAACAAAATGAAGAGTGCTGCTCTTCAGATGGCTGTTTAATGTATGTATATGACATATACAACCCCAGAAATTTATAAGACATCTACATGACAAAAAATTTGATTTTATAATATTGTTCCTGAAATACTTAATCTAAAGATGATTTTATGAGGTTCTAATAGTAAGTTTCTTTTACCTAACATTTTCTTGTTTTGAGTTTGGAAACCAAAAGAGGATTCTCTTTTTTGGATATACGGGGACTTCTTATGTCCTTTAAATAGTGCTTTGTACCCAATGATGAAATATAAGTAAATTCCAGTTTGTCTAGGGTAAAGCAAAAGAAAATCCAAACTTGCTACTGTGGTAACTATGAATATGCCCAACAAACAAGCTAGTGGGGAAATTATACATATACTTAATGTATATTAAATATGTATTTAATATATATTTGGTATATATTACTGTATATGTGTATAAAATAGTTTTATATATATCTATAATAGTATATATCAAATATATATATATTTAAATTAGCCATGACCTTAATGCTCCCCTCAAAATGAAAAATTGTTGAGGTAGTACATATCTACTTTTCTGGTTGAAATACGTGATGATGTATATGAGAAGCTTTGTCTACTTGTGTGGTCCTAGGATTGATGCTTCTTGTCTGACCTTTTTAGAAGCCACACCACTGAATTCACAGGTACAGTTGGCTGCTGAGCAAGTGTTGTAATGAACCACCTACTGTACCCTCACTCTTATATTACTATTAAACTATGTTGTTGCTATTTTAAAAATACACCTACATTTTTCATATGCCACTTAAGACTTTTATTTTTTTAACATTTTGCAATACCTTCATTTTCTTAGTATATTGTTTAAAATCAAGTAATTGTAATTTTGAGGTTGGGGTTATTTTGTTGTATTTCCCAGGGGAAATATAATTCAAAGATAATTATGATGTATGTAACTCCTTAAGAAGTTTACAAAGATAAAATTTATTGGTGACATCATTATAATTAAGGCATTAAGAAAAAGTTCTTTCTTTATATTTTAAAATTTAAATGCTATTGTACAACATAGAATTCTCTGAAATGGGTATTTTTGCCAAGAAGGAGAAATTTTTGTGGCTTTTTTTTGGTAAAACAAATAAACAAGTGTATGTACACATTTTATTTAGTATTTATTTTTAAATACAGATGCTCTAATCTAATATTATACATAATATTGTTTGGAAATTATAAAAAATTCAGTAATGCAAAATTACCATGGGTTCTTAAATTATGTGAAAAAGTCACAAAGCTACTATATGAACATTCTTTGTATTTGAGAACAATATTTTCATTTAGTATTCATTAGTATAAAATAATTCTATGAAGATTGAGCTGTGCAGAAGAGATATAATGCGCATTGTTAATCATATAAATGCAGCATTGCATGAAATACTCTAAGTGCTGATATAGTCCATATTTTACCTAAAATAAAATTTGGACTTTTAGAGATGGTTATTAAGTGCCTGTCACTATTTGTGATGAACAGTTCAAATGATTCACAAAAATTAGTGTTTTTATTACTGAAACATGAAATTGAAAACTCTTCACTTTCCCCATAAGCTTCTTAGATTTTTTTGTCTACTGCAAAAGCTTCTCAGAGCCATGTGAATAGAGATGAAATATTTATATTCGAAGATAGCAAGAAAACTACTTTATTGAGATCCTAATTGTCATAACTCGCTTCTTAAGGTACTCAATGTATTCAATACTGAATACATCTAGCCCTCACAACATTCAAGCCAAATTAGACATATAAATTTAATTACAGTTGGTGAAGAAGTAATTAAATTTCATTGATTGGAAGGACACTAGACTTTACATTCTCTGGAGAAATACTTCAATTTGTAGAATGTTATTATTTTTAAAGTCTAACTCTTTCTGTTAGTACCCTCTTTCTACCCATACTACATAATATATATATGTATAAAAACCAGTCATTAAATTATCTGCAATTTACAAAATTATTCAACATAATGCATCTTCATTCCAGGACTACTCCAATTCCAGTTGAGTCTCTGTAGGCCAGCTACTGCTTGCCCGATATTACGCTCTCAATATAGGCAAGATTTGCTTCAGGTTTTTAGAAAAATGAGTCACACTTTAGCATATACTGGAATGAGATGTTCCTGTTCAAAAATCTAAGGGGTGTATTCTTAGCAAAACTTTTCTTTAAAAGAAAACAATACTATGGTATATAAATGTATTTATGCCTTTTTCTAATTGCTTATATAATTTTGTAATTATTGCATTAATACAAATTTTTATAAAATGATGCATTTTCCATTTAACCTATGATCATCACATATAATTTACCTCAGTTAATAATAAACAATACTACCACATCCTTGTTAAGCATCAGAATCAGAAACTTAATCCTAGAGTATCAGATGCCTTCCATTTTATCTCATTAATTATCGTCTATGTTTTATAGAGGAGGAAACCAAAGATCACACAGCTCATACATGGAGAGACTGGGATTCAAAAGCAGGTCTTCTGACTTTAAGCCAATGTTCCTTTAGTGTTTTTTTTAAGTCACTAAAATCCAACAGAAAGCACAATATACAAAAGATGATATTGAACAAATTTCTACTAATGTAGGATTTGAGCTTACAATCCTAAAAGCCTATCTTGGCTCACCTAATTATCTATTCTTTCACTGGCATAATAAAACATTTATTAAGAGCTACAGTGGTAATTCAATGGTGTGCAAATCAAACAAAATCCCTGCCCTCATACAACTTAAATTCTAGTGAGGAAAAAAAACTATGCATAACAAAATAAATTAAGTGATAAATACTATTAATACTACTTTCATCACATGTTCAGTTAAAAAAGCTTTGTAGTTCGCTTATTATAATTATGGAAAAATCGAGGTTTAAGATGTACCTGAAGATAAGGTCTAATACAGAAGTACCTGTATAAAATACCAAACTGAATTATATACATTACTAGATGGATGCATACTTTCACATGTATGGATTCCAAATATATAGTTATACACACATATAATCTCCACAAACAGCCATACTCAATGAAAGATAACTTCCTAAAAAGTCTTCTAACATCCTCTCTGAAGTACCATAGAAATTAAAAGTTACTTCTCTTCCCAACTCCATCCAGCACATATGTTCTGACTGTGATGGGATGAAATTTTCCACCTCAAGAGCCAACATGCATTGCATTACTGCTTTAATTTTTCATAGGTTCTGAGATCACATGAACTGTTAGTTCTTGAGCTGAGTTTGTATCAGATCATTTTGTCCAGTTTAGTACAAACTGGTCCTGAACTATAAATAAATAATAATGATTTTATGGGTTGTTTTGGTCTCTTGACCCTAAAGGGGATTTGATGTTCATGCCAAATGATGTTTAATCAACAGAAATCTTTGTTTCTCAAAACAGAAACATCTGTAGGCAGATTTTAAACATGTAAATAGATGTTTACCCCCACATGAAGTAATGGGATTATCTCGATCCTGCATTCTATTTTACTATGAATAATTTAGTATCATTGTTTAAGGGTAGTTTAAAATACTATCTTTCCTTAGAAAAAGAGCAAGTTTATTTAAAAAGCTTTATCTTCACAGAAATCTTTTACCAATGTATTTTAGAAGACGTTAGAAAAATTTAGGGATAAGGGAAAGGGTTTGAGATTAGAGATTTATAAAGATTCAGTAGCACACATCAAAGTTGAAGGAATAAGGCTGCTGCCCATAATCCAATGAATATAAGAATTTTTTGGACTTCTAGTTTCTAGATGAAGTGAGGTATTCATGAAGTACAAAATGGCTGTTGCATTTTGCTTGTGAGTACTAAATTGTTTCTCTGGTCCAAAAAGCTACATATCTTCTGTCAGAAACCGTATGTAAAAACGGTAGGCTAATTTGTTAATTTACAAATAAGGCTATGACTCAGACCCCTCACATTTTGTGATTTAACAATGCACACACACATACTCAGAACAATTTCAAGATTTAATCATGATATCGGAGCTTCTTTTATACAAAGTTAACGAAAATTAAAACTGTAACACTTTTGGGCAGTAAAAATAAAGCAGCCCCTTTTTTCTTTCCATGATATAGCAGAAGGTATCAGTATGTAAACAACTCAGAAATTATCCATCCACAAAAATTCTTGGAAGGGGTAGATTGTTCAAGAATTCTCAGGAATATAGATAACCAGGATAAATCAAAATTCAACATTTATTGGTACATATAATGTGCATATATTAGACTGGCAATATAAGAAAAAGCAGGCAATGGGAGAAAAGTACTGCATTATGGGAGTTCATAATCTATTGGAAGAGAGAGATCCCTAAATAACTGATACGAAGTGATAAAAATAAAAGATATAATACAGAAATATGAGAAATCAATTATATAAAATTCATTTTGAAAATGGGGAGATAAACTATTTGTGGGGGAGAGGGAGAATCAATTGAAATGAGGTCGGGGACTAACATGGAATATCTGGAATATTGGGGGTAAGTAGGAAAGTTTATATTGGGTCATTCCTGCCACCTTGTAAGGCACCTTATTCAGCAGGATTAATTCTTGGGGCTTTGCTAGAAGATGAACTATTTCTTTTTTTAAAAATTTACGTATGCTACCAGTCTCTTGGGATTCCAGAAGTTCTCATCAAGAATTAATCATTTTAATCATTGTTTTCACATGCTAAGGAAACTGTTAAAATAATGTTAAACAGACTTAAAATAGATTTCCAAATTTTGCTTAAAAACATTTAGCACTTGAAGGTAAGAAATAATAGAAATTTCATTGTGAAGATTTTTATTAAATTATAGTATATTACAGTTTATGTCCTAATAATAAGATTTTAGGGTAATGTGATATAAAAACCTACTTGGCCACATTACTTCTTGAGTTTCTTCTGGGCAGCTTTCTTCTTGACCATCTGTAATCGCTTCATGGCATTGAGCTGTGATTCTTGTGAAGTCGGACCTTTAAGGGATGCTGAGGGAGAGCTGCTTGATTCTGAAGTGGTTTTGCTAGTGGTACTTCCACTAGGCCCTGATGTCCCACTATTTCCATTCCCACTGAGTTGGCTGGTGCTTCCTGGAACTAAACTACTTGGACTAGGAAGACCCACTTTGCTAACATTGTCACAACTAATGGAGCGACTAAGGCCAGTTTTGCCCAAAGTTAGAGGTGGAGGTGGTTTCAATGGTACAGTGGGTGCAGTGCTGTTATTGGAACCTATTTTGGAACCTATTCCACCTTTAGATGATGTCGCCAGACCAGTTAAACCCGCAGGCTTCTGCATAGTTGATGAGGTAGCAGGCTTCCCACTATTATTTTGGGTTGTTGAATTCAGTTTTGCTGTTGATGGACCAGCAGAGGAAGTTTTAGCTCCAAAAGCTGCCCATCCAGTCAGGCCACTAGTTACCGAAGAGGAAACGCTGGTACTAGAAGAATTTCCTGAAATAGCCGTGGATGTCTAAAAAAAATAAGATAAGCATTGTTTTAGAGCTAAATGTAATTAACAATATAATATCTTAAATATATAACAAGTTGAATTCTTGGATTTTTTTTTATACAAAAGTAATGACTTGGGAAATTTAAATCATACCACCAAAATTAAGTTCTTATGAAACTAATCTGAAAAAACACAAACAATAACACTTATCCATAGCTAACTGATGCTACTATTTCCAAAGCAGAAATTCTGAGATGTCATATTCTTGTTCTAATGATTCCAAAAAAGAAATGTATGAAATTTGTTTTTGGGAATTGCTTTTAGATTCAGTTACAAGCACTCTTAGAAAATCAGATTTAATACTTTAACTTGTTTTTCACCCAAAAAAGGTATTATCTAGTTCAGTGAAGTATCTAATTGTTTATACCTTGCTCCAAATGGCTTGTGGATCATTTCAAAATAGAATCCACTCTTATTGGACAAAAATGCTTAAACCCAGGACATTTAGAAGATGTCTGAGATAAACAGATTCATTTGATTATTATTTATTGAGTGAATGAATGTGTCCGATCCTGAGTCCATTTTTTTTAAATAACATGTTCTAACCCTAATTTTGAGCGAATAGCTCCTGAACTGCAAAATATATACAAATGTGCAATGTTAACTATTTGGAATTGTACAGCTCTGGTGATATATTAAAAAGGTTTCATAACTTTTTTTTTCATAATTTATTCACGGTTTCCATGAAGCTATCACCCAAGAGATCCCTGCTTTGTATAAAAGATTTTATCAATTGCCTCAAAAGTTGCACAGTGACATTTTAAGTAGGCCTGACTCACTCCCAGATGAATTTCTTAAAGATGTAACACCTTAGTTTCTCTAACTGGCTTTTGGCCAGTCAAAAGCTAACAGTGACACCAATGTCATTGTACAAATAAATATTGCCCTTATTCACATGAGAACAATTTTTTTTTATCTTTACATTAGGTAAAATTGTGTTTTGTTACAATTAATTATAAACTGAACTTCCTACCAGCACTCTTTCTACCTTTATATTCTTAAGATTCATGAAGTGTTAAATATACCTATAGGTAAAAGATTAAGTCTTACAAATAGTATTTTACTTAAAAATATGGTAATTACCATGCCTAAAAGACATACAGTTGTACTTCAGACCTGAACTCTGGGAGAGTTGTTAGTTCTTACAAAGTAGCCTTCAATACTGTCTGGATGTAAACATTTTTAAAATTTATTTAATTTATTTATTTTTAAAATATTGCATTTATTTATTTGAGAGAGCAAGAGTGAGAGTGATCACAGAGGGAAATGAAGAGGAAGAAGCAGACTTGCCACTCATCAGAGAGCCCGATGTGGGGCTTGGCTTGTGCCAGGACCCTGAGATCATGACCTGAGCTGAAGGCAGACGCTCAACCAACTAACCACCCAGGTGCCCCTATTTATTTATTTGAGAGAGAGAGAGAATGAGAGAGAGAAATGGGGAGGGGCAGAGAAAGAGGGAGAAACTTCAAGCAGACTCCCTGCTAAGTGTGGAGCCCAAGGCAGGGCTTGATCTCAGGACCCTGATATCAGATTGACCGGAGCTGAAATCAAGAGTCTGCAACTTTACCAACTGAGCCACCCAGGTGCCCCTGTGTGTAAACATTTTTAACCAGTGTGAAAAGTAATCAGAATAGAGTGCTGAGATACTTATTTCATAAGAGGAAAAGTCCAAATTTTTGTTCACATACTCTGAAAAACAGAATTTTTTTAATAGTAACATCATTTAGTAACTCTCTAAGGTTACTTACTGTATCTGGATATCTAAGGATATCCAGAGAAGATAAACCACAGATAAATTATACATTCCTGGAGGAATGCACATAGGTAATGAGAAAAAGTTAAAGGAAGCAAAAGGGCAGAAGTGCAGTCAACTTGTTTTAGTTATGAAAGATGTAATTTTTTTCCTTTTCTATTAAACATAAAACTGTCTGCCATATGGCTAAATGATCTTTCAACAAACTTCATAAACAAAAACCCATCTGAAGTAATTAAAAAGACCAAGACTTAAGAAGTACAAACAGTTCTGTGTGTATAGCATTTTAGTTTAATGGCTTCCTGTTACTGGTATTGCTTTTCAACAAAATGACATATGGCTTATAATACTATTAGGACACGAAAAAGTAAAATAACACAAACAATGGAGACCAAGTAATCTCTCAGTATTTTAGTATAGATAATGAGTTTCTCAGCTAGTTCTCAAATTTTTAAAAAAATTTTATTTATGTATTTGACAGAGAGAGAGAGATCACAAGTAGGCAGAAAGACAGGCAGAGAGAGTAGGGGAGCAGGCTCCCTGCTAAGCAGAGAGCCATATGTGGGGCTCAATCCCAGGACCCTGAGATCATGACCTGAGCTGAAGGCAGATGCTTAACCAACTGACCTCCCAGGCACCCTACTTCTTAATTTTTAACTATTAATATTTTCTTGCCCATTATCCTAGCTAGAAAGCCATTTGCTTTTTAATATGTAAAAGGAAACAAATATTTTTCATAGTAGAAATGTATTCAACTTTCATCATAAAAACATCAAAGCCTCTTAATCAGAATAAACATGACAGCCAAAGCCTTATTTTCCATACAATGGTTACATGTTGGATTTCTTAAAATTAACCTTTAGTAGTAACAAGTTGGTGTAAAAATCTACTTAAAAGTGATTTAAGTATAAAATACAGCAACTCTAATTACTTTCAATAAATTATTCTTCACTCTATTTCAACTCACTAAGTTTTGACATGGCAAATATGGATATCCTTTGGATATTAACTCTTCCCTGGCAAATTAAGTTTAAAAAATGATCTGTGAATAAAATTATTAGTATCTTTCTCAGAGTACTTTACATTCATAACTTTTTTTAAAAAAAAAGACTTATTTATTTGAGAGAGAGAGAAAGCAGGGGAGGTGCAGAAGGAGGGGGAGAGCAGGAATATAGATCCACACCCCCACTGAGCATGGAGCCTGATGCAGGACTCATTCCCATGGCCCTGAGATCAGGACCTGAATCAAAACCAAAAGTAAGATCCTTAACTAACTGGGCCACCCAGGCACTCCTTTACATTCATATTCTTAATCATCACACCAAGGTTCTTGAACTTAGCTACTTAGAGTCACTAGGACAGTGTAATATCTGGAATTTTCTGGGATCAACCTTTGAGAATTTGGGTCTAATATTTTTCTACCATCTTTAGTACTCTGCTTAAAACTGGAATGTATAACTCAGTAAAAATATTGTTTTTGTTATAAAATAAGGTTAGAAAAATATTTTATTCCACGATAGCAAAATGCCAAGTATTAATAATAATGTAGTGTGATTTCAAGGATGCAAACCTAAGAATGAGAAAGGTGACACTTTCACTAGATAATGTGGTCCCTTTGTATAAGGAGTAGGTACCTTCAAAGTTCATGATAATGATGGAAAAAAATAAGACAAAAGAAGAAAACTTCTTCAATAGCCAATAAGCAGGATAACCAGGGAGAAAAAAAATGCTACAAGGTCACTCTGCACAAGTAATGTGAGGAGCAAAACTGCTGTAACTGCGGGCAGAAGTATTTAGAATTTAAACAAAATTCCTGATTGGAGATAAATGCCTGACTACATAGAAATGGTAAAGAATACCACTTTGGAATGCTTATAGATCTTTCCTAATGGTGATAAAAAAAGAAACAGAGTTAGATATTAAATAATTATATAAATGTTCCCTTTCTACCTAATAGTAATAGTAATGCAGTCTTTTTCCAACATATTGCCATTTAGTATATTATGTTACTCATCAATATTTTTTTCAAGGAAGTATTTTTGAGTCAATTAAATTAAAATCCAAGCTTAGATAAAAATGGAATGTACTGTACCTTGACCTCTGTTCTCTTAAATGCTAGAAAAGTTGTCTCTTGTTTGAGTTTAGTTTCTGGTTTCTTAACCAGTGGATCTTTGATAGCTGGAGCTACAGAAACAACTGTGGGGGCTGGTTTCTGTGGTGGTTTCTGAGTTTTTTGAGCCTGTAAAAAATCAGAGAATTAAATTAGACACAAAATCTTAAAGGAATGCATAAAAAAAGACAATAAAAAATCTGTCACAGGACTCTTCATTGAATTGAAATTTAGTTAAACATTTAAAAAATATTGTGGTAACACTGAAAATATAGATTCTTGAACAAATTATTTTTATCATCATTCTATGAATGGTTTTACAGATTTTATTCATTTCTAAACAGTAAAGATATTAAGCTTTAGAAATCATGCAGATTAGTTTGATAATACCATTTTAATAAGACAAACCAAACTATTTCTTTAAAAAAAGGAAAATCACAAATTACTTGTAACCAGTTAGCTTCACTTGTAATGAGTCCATTTATTTATTATGGCTAGTTAAAGACTTAAAAGAATTTTTTCCTTGATGTTCAAGCACAAATCTCTAAGTAACTGAGGGTGAGTTTAAAGGTAGTTCAGATCAATTATATGATCTCAAATACCGAATGTGGCTAAAAAACTGTTGATGACAAATGATGTATCTTCTTTGAGGTTTTTTTCACACTGAAGAAGCAGGCATGCTAAACTCTTTGAGAAAGTCCACAAATACAATTTTCTATGTTATTAAAAAGGAATTTGTATCCACTGTTCCTTTATAAGCATTTTCAGTTTTATTTTGACCAATAATTGAGTTTTTTATTTTATAACTTTGCATTCTCTTCTGAACTCTATTCATTTTTCAGATTATTAGTGTTTTCCAGGTAAATAATCATAACTATATAAACAGTACAGTGCTGTGTTTGAAAGCACAGTTTTTAGAGTCAAACAGAAATAGGATTAAAACCCAGCTCAGCTTCTTCCTTAGCTATGTTACCACAGGTAAAATATGGAAATCTCTAAAATCATCATTTTCTTCACCTGCAAAATGAGGATAAGACCACCTGTTTCTCAGGTGGGTTATGAGGATGAATTATGACTACCTAAATGTCTAACATGGTGTCTGGCACATATGAGTATGGACAGTAATAGTTTTTATTTATTCATCTTCATTTATATAGGATAAGAAAACTGAATCTGGAAGAATCCATGCATACTGGATGGGGAAAGATGCTCCCAGCCAGTCCACTGTCTGACAGTCTTAGTAAGACCATGCAGGACTTTATCAGGAAATTTATTAATAATCTGTTCCCATTTCTGGAAATTTCAATGCAGTCTTTTTGTCTGGACTTTCTTGTATACACTTCTTGTGCTATGCTTTGCTGTACTATATAATGTTGGTCCTTACGTTTCAATTCAACACATTTTTTTATATTACATGTTTTCTGTATGAAAGTATACCTACTTCCAAACATTAGTTATAAAGAGACATTCAGATCAAGAATATTATTAAGACTGCTAGAAGACTACCCTTGGTAAAATATCTCTTACCAGCAGGGAAGGAGGACCATCTTATTCTCTATTGCAAAACCAGGTTATAAGAATGCAGCCCTCATAGTAAATCAGAAATATATGGTTCCATAACCATGGCTTTCAATCTTACACTTCCTTCAACCGCATCTATTTCAGAGATTAGACCCTGAAGACTGGTTTAACTTACATGGCATTAGTAGATTCCTTACAACAAAGCCAAGAAAGGGCCTTTGCCTAGAAGATCACATTTGGATGTTTTGCTGCTTCTACATCACCTAGCCATCTTACGAGTTGAGTGAGAAATACCAAGAGCCTTTGGTCTTTTGCTGGTAATACTAGTTTTGGGAACTAGGATATTAACCCTGACTTGGTGCTGCCCAACAAAGGTTTATAATTTTTCACTTGGGTGAGTGGTTCACACATTGAAGAATGTATGAAATTTCCCACTCAGGGTAGTAATTGCCAGTATGACAGCGATCAAAAAATACCACATATTTCTAAATGCTGCTGAGTAGGTATGTTATTACCTTAGATTGAAAACCACTGCAATAAGTTATAGGAATATCCGACTTAGGGCTGGGGCAAAACCCATTACCTGGTAAAGAGAACATTATAGAACTAAAGAATGATCCTGGAGCCTGCCACACCCTATCACCACATTCTTAACTAGGTCTTCCTATAATAATATATAATATGTGTACTGTAGAATCTGCCCTACTTGGACAAATTAGTGTGGGGAGAATGGGGATATAAGATGCTATTTATAATATCTCTGAGATACCTTGGAGCAATAACCAATGCATATACACTGAAAGCAACTGTAGTAGTACCCATACTATTTCCAAATTCCATTAAACTTTGTGTTTATTGGATCCTGATCTTTAGGCTCACTTCAGATCTTGCCTTTTGGTATTTCTCTGAATCTAGTCTGGGCGAATTCTACTCATGTTTTAACATTAATCATGGCTCTCCATTCAGTACTTTCGATTCTTAGACATATAAACTGAACTTATTGACTATTTTTGGTACTAATCCACATTTCCTCCATATTACATTACAGAAAACAACAGAAAGTAGGACATGTCCAGTTCTGAGCTCTGCTCTAGTGCTATGCCAATCAACGAGACATGGTCTTACTGATAAATGAATTACACATTTAATTTGTAAAGCAGATGAAGAAAAGATACCGCAGATGAAGGAAAGCTGAGAAACAGGACATATGGGAACAGGAAAGTTCATCACATATTCAGGAAATGATACACCTAGCCTAACATGGCCAGAGTGTATGGGTGTATATGGTAAAGTGGTGAGAGACATGAATACAAAGACAGACTTGGATCAAGAGAGAAGGTCCATATATTCACCGTAATGAGTATAACCTCATTATATAAGTAATGGAGAGCCACTGGGCATATTTAGGCAGATAACATTAGATAAAAAATTGAAAAGAACAATTCTAATTGTTTTTATTCAAGTGAGTAAGGCGCACTGAAAGGAAGCAAGAAGACAACTTTTTTTTTTTTGGTAATAGTTTTGGAGCCCAACATGGGGCTTAAATTCACAATCCTGAAATCAAGACTTGAGCTAAAGTCAAGAGTTGGATGTTTAAACAACTGAAGCACCCAGGCACCCCAGAAACAAGGAGAATTCTTAAGGGGCTAAAGCAATAGACAATTAGTGGGACAGGGTAGTAAGGGCAAAATGAACGGATTTAAGAAATGAAGAGGCACAACTAGCAAATTTGGTCAACAAAGTGATATAGAATTAAGAGAGGTATCAAGGATAATGTTTTCTAGTTCAGACAACTGGGCGAAAAACTGAGTGGAGAAAAAATAGTATATAGTATATAGTATATTGAACTTAAAGTTACTTTAAGATATCTGGCCAGCTGCCGAAGTTCATTCCCAAAAGAGGGCTAGACCTACAAACAGATTTGGTATATACTGTCACAAAAAAGGGAGGAGAAAACATTTCAAAGAGAACAGTGCTTACTTTATTGAGACTTACAATAAAATAACAATAAAAAAACTTTGAAGATATACTAAAGAAAGATTGTGGTCACAAATTATTTATTTTTATTATTATCAATTCTTAGTGACTACTTCTATTAATGCCCTGGAATGTACTATACTGCTCACCCATAATCATTTGATTGAAGTCCTGGAAGACTAGTTTAAATAATAAACTAAATAAAAATCAAACTAAGCAGAAAAAATTATATCTTATCACAGAAATTCCCTGTTACAAACTGAAAATATACATACTATTGAAATTTCACTAATTTTCAAAGTAATAAAAACATTTCCTATTTCTGATTTAACTGATTGAGAAGTAAAATAGGTACCTTGAATTTTTACTTTTAACTATGTACCTCTGCCTTTAAAAAGATATATTTGGCCAGAAAAGTCTATGTAGAAATTTATTTGGTTAACAGATGTGAAAATTCTTTTATCTAAGGCAGAGGAGGAAGGACAGGAGAAGCAGGTAAGTTACTAAAGTAAATCACAATTTCTTGATTTCTTCAAAGGAAAATGATAAAGTTTATTTATCTGCCTTTCAAATAAATAGAAATTACAAAACTATCCAATATAACAAGTGAAAACACATTTCAGTATGATGTTAAAGGCCGTTATATTAGCAAGCCAAGTAAATAAAGAAAGTACATTAGGAAAATGAGATTAATGGTCACTTGAAGACAATGAGAAGGACAGACTGATGAACTAAGAAACACAGATGGAAAGACAGACATGCATATGCAAATAATGCTTCTGTACATAGTTTGTGAGTTTAATGGTTTAAGCCCACCCAGGAATGGACATTTTCAGTATGTCCTTACCAGACTCACCAAAGAACTAGGGCTTTGTATCTCACCATTTCCCACAGTATTTTATAGTATTTCTAAATGTTTGTAAATACAGACATACTGTATTTCAGGAATGTTCATGTTTTGTGGGTCTCTAATCCTGTTTATCTATATTAGAATAAGCTAAAAGCTCAACAGAGAAAAATGGATATAATATGGTCCTTTCTTTAGGCATAGATACATAAATCATACATGTACATTATAAATATAAACATTTAAATAATCAGTATATGTATTTTTTCAATAACTTAAATATTCAAATTTTATTTTGAAAAGCACCTATCAACAACAACAAAAATGATAGAGACTGTTTAAAAATAGAGAAAAAAAAAAAGATTCCTACCATTCTTTTCATTTGTCTGGTACATCGAGCACAATACCACACCAGACGAGGGTCATTCACTTCCTTGTCTGTCACCTGGGGCTTATGGCAATCTTGGTGGTAGAGATTATGGCACTCCTGACATTCTACTAATTGATTACCGGATGCCACCGTCATTTGCCTAAGGAAAAATACCATTAAACACTGCACTTATTTGAATGCAACAATTTAAAGCCACTTTAGGGTTGTTTTGGTAAGTGTGATATATAAAAGAGGGAAAAACCTCAAACAACCGAACAGCAAAATAACAAACTCAAGCATGCAGCCTGCACGAGCATTACACGCTCAAACACAAATGAATGTAAGGTACCCTAGTAACTGAATTTGGCTATATTCTCCTAGCCATTTCTCATTATAATTTTTTTCTTTCTCCCAAGAAGGGAGACTCTGGCTCCCTTAGTTCCAACAGTTTCATAAAATTATCTCTATACTTCTATTAAATTCCTTTATATGCATTACCTACATGTTATTGTCTTCTTCATTAATATATAAGTTCATTAAAATAAGTTGCCTGTACATTTAAATTGACCTATGCATGAAGGTGGAAACAGGACCTAATTATCTACAATGTTTAGCATATTACTGTCCAGATAAGGGTGTTCAATAAATACATGTGTTATCAACTGAATAGAATGTAGCAAACTGTATATCAAGAAAATATAAATTCAAAAAGCAATCACCACAGCCTTAGACTATCCTACGTCTCCTTAGACTATCCTACTAGTTCTCTCTATTATTACTTTACCATTATTTCTTATTTAAAAATTATAAACTTCATGGTAGCTAAAGGCTGAAATAAATATATGTGAAAACAGTGAAGCTGTAACAAATGATCCTATTCAGAAGTACATTAATTCATTCTCTGTTAAGTTCACAAAAGCTTTATCAGTCCTAACGCACCAGAATCTAACATTTCCATGAAGAAAACAGCAACAAAGATGGGAATCTTTTCTTTTGCGCTAGGCAGTACAAGTCATAAACAATTAAAAATTTAGCCCCTTGCATCAAGCAGTATAAAATTCAGTTTTCTTTTATTTTTATAATGCATCTTCTAATAGGCAAAATCATCCATGTTTTATAATTATGTATCCACATTTCAAAATAACACTCAGAATAACCTACACAATCCTTTGATTTCTTCTCCATTATTTGTAGGAAAAGATGTAAGGGTGTTTAGAAAATTATGTGTAACATTCTACTTTATAAGTACTATCAATAATTCAAAGGAAAAAAAAAGCAACACAGACTTCTTAAAAAGAAACAAATTAATCTGAACAGGTTCTTCTTCACTAAAGAATAAAGCAATAATAGTTTTCCTCTAGAACCCAGAAAATGTTACTATGACATAACAGATTAAAGATGCCACAGTGAGGAAGATAAAATATTTGACAATTTTCAAGATGTTAAATTGTTATATGGGTATCTCATAGAGAATAGTCTACTTATCTCCTACCCACTTTCAAATTATAAAAACAAAATATAAACACCCCAAAATTGGTCTGGTTTTTTTTTCCTTTGGTTTGCTCTCTTTACAAGGACAAAAGAATCTTTCCATAGAAAGGTACAACTTACCTACAAACAACACAGGCCAATCCCATCTCCATGGCAAAATCATCAGCACTAGTCTCCTCAAAACTGGAAAGGTCAGTCATGGCTAAATCCTTGCTAGTTTGGACGGTAATGGGAGAGGACCGTGTCTCTGGTTTCTCCAATCTAGGTTTCTTTGGAATATCAACTCCTTCTGCGATGTCTGATTTCATCTATAAAAAGCAGACAATCAGAAAGTAATATGTCAGAATAAACCTTAAATCATGGAGAGATGGATACAATGGACACTTGCAAAGACCAAGTCCACCTGACAGATATTTTGTCATTTTAGGGACAGTTATAAACACTAAAGATCGGTAGATTTATAATAAATTCATAATCAATACATTACAAGAAAACACCAAGGTAGAAATAAAAAGAATCAGAACCTTTTTGCATGTATCTGTATCTGTCCTTGTATTCTTTTATCCATTAAAGAATTCTGAGTCAATGCACTTACTTATATGGCCTTTTGTTTCCCAATCAGATGCTGTGAAATGAGATGCCACAGCAATAAAAAGGCAATTTTTAAGGCTACTTTTTATCTTAAATATTTTAAATTATAAACCACTGTTATTTAGGGTGCCTGGGTGGCTCAGTTGGTTTAGCATCTACCTTTGGCTCAGGTCATGATCCTGGCTTCTGGGATCAAGTCGACATGCTCATCCCCTGCTCAGTGGGGATTCTGCCTCTCCCTCTCGCCTCAGCCCCTCCCATGCACTTGTGTTTTTTTTCTCTTTCTCTTTAATAAATAAAATCTTAAACTACTGATATTTGAAATATATTGAAAATAAGTAAGTAACAAACCATTTCCCAGTCATCCAGACACTGCCATATTTGCTTCAAAGCAAATTCTGGCTCCTCTCTTTAAGATATGTGTTATAGACTTACCTGTCAAATTGGCAACAATTAAAAAGTCTGATAAGACATGGAGGATTTTCAATTCTTATACCTTATTGGCGAGAGTACAAATTCAGTATATGCACTTTGGATAGTAATTTGCCAATGTCTAGTAAGATTGAAGATGTACCTATCCTATTACATCTATTTATAGATATACCTCCTATAGAAACTATCATTATGTGCACAAATTTACCTTTGAAGCTGTTTGCTAAAGCTCCATTGTAATAGAAAAAAGAAGAAATAAGCTAATTGCTCACCAGTAGGGGAATGGATAAACTGACTTATTTACTGAGTAACTATTATATGGTGTTGAAAGCAATGTTCCCTCTTTGTTATCAACACAGGTGAATTTCAAAAGCACATTTCTTGAGAGATGAAAAAGTATGTTGCCAAAAGATATACATGTACAGTGTGATACCATTTATAGAAACTTAAAAGTACAGAAAATACTATATAATTTAAGAATAGCCAATATTTAGAGAAAGTATGAAAACATATGAGACTAAAATACTCCACCTTGAGGGCAGGAATTACTAAAGGCTTTTTAAATGTATTTTTTACTAAGTGCTAAAATCTTAATAATTAACTATGTGCAAAAATCATTCGAAATAGGAAATCCAAGAATTATCTGTAGGTCTGTTAAGGTACATACCATCCTAAAACAAATTTCATGTTTAGTGACTTACATCTTTATTCTCTCCTGTCTTTTCTTCTCAACAACTGTTCCATCTAGAATATTTAAGTTATGGATTAAAGTTTATACTTGAAATTAGTACATCCCCTAGAGTTCAAATACGTATTGATAACGACTTCAGTAAATGGTTAAAAAATGTAAATTCTACTCACTTTTAAAAAAATCAACATCAGCATCTATAATTATCAAAATATGTTTACTGAGAAATTATGTACTTTACCTACTATTATGTAAAAGTGAGCACAGAAAGAAACATTGTTCCTGCCTATAAGCGCAACTGATTTATTCTTTTTAAAGGTCGATTAAATTAATTCTTACTTTATCAGCTGGTCTCTTTTCAGCTTCCTTCTTTACTTTTTCAGTTGTGAGGGCCTTGCCATTACTATTGCCAGAAGGAAGACTGGAAGATGTTTTGGGCTCTTGCTTAACAGAAATAGTTTTTGTGCTTGAAATTTTGGGTGGCTCCACATCCTAAAAGATAAAATAAAAAGATACTAATTAAATGTTCTAACAAACTATAAAAAGTAGATCATAAGCATAAACAAATTTTAGTTAAAAATTAAGGTATGTTTTGACCAATGTAAAATCCATTTCTTTAAAAAGATTTATTAAGAAACAATTGATATAAAAACTGTATCTATTAAAGTGTAAAATTGGTAATTTTCACATGAAACCATCACTATAATCAATATGAAGAACATATCCATCATCCCCCAAAGTTTCCCTGTGGCCCACTATAATTATCTTAGAGGTATACATCCTAGAGAAACTATGTCCCCCACCATCATCAGGTAACAACTGACCTGCTTTCTATAACTATTAATTAGTTTACATTTCCTAGAAATTTATATGAACAAAATCATATGGTATGTACTGTTTTTCTACCTTCTTTCACTCAGTCTATTTATTTTGAAATTGACTCAGGCTGAGTATATCAACAGTTCATTCCTTATACTGCTGAATAATATTCTATTGAATGGATATGCCATTGTTTATTCATTTATCTATTAATAGATATTTGTTTAGAGTTTGGGGCTATTCCAAATAAAGCTATTATGACGCTTCATGCACAACTCTTTGTGTGGACATTTACTTTCATTTCTCTAGAACTAATGTCTAGGAATAAAATGGCTGGATCACATATGGCATGTGTATGTTGAACTTTTTAAGAAACTACCAAAACATTTTCCAAAGTAGTATACCATTATACATTTCCACAAGGAGTATATGAGAGTCCCAGCTCCTTCACATCCTCATCGACATTGGTATGGTTAATCTTTTAAATTTTAGACATTGTAATAGGTATATAGTGTTATATCACTGTTGATTCAATTTCCATTTTCCTAATGTCTAACACTGTTGAACAGTTTTTCAAATGCTTATCTGCCATATATATATCTTCTTTGGTAAAGTGTTCCTTAAAATTTTTTGCCCTTTTTAAAAAATGGAGTTGTTCATTTTATTACTGAGTCTAGAAAGTTCTTCACAGATTCTGGATACAAGTCCCTTATCAGATACTTGATTTGCAAATATTTTAGTCTCTGGCTCATCTTTTCCTCCTTGTCTTATATTACCACTTTGCTGATATTTACACTTGCTATCTATTGCTAACAGTATAAAAAATTTATGTATACGATACCTCCCTGGAATCACCCTGCAAAAAAGAAGAGCATTTCCTTCCATTCTAAATAAACTAGAACATCTGAGTGCAGTCTACTTTTTTGTGATAATACATAAAAGTATAAAAATACAAGCAAGAATGATATACATTAGCTTCAGAACAGTGGTAACCTCTGAGGAGGAAGAAATGGGGAAGGGATAAAGAAAAGGGCTTTAGACTTATTGGTAGCTACACTTGATTTATTGTGCCACCGTCTAGATCTAGAGGCCAAATCTGGCCTATTGCCCGTTTTTTTATAAAGTTACATTAGAACACAGCAATACCCTCTCATTTATGTATAAACTGCAGCGCTTTCATGCTATCATGGCAGAATTAGATCATTGTGACAGACAATGTGGCCCCCCAAACCTAAAACATTTACTATTTGATACTTTACAGAAAGTTTGGTGACCACTGGTATAGCCTTGGGAAAGTGATGGAAAAAATGTTGGTAATGGAGATTAAACTTAGAAGTGTACTATTTCTCTAACATAAAAAACTAAAAAACATAATCTTGCAGCATTTGAAAACTATTATCTAAGTCAACTAGAGTTACAAGTCATTGAAGAATGAGTTAAGTTCTAAGTTCATTATTTCTTTTTCTTCTCTTCCCTTTTTTATTTTTTTAAATAAGCAGACTACATACCCAGCATGAAGCCCAATACAAGGCTTGAACTCATGACCCTGAGATCAAGACCTGAGCTGAGATCAAGAGCTGATCTTGATCAACGCTTAACTGACTGAGTCACCCATGCGCCCCTAAGTTCATTATTTCACATTTGACTTCTTTAATGATGTAAATGAAATATCAACCAATTTTTATGTTGATACTACATTTAGAGAGCCAGTTGTTAATGTTTATAAGTATACCACTGCCTCCTGGTGATTTATTCTAGAGATGGAAATGAACAGCTAAAGGCTATAATTAAGTGAATCCATACTTTTTATATACCTAACAGAGTATATTCTCTAGGTTGATCAATAGAAGTAACTCCAGTTAGAAATCTAAGGGCAGGAGACTTTTTAATTGAAATAAATTTTTCATGTACTTTAATAGATGAACTTCCCTCTGTTTTAAAATCTCAAAATACAATACTGCTTCTTCAGTAATAACAGGTTTTTCCTATTGGGATAATATCAATAGAGCAGAATAAACTTAATAGTGCATTCTGTAGAGTTGCATAATTTGGTCAGGTTGTACTCACTGAACCTACCAGAATGAGGATGGTAGAAGAAACAAGGACACACTGCCCCTACTATTCAAAACACAGTAAAAAGGCTTGAGAATATGAGAGTTTGTATTGAAAGAAGATGAGGGGCAAAATACCACTGTTTACTTAAGCACTGGATCTGGGACTTGGCTGCTAAGTCTGGCATTTGGGCCTGACTTGAGATTGAGAGTGTGGATTACACTGAGTGAGTGATACAGTTCTATCTTCCTTTAGTTTGGTGTCTAGGTTCAAAGACCTGGGTGACTTGGAGTTTCAGGGCTCTAGAGATTTAGAAAGGTTTGAAAGAATGTTATCAGCCATTACAGAATATAGTAAGAGTTGCCACTCATGAAAAGCCTACTATGTACCAGGTAGATACTACACCAAGTAACTTACATACTTTATTTTTGGTTAATTATCACAGTTTTGCAAGGTAATTTTTATTATATTAATTTTACTTTTACTAATAAATAGAGGCCGACTGAAATGAAGTTACTATGCACCTCAGTTTCCTTATTTTTTTTTTAAGATTTTATTTATTTATTTATTGAGAGAGAACGAGCAGGGGGAGGGGCAGAGGGACAAGCAGACTCCCAGCTGAGCCTGGGGAACCCTGTGCTGGGCTTGATCCCAGAACCCTCAGATCATGACCTGAGCCAAAGTCAGATGCTTAATCAACTGAGCCACCTAGGGGCCCAGCAGTTTCCTTATTTTTAAATGAAAATAAATAATACCTCTTTCAAAGGACCATTATCACAATTAAAATTAATTATACACATATATCATGTAGAAAAGTACCTTAAACACAATAAATGTTCAGGATATAGTATCTATTACCACACAATTAATAAGAGGCAAGCTGGGATTTAAAGTAGGTTTGGTTCCAAAATATATATTCTTTTCACATAAAGTCGCTTGGCTGTTTTATTATTATCAGAGTTGGAGCCACATAGTTCTCATAGTTCATTCACACCTCCTTTTTCCCTTAAATTATTCTACCCATATTCAATCCACTTCACTGCAAAATCTGTCCTTTTACTTCATGGTTTTTGGCCCATAAAACATTAGAGAATAATTACGAGTTATGGTTTCATACAGAAGCTTAAAAAATATTTTGCTCATAAAGAATTAGAAATTAAATCATATATAAGTGGGTTTCTCTACAAATAAAGTAGTAGAATATCCCTCCCAACCAGCTAACTTTTCTATGTAATATAACAGTTCTTTGAAAGCATGATGGAAGAAAAGAACACTAAAAAATATAATTTCTTCAAGCCTCAAGGAAAGATTATTATGGCAGGGAGACTATTTTGAGATGGTCTAAATATTAACACTATTCTACTACAGGCCTTACAAAACTCCATCCCCCAAGCTTTTAATTCACACAGGTACCTTCTGAGATGGACGGTAACTTGAATCAATGCCCCGAGCCAAAGATTCATCAAGTAGTGCCTTTAGCTTTTCTGCAGAATCCTTACTCTTTGAATGTAAGAAGCCTAGTGCTTTCAAAAAAATGGGATCAAGTTCCAAGTTCACAGTAGCTGCCATTGCAAACACCTGAAGAAAAAAGAAGGGGGTGTTAACTTAGAGACAATGAACAGTTATCTATGTTAAAGTTTATTTAATTCTTTTGTTTATAATAGGTAATATTGTGCCCATGATACAAAATCTGAAATGTCTAAAAGGTTATTACAAAAAAAAGTAAATTTCTTTGTTATCCTTAACAAATTCTTTTCACCTGAAGCAAGAACATATCAGTTTTGTATGTATCTATATCCACAGCTAAATTTTAAATCCAGATAAGCTCCTCCCTGCCACAGAGCCCCTTCCTAACTCTGTTTTAAAATGTACACTAAGAGTTCAGTGTACAAGAATTTGATGTGTTTAGCTCAGGTTTACTATATATCAAAATTTCTTCTCTCCAGCCTTATTTCCAGTGCCAAAAAAAAAAAAAAAAGATTTGGGGGGTATGTGTCACAGGAGGGCAATGTTTAGAGGAAGCATTAAGTGATGAGCTATAAAGGTGTTGCAGCTTTTGATGCTGCAGCTTTTACCTCAATTATATTTTCTTTTTATCTCCTTAGTCCTCAGCTCCAATCTTGAATGCCTCAGAAAACATACTGATGATAATCTTACTGAATCACATTTAGTTAATCTCATGCATTAACTTATTTTTAAAAAGCAAGGTCTCTAAGGAATGGTGCCATAGTTACTACAAAAAAAAATATATATATATAGATAGATAGATCGATCGATCTATATTTAAATCTCCCAAAGGGCCTATGAGAATGCTCTGTGTCATTAGGAACTTAAAATATAGTGAAGATGTACATCAAAGGCTTATGAAATTCCAAACATTAAAAAGTTTTGTTTTCAGCTAATACCAATCCTATCATGTGGTTCTACTTCTTGTGTCACTTTTTCAAATTCTTCTCCAGGCAAGGTATTATTAAAATAAAAGTGTATACTTTGTGTTCAATCCTTTGATCAATATTGTAGGGCTTGAAGTTGAAGTCTTCTACCCTTGAGGTTAATATTGTAATAATGCAACACACTTGCACTGTTAGAGTTAAGGATCTGTCAGCAATTCCACAGTAATCTCTCATTTTCAGGGGTTTATAAAATCATTAAAACTTGCTGTAGGTTGAATCTTGGCATATGAAAGTTCAGACTGAAATGAATTTTGTTTGTTCCTTACCCATCTACTTCTCCCCAATCCTTCTCCAACTTTGACAGAAAATACACACACACACACACACACACACACACACACACGCACCCTTAGGTCATTTTTTTTTAAGTTTTCAAGAAAATATTAGATACTTATCTGACAGCCTCAGAATTATTGTCAAATTCTGCACTCTACTAAAATATCTGAATCACTCATGAATCCAAAAGCCAGTACTAATAGGAAAATAACCTACCTCAAACAGCTGTATTAGTAATTTAATGAAAATTGAGAAGCAACCTCTGTCACTTTTTAAGATGGTATTATTCCATACATCATCTATATAGATGATAAGGTACAGAAAGGTCAAATTTACTTATGGTATAGGCTGGTCACTATACATATTCTCAGGAGAAAATAGTTCCTCACTGAAATGTCCACAATATTGAATTGTCCTGACTGCTCAAGGGGAATATGGCATATTGTTTTATTGATATAACTTTCTATAGCTAAACAGCAGAGTGTTTACTTATCCAAAACCATCTGTTCTTATGAGACTGACCAAAGGGTTAAACTGAGAAGAATCCTTTTAATATACTAGAAAAACCATTACTTGAAATTTCTACGCTGAAAATCAAAAGCAAATTATTTACGGTTATGTAATTCCATAATCACCAATAAAAAGTCTGCAGTACAGATTAGGTGACAAGAGTCAACACCTAGATATAAGACCAGGGAAGTCACGTTATCAATACCAACATTCCAACTGGAACCTTGGGAGTCAGTTCTTATACTATCCTGTAATTATAAAACTGAACAGGCTTTGTACCCACACCCTAAATTACTAACATGTCCCTCTAGCCTGGTGGTCTTCATAGCAGAATATAGGGGGAAAAATGTAAGAATTTCTTTTTTTATTAAAAAATAGCTATTAGGGTGCCTGGGTGGCTCAGTGGGTTAAAGCCTCTGCCTTCAGCTCAGGTCATGATTTCAGGGTCCTGGGATCGAGCCCCGCATCGGGCTCTCTGCTCAGCAGAGAGTCTGCTTCCCTCTGTCTCTGCCTGCCTCTCTGCCTACTATGATCTCTGTCTGTCAAATGAATAAATAATAAATAAAAAATCTTTAAAAAATAGCTATTAATATACAGAATGATAGCAGTGTATGCATATAATTGATAACGTATATGGAAGTATGCTCAATTTTACACTCATGAATAATGAGACAAATTTGGAGGCCACTGCTTTAGGCTATCTAGCAACTTCTAGTTTACCTTTCTTTATTATGCATACATCAAGGCTACTTTAAAGTACAAATTACCTTTCCCTTGAAAAACCTTCCAGTACTTTCTTTCAGCTCAGCCCTTCTCTTTCCACACTAACTTCATTGCTAGTTGCCCATTGTCTTCTAGCCCCCACTCATTACCAATATATTCCCCTATGTTTTCTACTTGTTTTCTTAAGCACTCCTTGTACAGCTTTACCTTTTCTATTTCCCCCATGACACCACATTTTTACCACCATTTCCTAGTGGTGTTCCTTTCGCTTCCTATTCATAGAGCAAAGAGGTCTATGGAGATCTAATTCCATATTGCTGCTTTTGGAAAAACATTCTATGACCACCACTCAGCATCTTCTCTTGAAATCCACACCTGCACCTTCAAGGTTGCTAAAGCATGGAACCACATTCATCTTTCTCCTCCTCCGCACCTTCATCTTCGGCGATGCTAAAATTGCATCTATATCGATGATCTCCAGCTTCCTGCACTTTTACTTAAATCTTCAACCTAAGGAGCTTCATCTTCAGCCACTGAAGCTTGAAACTAGCCATAACTATTCTACTTTTTGATTATAATATCCCATTATTCTATCTATTCCACTGTTTTGACCCAGAAATGTCTTCAGGGTACCAGGTCAACCTTCCTTTTGGGTTTTCTGTTTGTTTGGTTTTTGCCCCATTTCTTTCCTTCAATTCCACCTGCACTTTGAATTTATAGAAGCCTCCAATTCCTTGTTCCCTCTGCTTTCTCCATATTGGCACTTCCTTGCTCCAACTTTTTTCCCTCATTGAAGAGCAAACAGTAGATGGGCCTAACATAAAACACTCATAGTTATGTGTTTTATCCTTTATATTTTAGTTTCCTATCTTACTTTTCTTTACCACTTTTCTATTGTCTTCTCTGGTTTCTATTCTCCTTTCTTACTGGCAAATGCAAACATAATAAAATTTATTTTTCATCTATTTATGTCCTTAAAGAGGTCAGCAACTAATTTATCAATTTACCTCCTCTATTACTTCCAAAAATATTTTCCTGGAATTACACCAAATTATGTTACTTTTATACAATCCTTCCCTGTATATTCTAAAATCCATGATCAAAATAGACTGGAAAAGAACCATATCATTCTTATGGAGGATTCCAAAAAACAAAGTTCTAGGTGTGTTTATGTGTATAGATAAAGAGAGATCGGGGTCCCTTTTCAATGAATGACACTCTCCACTGATCCAGTCTGGGGCCTACATCTTCCCCTCAGGGAAGTGGTTCTTATTCCTTATTACCAAACAATCAGCAGGCTTTCCCTATGGATTCTGACTCTGTAACATTTGTCACATTTGTTCCATTTTTCACTTCCACTGCTACTACTCAAATTCATGTCTTTATAATTTTGTATTATAGCAATAATCTAGTTATTCTCCTTGACTTCAACACTGTTGTCATATTAATATTCCCAAAACACATTTTTCTTTTTTAATTTTCTTGCTCAAAAAAACTTTCTACTGTCTTCGAAATAAAGCTGAATTTCTTCACCTACCATTTAAAAAGACTCCTTAACTGGCACAGAAATTTTAATTCTTCATATGCAGATTTTCCTTACAGCAGAGCCATTAGCTAGCTTTGACACTTCTACTTATTTTTCTCTCTGGGAGGCTTTTTACCCATTTTTAGATGTCCAAATTCTATGTTCAAATATTATTTCTCATGAAGATTCTATTCACCAATGGTGTGTCCTTCTCCACCCCCAAATACTACTAATAATCTCTCCCTCCTAGGATATCTCATATAGTGGTTTCTTGTGGTACTAGGACTTTCTACCTTGAACCATACTCCCCTCCCCCCCAAAAGTGTTACATTCCCTATAAAACTCTGAGTACTTTAAGGAGGAGAGGGAGTCTGTATTTATCTTTTTGACTATTACTTTGCTACCTTGCAAAGTACCATAAAATAACGGCTACAGAATTATTAGGGTTCAAAGTAAAGTATAATGATTTTTTTCCTCCTTCTACGTAATTCTAACCACTTACAAAGTCCCTTTGCAAAGAGCAATAAGAACAAAAGTCAAACCCAACTTCCCTGCATCTCCTGCCCCCCCACCTCAAACATGGAAAAAGCAACAGGAAAAGCAATATAAACAAAAACCACATCTTCCAATACTAGAGACCTGTACAATGTTCCTATCTGCAATACTCTCTTCCCAATCCTTTACTTGGCTTAAATTAATCCCCACTCGACTGTAACTCCATGAGGGCAAGAGCTTGTTTTATTTAGTAACAAATCTACTGTTTAAAATTTAGGCTCTCAAAAATACTGAATGAATGAACTAGTTTTTTTTTTTTAAGTATCACTTTCTGGGGCATCTGGGATGTCTCCAACCGAAACTGGATATTCATAATGCTTTGCCCTAGATCCCATTTCTCACCCCACATGCCAATCTCAGAAAAAGTCCAAAGTTGATCATCTGCATGTGCACACACAAGATCAAGGAAACGGAACCTATTCACACTGAATGCACTGTTAGGGTTGCCATCTCATAACGGCTCTAGAAAGCTTTGCCCTCTATGTCTTTGGAAGCTCCTGCAACCCCTTCTAACAAAAATCCTTTCAAAGATGCTGCGAATTTCCATCCTCTCCTGAATTCTTGGCCCTGGGTTACACTGAAATCTTAGGGACTCGTCTGGAAACGCAGGACAAGCAGAAGACTATGATTCCAATCAACCAAGTGACAGAGAAGCTAGCAGACGCTCAGAAAAGGAATTCCAATCCTTTGATCAAAACATGACACCGAAGGCCTAGCACGGGGTAAGGTCCTTAAGGAGGGACCCCGAGAGAAGGTAAGAGGCGGAAAGAGGGAGCTGCATGGAGAAGTCGCCAAAACCTTCCGAGAAGGGTCCGAGACAGACTTCCAGGAGCCTAGTCCCTGGGGCCGTGCCTCAGCCGACGAGCCCTAGCCCGAAACACCCTAGGAGGAAGCACAACCCTCGCTGAAGGGAGACAGCGGTCAGCCTGGGGCGCGCGACCCTCCGCAAATTACGAGGTTTTCCCATGAGGAGCGAGGAAACTAAGACCCCACGCAACTACTCTCCCACCTCGCCTCGCGGAGGTCTCGAGCCTCCCAGAGGCGGCTGGGAGCCGGCTAGCTCGTCACAACTCACCGCTCCGCCCCGCAGCTCCGTCCGTTCCCGGAGGCCCCTTCCGAACCACTCCCGGAACTAGCCCTCTCCGAGGAAGGGGAAACAAAGGTTCCTGCCGCAGCGTGAAGAGGGGGACTTTTTGGCTGTGCCACGGTAGGAAGTGACGTAACCTCCAGTTTCCGGTCCGCCGGATTATGAATGACGGCCGACGCCGCTGTTTCCAAGAAACCGTGCCTGTTGTTTCTTTCCCGGCCTTTCTGGCAGCCAGAGGTCGGTGGGCGAAGACTCGCAGAAGCTGCCTCGGAAACCTGGCTCGAGCGGGGTGGGTAGGCGCAGGCGGCTTGTGTCGCTGACACGCTCATGCGCCCTCCCTGCCTGGCCGCGCCTCTGCGACCAGGTAAAGAGGGCGCTCAGGCCGCCGGCTCCGCAGTCCCCCGACCCCCCTGAGAACTCTTTGCATCCGCAGGAGACTGGCTGACGCTGCGGGATGGGGAGGAGGGGGGCGGGAAGGGCAGGGGCCTGGAATTAGTGGCCCGACCGTTCTCCGGTTTGGGGGCCCCTCAGTCTCTTCAGACAGTCACAGCTTCTGAGAGAACTGGTGGAGGGCTCCGGGCCCTTTCTCAGGTTTCCCCCGGCCAGTCCCCGTGGCTTCCTCTGCTTATGGGGGAGTGGAGCAGCTTCTCTTTGCAGGAGTCTGTGGGGTCATTTACCGTTCGCTGCTAAGTGTAGTTTTAAGACCTTTTGGCACGCTTTAACTTTTTTCCTTTGGCACTTAGTTTCTCATTCCATGCTTTCCTGGTTGGAGAAAGCACTTGTATTCACATTAACAGTTGCTCCAAAGGACTTGCTTTGTTTGGGGCCACTCGTTTCTGTTACACTATCGAAGCAGTGTTTCAGGTCGGTTTTAAACTTCTGTGTAGAAAGTTTGAGTTTAACTTGCGTGAAAATTGCTTTGGCTTCGGAAACATTTACTGACACCCGTACTTCCCGTCCCAGCTCTACCTGCTTTGGGATTAGGTGGCTTGTTTTTTTTTTTTTTTTTCCCCCCCTTTATTCTTAAGCCCGAGATCCCATTTCTTGTCATAAATTCTTGAATATCACGGAAATGCCAGCATTTGATAATATATCTTGTGTTAAATTATTGATTTTAATAGAGTACTGCTTTTTCCAAGTTTATAGAAAAAGTATTAGAGAAAATGAAAAATCTGGCAAGGATTAGTGGTGTGGCAATTGTAAACATGGTCATTTAAATATTGTGAAAATAAATTTTTTGTTATAAATACAACTGAATGATTTGCTGTCATATTTAATAAATCAAACTTTAAGCTATGTGAGTTTTTTTTTTTTTTTTTTAAACTGCCTGGTGGGGAGTATACACCTAAGCGGATTGCCTTAGGGCATGCATACTTGCTATGTGAAAATATGTTTGAGTTACACTTGAAGACATTATTTTAAGAGGTCTAATTTTATTTTTTTTTCAAAATTTTATTTATTTATTTGACAGAGATCACAAGTAGGCGGAGAGGCAGGCAGAGAGAGAGGAGGAAGCAGGCTCCCCGCTGAGCAGAGAGCCCTATATGGGGCTTGACCCCAGGACTCTGAGATCATGACCTGAGCGGAAGGCAGAGGCTTTAACCCACTGAGCCACCCAGGCGCCCCGAGGTCTAATTTTAAAAACAAGTCTGTAATGAGATCAGTGAGATTTGAGAATTGTTTATATCAGCTTTTCTATTTCATTATTACTATTTTTTTACCTTTATATGTTTGCCTGCTTTAAGCAAAGCTCAAACTTAAACTTGCTTAATACTGGGTCCATCAAGTTTAAAAACACCACCACCAACCTGTGTTTATTTTGTAGCTTTAGTATCACCTGTGATTTGAAATAAGAATACTGAGTATCCAATTAGCCTTTCTAATAGCAACAGTCAAGCAGGCCTTGAAACTTAACAAATTCTGTAGGCCAGTCAACTAAAACACCTGTAATATGTACAGTTTCTTAATAGAAGTTGTTTTTATCTTAAAGTATTAAAAGTAGCCCACCGATTTCTGTGAGGATTAGTAATTAGAATACAAGGATTTAAACGATTTAGATCATAACAAGCCTAGGTATTGTTTGCTATGGGAATTCAGTAATTTTATTTCACGCTTGCTAACATTTTTAACATGTTAGCATTTTATGCTGTGATCCCTCTTAATTATGAGGTCAGGCTTAGCTGCAAGCATTATGATTCTGTGGTAGCAGATAATTTCCTCATTTACCAGAGAGATGACACACTTCCCTAATGGCTAAAGTTACAGTAAGCTTTTTCGCTTTTAAACCCATTTTTTGCCCAGATAAGAAAACAGCTAATTTTAATTATTGAATTTTGTTCTCTAGGACTTAACTATATGCATCCCCACATTACATAATATGATGGGCACTGAAGCAGCTCAACTTTTTTTCTTTCCTTTTTAACCTTTAATATCTAAGGTAATTAGCTGCTATCTAACTGTAGAGGCAAGCTTTTATATGTATAAAATATAGATAGTAAGAAAATAGGGTGAGATTTGCAACCAAATTGTGTTATTTAGTGAAATGTATAAAACAATCCAAGTTCAGTATTCATAATATTGAACATTGGATATGGTAAGGAATTTAAATGAGTTTAAATTTTAATCTTTCAGAAAAAATGTGATTCATACCTGTAAACTGTTGAACTATTTATTTTGTACAAAATAAGCAGTTAATATGCAAGTAGACTTAGGGTATCACATATTCTATCATTTTGTGACTTTCTGTCACAGTAACAAACCGGTTTTTTTAGTACTTGGTGGGGGCGGGGAGCTTTTCATTTTGACATGGATCCCTTATAGTTCCTAAAAAGTTTGGAAATATAAAGCATAATTTGTGACTTTCCAGTCAAAGTTTGTTTAATAGTGTTAATAGATAAGGAATTTTGAGATAAATTACAAATGAATAATAATATTTACAGGCTTACTAATGTGATAAGCATTGTTAGGTTCTCACAGCACACTATGGTAAATCTGATTGTCCCCATTTTATAAATGAGGAAGTTAAGGTACAGGAAAGTTCTATATTGCTATTAAATATCAGAATCAGGATTTAAACCTAGTTAGCTCCAGAGTCTAGACTCTTATCCATTACTTTATTTTTCTTGGTGTATAAATATTCTACTTGCTAGGCAAGTATAAAATCTAGTTAGGTTCCTACTTCTCTTGGCTCAGTTTCGTATGTACAAAAACTATACTTTCTTTACAAGTTAGATAGATTCAAGTTATATTTTTTCCAATTCCACTCACAACCATGATCCTCTTTCTTCGTTTCAATTTATAAGTAGTTGGTTCTTAAAATAGATTGAAGAATAGTGTCAAGAAGAATGAGGCTGATGTACCAAGAATTAAGTTCTCAATAGTATTGTCATTACGATTACTGATATTCATTTATGTACATTCATTCACTTGAACTAAAATTTGAGTCCTCATAAGCACTGGAGATAAAAGGTTGGGTATTAAGACCTATAAAGAAAAAAAAAAACAGATAAAAGACTAGGAGGTGATGGAAGTGCTTTCTCCGTTCAGGTTGTCAGGGAAGGCTGCTTTATTATTCAGAGACCTCAATGAAATGAAGGAGCAAGCTAGGTTTAAGGAACAGAAAGTAGAAAAAATTCTCAACTGGGAACATTCCTGGCTTCTTCCAAGAACAGGGAGAACTAGCTGGAGAGGAGTGAGCATAAGGGAGCAGAAGTAGGCTATCAGGTCAGAAAAGGATAGGTAGGGTCATGGCAGCCATAGGCCATAATAGAAAATTCGGATTTTTTTAAAACTGTTTTGGGGAGCCATTGGATGGTTGTGAGCAGGGGGTGTGAACTGACTTAAATATGTTCAAAGGATCACCCTGATTATTGGAGAGTGGAGGAAAATTGTTAATAGATGTTTGTAGTAGTCTCTAAAAACAGAGTTTATATGACTTAGGTTGATAGTGGTAGAGGTGCTAAGAAGTTGTATTTAACATATTTCAAAGGTAGAAAGAGTAGTTTACGAGAGAAAAAAAATGAGTGAGACTTCAGAGTTAAGGGCCTGACCCCATTCATGTGGGTGAATGATGTTGTCATTTTTATCAATAAGGGGACTACTGAGGGAGGGGGAACAGGTTTAGAAAAATGTCCAAGGGAAGATGTCAAGTAGCATTATAGGAATACGAAGTTCAAGGGAAAGGATGGGATTGAGATAAAAATAGGAGTCCTAGATGATAGTTAAACTTGTAGAATTGGAGATCACCTAGCATAGTACTGTTATTTTGTTAGTTGTGGCCCATTAATGGGTCGTGAAATCAATTAAGTACTAACCAGCATTTATTTATTTATTTTAGATAGATAAAGTGCTCTAGAGCATGCCTATGGTGGGAAGGCCAGCCCCACAAGGGGAGGAGGGAGAGGGAGAGAGGGAATCTCAAGGAGACTCCCCACTGAGTGGGGATCTCGAGGCAGGGCTCAATCTCATGGATCTCATGACCTAAGCCAGATTCAAGAATCAGACCCTTAAACCAACAGAGCCACCCAGGCGCCCCCTAACCAGCATTAAAAAAAGGAGAAAGGGAGGAGGAAGGGAAGTAAGAAAAGCACAGAATAAAAAATACCAGCTATATACCATGTAGTAGGATATTTCTTTGTGATTCTTTTGTTTCCATTTTATTTGTGATCCTTTTTATTCAGTATAATGAATTGCATTATAAAAGTCTTACTGTGTGGTATGATGAAAAAGTTGAATACCAGTAATCAAAGGAGTGAGTGTGGTGGAGAACAAGGCAAAGCACTGAGCCACAGATTGCTGAGAGGTCTGTGGAGGATCCAATAAAGGGAATCAGGAAGGATCTACCAAAAACTTTCATTGTTAGGTGATTGCTTTTAGAACAGAGGTTTTTATCAAGGATTACTGGGACCAGCACAATTGCTTGGAATAATGTAATTTCTGATGTTTCACTTTTGTGAAATTGTTGCTGTAATAAAATTGCAATATGCTTCACTTTCTGGAATTTTAAGTTTATAAAGTAGTGTAGTGGTATTTATATTAGAAAAATAGCTATTCCTAAATGCTTTCAGATAAGATCCCTTTACAGTTTCTATTAATGCTTTTGTATTGATGGACAGTCTTTATCCGTGTAATGGAATTAGAATGTACTTGTAAGGATTGTGAGGATTAGAAGTAATGTATAAAAGTTGTGTGTGCTTAGCACATAGTTGGTGGACAATAAAGTGAATGTGATATTATTAGAATTGTAGTCTTTGTTCAGTCATTTAACATTTACTAAGCTCCTGTTAAATCCCAGGCACAGTGATAATTTCTTATTTGATAAACAATATTTTGTTGCAGTGGTGCACTTTTTGGTCTTTACTAGGTAATATATAACTTAGCTATTTATCTATTATGTAATATTTAGTTGCCCTAGATCCAGACTTGAATTTTGAGCACAAAATTGTCAAAAAGTTTTTTCAGCTTCTAAACAAGTATGCTTATTTCTTTTCTTTCTTTCTTTCTTTCTTTCTTTTTCTTTCTTTCTTTCTTTCTTTCTTTTTTTTTTTTTAAGATTCATTTATTTAAGGGAGAGCAAGTGAGAGAGTGCATGCATATGAATGGGAGAGGGGCAGAGGGAGATGGAGAGAAACTGAAGCAGATTCCTCAGATTCCTGAGTGTGGAACAGACACAAAGCTAGATTTCACAACCCTGAGATCATGACCTGAGCTGAAACCAAGTGTCGGTTGCTTAGGCGACTGTGCCACCCACTCGCCCCCAAGGATGCTTATTTTCAGTATCTTTATTATGTTTTTTCTTTGTCTCTCTTTCTATATACATATGCATGAAGTGAAGTAGTAAAATGGGTTTAGATTTTAAAAACCCTATGAAACTCACTCTTTCATCTGTGAAATATTTTAATTTATCAATACCAGGAAATATTAATTAGGATGAGAATACAAAAAAGCTGTAAATGCCTAAAATGTTAAGCCCATGGCTGCTTCAGTTATATTTAAAAATACCTTTGAAGGGGTACCTGAATGACTCATTTGGTTAAATGTCCAATTTTTTAGCTCAGATCTTGATCTCAGGGTCATGAGTTCAAGACCAGTGTGGAGCCTTCATAAAAAAAATATATATGTCTTTGAAGATTCACAAGTAATGAAACCAGTTTTGAATATTTTCTTTCTTACCTCTATACTCCCTCTGCAACATTTCCAAACAAACTGGTGTGTCCAGGGAAGAGATGTATATTCCATCAGCCCTGTTCAGCTCCTACGTCTGTAGTTTTATATGCTGCTTTCTCGCTCTATCTCAGGAGTAGTTGCAGTGTGGCACCTGTCAAAGCTGAGCAGATGACCCTACTTCTGTGTGTGGCAGGAATGTAATATGGAGTAACAGGAGGTGCCCCACTAACCCTGGAGACCCAGGATATGATAAGGTATCAGTACCTACCTTTGTAAAGTTCATGACAGAAGAATAATGATGTAAGGACTCTAGGTAGAAATGGAGAAGAAAAAAAGAAGAGGGGTTTCTTTTGCCTATGATGTTTGCAAACTTAAAGCAAAAACTATGTTCTACTCTCTTGAAATATTTAACACATAGTACAAGTCAAAAACATATTTCAGATTTGTACAGGTTTGCTAATATTCAATATTTATTTTAGAAATTACATTAGTATTTAATGGGAAGAAATGGCCCAGGGAGAGTCATTTTTTTTAACTCCAAGATCATTAAGTAACATTTTTAATCTCCCAGGGGAAACAACAACAACAACAACAACAAATACCAACATCTATATTGGAAAAATAAATTATGTTAAGAATCAACAGTACTTTGCATTTTCTCTCCGGCATCTCATTAATTTTTAGATTCTCCATGGGCAGGTTATTGCTATTCTATTTTGTTGACATTTAGCATTTATTAAGTGCTCATAGTGACAGAAGTTTATAGAATACGTAAAAGTCTATTCTCAAGGTTCTTATATGCCTTGAAAAGTGGCAAATACACATATACTCTAATTTTTATAATATGTCTGTGCATCCTAAATCACAAGCTGTAAAATAGAATGGCATTATTTTCATTTTTGTTTTGTTTTGTTTTTTTAAAGAGTTAGCAGGATTTAGTCTCATAATCACTATTTCCTAGACTGCTGGGCAAATGAGGAAATCAGTCATGTTTTTCTTTCAAATCTGCTTCTTGAAGGATTTAGGGATCTTCTGTATCATATCCCACTATCAGCAGAAGGAGTTAAGAAGATCAGTAAATTATCAGCAATAGATTTACAGGAGCAAACTCCTCAAAGAAATTATTAATTTCCTGGAAAATGGTTTTGTTTTTTGTTTTTTGTTTTTTTGCCTGTGAGCTTTAATAAGCACCATTTAATATTTTGTTTTAAAGTAAACTATAGGGGCAAAAAAATTAAAAATTAAAAAAAGATAAACTAGGAAGAAAATGGTTTCCATGGGTTAAAAAGTTGTTGCTTTTAAATCACATGAAATAATTTTCCTCTAGATAACCTTTTAAAGAAGTAATAAACCATGCAGATCTGTTATGTTTTAATAAAAGAAATATAAAACAGTAGTGATTACTTGCATTATCAAGAAGTTCATATTTTACTAACTATATCCTTTTGTTATGAATTACTAGCTTTTTAACAAAAAAGCTGAGGACCAATTCATTCTTAACTGACTTTTGCTTGTGATTAAAAAAAAAAAACTTAGGAATTTAGAATATAAAGGAAATTTAATGAAATTTAATATGTTGACGGTTTCCTAAATTTCAGAGTACACTAATATTTCAAATACACTTAAAAGAAAGTTGCAGGTATACTTTTTTAATCTTCCTAGCACAGGTTTCCATGGTGAATGCTTTTAAAGAGTGCCATCTAGTGTTAACTTTGGAATTGCGATTCATGGATTAGAATATGGGGAATTTTAGACCCAGGATATGTAGAAATCAAACAGCTATAATAGTTAACAAAATTCTTAAGGAATAGGAGTTGAAAACACCCATCAGTTTCACCTCAAGATTGTATATGTTTGCATCTTTAAAATAACTTGTGCATATTCATGCATTCATTCAACAAATAATTCTTAATTTTATATATATATATATATATGTCTCAGGCCATGTTTATATACATGTTATATATATATAATATATATAATATAATATATATATATATATCGGGCTATGTTTTAGGCATTGTAGTAAACTATTCTCATAGAACATTCTATTTGTGTGTTACCACAGTGGTAAGTGCGAAGAAAAGCCTAGAATAGTGTTTTCAGGGTGGGTAGAGGTGGGGTTTTCAATTTAAATACAGTAGCCCAGGATCATCTCAGCAAGAAGTTGTTATTTAAATAAATACCTGAAAGAGATGAGGGTGTGTTCCAGGCACTGGAAACAACTGCAAAAGCTCTGTGGTTGGAACGTACCAAGTATTTTATTTTATTTTAATTTAATTTTTTTTAAGGATTTTATTTATTTGACAGAGACACATTGAGAGGGGGAACACAAGCAGGGGGAGTCAGATAGGGAGAGGCAGGCTTCCCGCTGAACAGGGAGCCCGTTGTGGGACTGGATCCCAGGACGCTGAGATCATGACCTGAGCTGAAGACAGACGCTTAACAACTGAGCCACCCAGGTGCCCCTGTACCTAGTATTTTAGAGGAATAGCAAGCCTCTTTGGCTGGAGCTGTGAGTGATGAGACCAAGGAGATCTTTAGGCCACTGTAGGAGTTTTGTCTTTTCTCTGAATAGAAGGGGAAGATATTTGAGTAGTGACATGATCTTACTCCATTTTTAACAGGATCACTTTGAATACTATGTTGAGAATAGACCAGAGTGGGAGATAGGACAGCAAGCAGAATATAATTGCTGTTATTTAGAGATAGGCGATGGCAGCTTGGATCACAGTGGGAGCAATGAAGATGGTGTGAAATAAGCATTTTGGATATATATTGAAGAGACAAAATAAGTTTTTAATGGATTGGTTATGGAGATGTGAAAGGGAAGAGTAACTAAGAATAACTTGAGATTTTTGGCCTGAGCAGCTAGAAGACGAGACTCCATTCACTGAGGTGGGGAGGATACATGAGGAGGCAGGTTTGGGGTGTGGGGGTGAGTGATTCTGGATATGTTAACTTGGAGAGATCTCGGTTATCAACATCTAAGTTATGGGGAACTTCAGATATTTTTCTGTTATAATAGCTCATCATATCAAAACCCACTCACCTTAGGAAAATTCATTTCTCACGAGGGAATGAATACATCCTCTCCCCATGGTTATTGTGTTATAGAGTCATAAAAGAGAAGCAGTGTGGGAGGACCAGCATGGCCAAAGCTTCTCCAGACAACTCCTAGTATTTTTGGTTATTTATTTCCCATTTTATTCGTCTCTTGTTCTTACCTATAGTGAGACCTCAAAGTACTTGACTGAGAGGGTTCTATTGCTAAGCACCTAAAGTATGCTTATTTTATTTATTTTTTTTAAAGATTTTATTTATTTATTTGACAGACAAAGATCAAAAGTAGGCAGAGAGGCAGGCAGAGAGAGGGGGTGGTGGGGAAGCAGGCTCCTTGCCAAGCAGGGAGACCAATGCAGGGCTCAATCCCAGGACCCTGAGATCATGACCCGAGTCAAAGGCAGAGGCTTTAACCACTGAGCCACCCAGATGCCCCGAAGTATGCTTATTTTAAAGGAGCTGGATAAAAATCACCCCAAGACTAGTTAATTGCACCAGGTGGAAATCTTTCTTTTGGAAGCCATTTATTCAGTCCAGGAACAAATTCTTGCAGAATCATATCTATTGCAAATCTTCACTGATTTCTAGAAAAAGTTTTTGAATATTCATCTTTCATTTCAGCTTCTAAGTTACTATATTCTAAGTCTATAACCACTTCAATTTATGCTGCAGGTGACCCAATGAAAGAAGAAAATGAAAGGCATTAAGAAAAGTCTTACAGAAGAATACCTATACTTGGACTTTTCTCACCAAATAGAAGGATGCATCTGTCCTCTTCATACATCTGTAACTTTGTTTCTGTTATCATACTGTGACTGCAAAATCTTTAAAGTTTGCTTAGTCCCTACTGGAGAAAGTACAGATATATCATTAAAAAATGTAGTGCCCCAGGATGTTGAAGTACAAATTATTTCAAGGCAAGAGCTTCCTCCAATAGTCCAGAATTGCTGTTTACCTGCAATAGTAGAAAAACCAGAAAATTTCTGTAGAGCAGGACTTGCTGTTGTACTGAGACACATAATCCAGAGATCATACGAAGCTGACCCCTCCAAGAAGGAAATTTTGGAACTTTTGGGGTTTAAGAAGACTTGCTTGAAAGCCTGTGCTGAAGTAAGTATGATGGCTCTTCTGTTACTTAAAGCCATAAAGGGATAACACATTTATTTGAACATCTATTTTAACCTTCTGTGGGAGAGGAATTAAATCCTGCTTACTTAAAAAAATCTCTAGTAAGCAATGAAATAAAGTAGTCCCTCATGTATGCCAGTACTTCAGGTACAGCGTCGAAAAATAAGAATTCAAGATTTATTTTGTGAGGTTTGGAGACACTATTTTTAGAGAATGACTTCTTTTTTTTTATCTTTTGTTTTAATTGAGAACTTTTTTTTTTAGGATTTTAATTATTTATTTGTAAGAGAGGGAGAAAGAACAAGCAGGGGGAGCAGCAGGCAGAGGGAGAAGCAGGCTCCCCGCTGAGCAAGGAGCCTAAATGTGGGGCTTGATCCCAGGACCCTGAGATCATGACCTGAGGTGAAGGCAGACCATTAGCCCACTGAGCCACCCAGGCATCCCTTAAGTGAGGACTTTAAAAGGAAATTTTACACATGAATAGGAGCTCAAGTAGCAGTGCTTTGAAACCGTATATTTTTAGGGGTGCATGTACTTCAAAGGCTTTGGGAAGGAAGGATTTATTCAGTAAGAGGATACAAGAGGATAGCATGTTTCCAGGTATAGGATTGCTAAACCGTTGTTTAGTGTTATGTTTAAAGCACTGTAATATGTCCCTTGATAGAGCATAAAAACCTAGCCCCGGCATGGCGTGGCTTCAGTCGTCAAAACCAGTCTTATTTCCCGATAGAAAGTTTTCTTCAAGCTACGTTGAAAGTAAAGACTCGATTTCTTCTGTTATTTTGTTTTTCAGGTCAGTCAGTGGACCAGGCTATGCGAACTCACCATCCCTTTAGCTATTGAGAATTTTCTTAGAGAATCTTCTGACCAGCACCCATCTATCCCTGCAGAAATACTACAGTTAGAGAAGAAGCTTAGCGAGCCTGTTAGAGTGCATAATGATGACAAACTCCGTAGGCAGAAGCTGAAGCAACAGAAGGCTGCTGGGGTCGGGCCTTCCCTTGCTAAGGAAAAAGCAATGGGCAAGGTGCATAGACAAGAAACATCTCAAGAGTTGGACTCTACATCTGAGAACCTGGAACTGAAAGTTGCATTCTCAAAGCTCACAGTACAGGAAGAACCAGCTGCCACCCACAGGGAGCCTCCTCACATCAGAAAAGCAAAAGCCTCTGACCTCCCACCTCTGGAGCATGTGTTTGCGGAGGGCCTCTACTTCACTTTGGCAGATATCGTACTCTTGCCTTGTATCCATCATTTTTTGGTAAGGTTTATCAGGAACGGATACGTTACTAGAAGTTTCAGTCTGTGAAATTGCCTAGCTCCTGGGCAAGTAATGATTTCCTATCTCGATTTTCCTATCTATAAAAAAGAGATCATAGTATCTATCCCATTGGATCATTGTGATGAAGAAATGACATTTTGTGTGAAGTATGAACAGTGTTTGGCAGTAAGTTCTTAATCTTAGTCATTATTATAACTTTTAATTTTGAAATGCTAAAATTTTGGCAGTTATGATTATTAATTTCAAATTACTCTCGCAATTACCTTCAAGTATTAGAGGCTCTAGTATTAAAACACTAAAAAATTCTTGCCAGCTGTATTTTCTAATTAAGTAGACACTTAAAATACTAATTACATTATGTTAGGTATTATTAAATCAGAAATATTTTATCATCGTGTCTGTGCATCTCTGTTCCTTATAAGATTACATTCTGTAGCTGGCTATGCTAGTCAGTGTTGTGGGAGAATATAAATGGAACGTTTTCTTTCTTCCTTTGAGTGTGTGTTTGTATGTGTGTGTATTTTTCCTCTCTGTGGAGGAAAAAAGAACAAGGTAAAAATAATACTAGAGTGAATGTGGGAAGCTATAGCTCTCTGCAGCTTTCCAGTTGGTTTTCAAGAGCTGCATTTTTCTTGCTTTGAAGCGTTTCACCCTTTCTCCTAAAAAGGCATCAGATATCAGATTTCATTCTCATGTATCACTAACACTTCAGGTATCTCTACTGACAAAATGAGAAATGATTTCTAATGAAAATCTACTTGGAAGCTGGTGGCTCACTAATAAGTTAGGTGGTATTAATCAATTGGCATTTTCTTAAAGAGGATTTCTTTTTTTTTTTTTCCAAAATAGAAACAAAATAAGATTAGGAACTAAAATAACTTCAGAATTAAAGGATGTGAAAAAGATTTGGGAATTGTTTAAGATTTTATTTATTTGACAGAGAGAGATCACAAGTAGACAGAGAGGGAGGCAGAGAGAGAGAGAGGGAAGCAGGCTCCCTGCTGAGCAGGGAGCCCGATGTGGGGCTCGATCCCAGGACCCTGAGATCATGACCTAAGCCAAAGGCAGAGGCTTTAACCCACTGAGCCACCCAGGCGCCCCAGATTTGGGAATTGTTTAGATGTCGATTAGTATTTTAAATGTTGTATGTAGAGAACCCACAGAGCTGGATGGGGAGAAGACATCAACTTTTTTTTTTTTCCTAGTCCAGTGATTCTAAATTCTCTTACTCCTGACTTTCCCCTTTATTACCAACTTCAGTCATTACAGCAGTTATTCGATACGTATTATGAAATTCTGTTGGTGTTCATGGCATCTTGGTCTTCTTGGATAACTGTGTTTGTTTTTAATTTTGTAATAATTGAATCAAAGTGGCACATCCACTAATTGATTCATTTGAGGAAGTTGTTGAAAGTCTACTGTATATAGCAGGTACTCTTGTAGGCACTGGAAATAGAGTGATGAACAAAACAAATAAGGTCCCAACCCTCATGGAGTTAATATTCTAGTGGGGGGGGATAGAAATGAACAAGTAAACAAGTAAATAATATATATTTACTTAATAGCAAGTGGTACAAAGAAAGTAAAACTGTTAGAGAAGATGAGTGTCTCCTTGCAAAAGCAACAAAACAAATATAAAATTGGATTTACCAATGTAAATTCAATGGGTTTTGTCAGGCACCTTCCAAAACAAAGTGCTGGGCTATTTGCTTAACTTCGCATGAATCTATGTAGTTGATTTTAGATGATTATCCAAACATCCATTTCCAGGTAGTTTGCATTTGATTTTAGCTTAATTTAAAAGTATTCACCTAATTAGGATCACTTGAGGCTGAAGTATTTTTAATTGGGAGGGATATTTTTTTCTCTTCAATCAGGTGGGGCATCTACTAACTGCTACTACATAAATTTACCTAATACTCACTGAAAAACCTTGTTCTTAGTTTAAAATAGAGGAAAACTTGTATACTCAGCCTTTATTATTACATGTATTCTATGATTAATTTTTCCTCTTTTGACATTTATGGTAAACTAATTCTCAACAGTATTTTCCTCTGTTTGTATTTTTCTTGGATCTGCATATTTTCTTTCAGGAATTAATCTTTCTTTGCCAAAGTAAGATATTGTTGATATTGTTTCTGTTATGTTTATTTTGCTCCTTTAAGTCATCTTGGTTATGAAGCCATTGTTTGAGTTCAGGTAGTGGCTTTGATGCAGAGCATTTATGCTTGCATTAATTAACACACATTGAGGTGATGGAGTGGTGATCCAAATGGTCCACTTAGGATCAAGTTCATGATGAGGAAGGAAATTCAGGTTACTACTAGGTTGGGATCAGAAATATAGAGCCGAACCTAGAGCAAGGATATTTGGCTATAGGAATAAGGCCAACAATATAAAAGGACAGTCAATTTTGCAAAGTTAAGGTCTGGAATACCAGAAGTCAAAATTAGAAGAGTTAGAGAAAATATACAGTTGTGCTAAACAGAAGAAAGCCAAAGATGCAAAAACAATAGTAGATAGAATAGCCAAGTTACTGTGTCTAAACTTGCTTCATGCTTTTCTTCCTTTTTAGTGGTTAACCCAATAGCACCCATGGAAGGTGTCTGATAAAATCCTCTCTGGGAAGTTTCAGGAACAGACTTTAAAAAGAATAGATTAAAACGCACACCTCTTATGATTTCCATTTTTTAAGTCATTTTCAAGCATCTTCTAGTAGTTACTATAGCAAGCATATAGGAGAAACAGCAATGAATAGTTGTACTCAGGCACAATCCTGATATTCCCTGATACCAGAAAATTGTATAGTTATTTTTAAGTTGCTACTAGTAAGCAAGTATACTTTGATAAGACTATTTAAAAAATTATTCTACTCCCTTAAGACAAAATTTGCCATTTTATAAAATATTTTTGTAATTTGAACTCTTAGGATTTAACTTTTTACATGTTAACTTCTAATGCTTCGAATTGCGTTTTTTAAAAAAAGTATGACACATTTATTGCTTAAGTAAAATTATTGTAGAAATTGATTTTTAAGCAAAAGTACCGATGTTAAATGTCTCTTTCACTTTCCCTGTTGTCGTAAAATTAGGAATAAAATGGGAATCTCACTATTGCCTGGCACAAAGTATGGATGCCACTTATTTAGTTGTTAATTTGTATATTCCATATCTTCTCCTATGCATTAGGTCCTCAAGAGTTTTCAGTTTTAACCAGCCAGTTCTAATTTATAAGAAAAAATGAAAAATTGGGATTATATTTCTATCCAGTTGACTGCTTACACTGCTCACCTTAACATCTGTTAGTTATGACCTATTTTCAAAAGAGTAAACATGACTAAGAAAGTGACATAAAGTAAAAACAAAACATTTTATATAATAAATGAATAGAAGGTGATGCAGAGGAGGAGATATTTTGGATAAATGTAACATCTTGCTTCTCTCCAGGCAAGTTTTGCTGACCCTTATTACAATTAACTACAAAACCATTAGGGTTTCATTTTATGCTCTTGGTAGCAGCAGTTTTTTATCATTGTTTAAGAATAAATAATCTTATTTTCTTGTCTATAAGTAACTGTGATATTTATAATAATTTTGATCTTATCAGGCAGGTAAGTTTTTTAAAAATCATTTCTTAGGAGCAAATATAATTTGCATCTCACCCATTTTTCATTAGCCACTTCCTTAAATTTATCTTCTTGAGTGTAATGAATGTGGTTCAGTACCTCCTGAGCTGTCTGGATATTAGCAGAGCAGCCTGGCATGTTGATTAAATGGGATGACCTGTCATATGGTGTAAAACTCCCTGATTTCTCTTAAACATGAATTATTGTTACTCAATCAGAACTTATTTTCCAGTAGAAGGAAAGATGCCATATGCATTTAACAAATAAGACTAAAGCACTACCAAGAGGAGGACAAGAAAGGTGAAGAAATTAGAATATTTCTTATTTGATTAATTTATCACGACTTAAGCTCAGTTCCCTTATCACATAAGCTATTTCCAGGCAATTAAGAATTTTGGCAAGGGGATGCCTGGGTGGCCCAGTCCTTTAAGCATCAGACTTGTGATTCCAGCTCAGGTCACAATGTCAGGGTCATAAGATCAAGCCCTGCCTTGGGTTCATGCTGGGCACGGAGACTGCTTAAGATTCTCTCTCTGTCTCAGTAAAGAAGGAAAGAAGGAAGGAGGGGAGGGAAGGAGGGAGGATGAATTAATGAATTTTGGTGAGAATTATAAACTGATTCCCAGAGTACCATTTAGACAGTATATTTCAAACTCTTTTACTTTAACTCACAGTAAATAATGCATCTTACAGGTGATTGAGCATACTTACACAAATATCTTGTATACATTAAATGTATTATAAAGCAACCCACCTTACTACATGCTGTATACTCTGGTATTTTTCCATTTTATGCCATTTTTGAAACTATGTTAATTTCACAACTTTCTCACAGCTCATAAACCGTTGTTTGAAAAACACTAATTGAGATTATTCTTTGAAGCTAATAAATAGTTCCTTGATCATTTGTTCACTCAACAGAATATTATTTGTAAGGTGGTGTTTTAAGTGCTTGCTTTATGCAAAAACAGTTAGACATAAACCTTGCTCTTACAATTACTTGTGCTTATTTAAAGGCCAGTTAAAATAGACTAAAATATATGTGCATGTTTATTTTTCATTAATTTTCTGTCTTTTCTGGCTTCTGCTTTGGTACTGATTATTATTAGATATATTTGTCAAGATTTTCTTGATTTGACCTTTTTATTTATCTATTTGTTCATAATCACCAGTCATAATTTGTTGGTGATATTATTACTGTCTCTATGGAAACAACATTCAGTGCCTCAAAAAGAGGCAAGAACGTTCTAATTTTTAAAGAAATTTAAGTTTGGTGGTGATGGTAGGGAGAAAGTATATGGCCAAGAGAAAACAAAAAGATAATTTAAATCAGGAGTAATGGCTTCACATTTTCTAATTTGAATAAAAAGCCTTCCTTTAAGTGCTGTGTTATAAAAAATTCCCTCTAACTGACTCTAGTTATCTTTTCACTTCTAAATACTATAATTGTATCTTTTATCTTTTTACTATTTTACTTCAGTGAAATCTCCTCCTTACTCCATCAAGCCTATTTTAAAAATATGGTTCTGAGAGTGTTTTTTACATTACTTTTAGGTAATACTGATTTGATTCTGTGTAAGATTTCATACATTCAAGGAAGAAGACTTCACAAAAGGAAAAAAAAAGAAAGAATTTCAGATCACTATTAAAATAAGAGTACAGCCTCTCCATTTCTCTCATTCCCGCACTTCCCTAGTGAGTATATAACTTCCACTGAGGTTCCTCAAAATATACCAGTGACTGTAGACTCTATATAGATATCAAATTATAATCATTTAAAAATACCACATAACATACTTTGAGGAAATCAACCCTTCAACTTATTTCAATTCTTTCCCCATTAACCACTTAAACTCATGTTCATAAATAAGTACATATTAAGTATTTGAGGTTTTTGACTAAGCAGTGTCCATTTACTCTCTATTGACCCATTTACTCTCTATATTTAGTGCGTTGAGAACTTTTGAAATATAATGAGGGTCAGGGACAGTGGAATGTGTTCTTGCCCATGAGTTGTTGGTTTTTTTTTTTTTTAAGATTTTATTTATTTATCTGACAGAGAGAGATCACAAGTAGGCAGAGAGGCAGGCAGAGAGAGAGGGGGAAGTAGGCTCACTGCTGAGCAGAGAGCCCGATGCGGGGCTCGAACCCAGGACCCTGAGATCATGACCTGAGCTGAAGGCAGAGGCTTAACCCATGGAACCACCCAGGTGCCCTGCCCATGAGTTATTAATGAAGGGGTTTCTAGATTTGAACGAAGTTGACTAAGGAAGAATTTTTAGAGGGACATAAAAATATACTAACAATGAAAGATGATAGAAACTGGAATGCAAGGTATAAAATTTTCAAAAATGATTTTCAATTATAGGATATATAGTCATGTTATTTCTATTATCTTAGAATAATCTATTCATATTTTTTGCCCTTTTTCCTCTAAATATTATTCTTTTCCATTTTAGATGTATATATGTAAATATATAAATATATATAAAATATATAATAATATAATAATAAATGTATAAGTAAAAAATAAAATATATAAATATATATAATATAAAATATTTTATATACTTATATATATTGGGGGGCTTGTAGTATAGTCAGTATGTGAGTACATTCTTAGTTTGTGCATATGTAATATTTATTATTCTTCAAATAATTCGCAAATACCTTTTGGGCCTTGATTATTGCTAAGACATTAGTCCCTTGTCAGTCTTATTTAAATAGTATATTTTGATTTTTAAAATTTCTTTAAAAGATAGACTTGTTTACAATAATTCTAAGTTTATAGTAAAGTTGAGCAGAAAGTACAGAGAATTCCCAGATACCTCCTGTCCCCACCTATACAGTTTCCTCTACCATCAACACTCTGCACCAGACTGGTACATTTATTACAACTCATAAACTTCCATTAACGCATTACTATAACCCAAACCATAGTTTCTATTAGGGTTGACTCTTTGGGCTATGCATTCTGTGAGTTTTGACAAATGGATGATATGCATCCATCATTATTGTATCATACAGAATTGCTTTACTTCCCTAAAAATCTGTGCTCCACCTATTTACCCCTCTGTCCTAACCCCTGACAACCATTGATCCTTTTGTTGTCTTCATAGTTTTACCTTTTCCAGAATGTCATATATTTGGAGTTATACAGTATGTACCCCTCATATTGGCTTCTTTTACTTAGTAATATGCTTTTAATGTTCCTCTATGTCTTTTCATAGCTTGATGAGTTCATTTCTTTTTAGTGCTGAATAATATTTTAAGGTTTGGATATTTATCCGTTCATCTATTGAAGAACATCTTGGTTGCTTCCGAGTTTGGGCAGTTATGAATAAAACTGCTATAGACATCCATGTGCTGCTTTTTACAGGGGCATAAGTTCTCAACTCATTTGTAGTGCAATTGCTGAATCATATGGTGAGAGTTGTTTAGCTTTGTAAGAATTGTCAAACTGTCTTTCAAAGTGGCTGTCCCATTTTGCATTCCCACGAGCAGTGAATGAGAGTTCCCGTTGCTCCACATCCTTGCCAGCTTTTGCTGTTGTCAGGGTTTTGCATTTTCACCCTTCTGTTAGGTGTATAATGGTGTCTCCTTGTTGTAACTTGTAATTCTTTAATGATATAAGATGACAAATATTTTCTCATACATTTATTTGCCAACTGTGTATCTTTGTTGTCATATATATAACTGCCAACTACATAATTCTGAGGTGTCTTTTCAGATCTTTTGCCCATCTTTTTAATTGGTTGTTTGTTTTCTTGTTGAGTTGCCCCAACTTATATATTGTGAAATGAATATTAAAAGTATGGGAAACATTTCACTAAAGAAGATATTTGAATGGCAAATCAGTACATGATGCTAAACATCATTAGTCACAGGGAAATACAAATCAAAATCATGGTGAGATACTACCACACATCCAGTAGAATAGTTCGAATAAAAAAGACTGACAATACCAGTGATTGGCAAGATTTGGAGAAACTGGGACATTTTCTAGTGGATATAAAATGGTACAACCATCAGAGAGAGGAGTTAGGCAGTTTCTTTAAAACTGAAGCATACCATTTCCATACAGCCTAGCAACTTGGCTCCTAGTATCTACTCCTAAGAAATGAAGAACATTCATGCACAAACACTGATGCATGAGTTCATACAGCAATATCATTTATAATGATCAAAAACTGAAAACAATGCAAATGTCCATCAACTACTAAATGGATAAGCAAAATATATTATTCCACGCAATTACTACTACTTATAATGAAAAGAAACAAACTACTGGGGCGCCTGGATGGCTCAGAGCGTTAAGCCTCTGCCTTCGGCTCAGGTCATGATCTCAGGGTCTCATGATCAAGCCCCACATCTGGCTCTCTGCTCCGCGGGGAGCCTGCTTCCCCCCACCTCTCTCTCTGCCTGCCTCTCTGCCTACTGGTGATTTCTGTCAAATAAATAAATAAAATCTTAAAAAAGAAAAAAAAGGAAACAAACTACTGATAAATGCAACTACATGATGAACCTCAGAAACTTAATGCTGAGTGAAAAAAGACAAATTTTATGATTCCACTTATATGAAATACTAGAGAAGGCAAATCACATGGAAACCAAATCAGTGGTTGCTTGCAACTAACTGGGGAAGAAGAGATTGACTGCAGGTGGTCACAATGGAAGCTTTTGGTGTGATTTAAGTGTTCTAATACTGGATTGTGGTGGTAGTTACATAACCGTATGAATCTGCTAAAACTTACTGTTTGAACCATACAATTAAAATGTGTGAATTTTATGGTACGTAAAGGTACCTCGATGGCTATTATAAAAGACAGTATGTAATAGTATGTTTTGTTCTTTGCCTGCCTAGGTAATTATCTGCAAGAAACTTTCTGAAAAGCTGATAGAATTTCCACTGTTGGCTGCTTGGTACCAGAGGATTCAGGAAGTGCCAAGAGTAAAAACAGCAGCTTCTCAGTGTGGAATACAATTTCTCCGTTTACCAGAGTTGCTGACCACCTCAAACAAACAAGATTCAAACTTAAGTGAGGTCGCAGGTGTAGAGGAGCAAAATGATGCTTCATTTATAGGAGGACCAAGGCCCACTATGACCAAGTTAATGGTACTTAAAATGTTTTTCTGAAAATTTTCTTTGAAAAATTTCATGTGATAACGTTGTTGAGCATTCTACCGCAACTTGTAATCATTTATGCACATTATTTTTGTTTTAAATTTTATTTGTAACTCTTTTATATCACTCTTACCTAATTAATATTTCTATATCTTTTGTATATAAATGAGGTATAGTAAATTGAAGATTTTTATTAGTATATGTCTTTGGAGTCAAAACTTTTTTTTTTCTTAATATTCAAGACATTGGCTAAGGTCATATCACATTTGGTCAAATTGTTTTAACCTGATTTTTTTGTTGCAAGGTTTTGGTCTCAGTTTTTAAGTTTTGAGATGATGATTTGAAGTTAAAGATTATGAAAATGAATATCTCAATTTACTTTCCAAGGTTTTGTCTAAATTTAAGATTTTTAGTTCTTTGAATTTTGTTTTTACTTTCTTATTTTAATGCTTTTTTATGTAACACATAGGATTTTTTTTTCTCTCTTTGCAGCAAGATTTGTTTCTGATAATACTAATTGTAGAAATTTTCCCAATAGGCTTTATTTTCTCTACAATTCTAAACAATTTACAAAAATGTTTTGCTTTTAACTTCAACTACTTAAAGATTTATTTAAATAGAGGAAAGATCAGGAAGTAATTTGAGCTATTCATCTGAGTCATACTGGAAAAATATTCATTATATTTCCCTACTTGAGTTAGGAAGTATTTGAGTTCTGTGATTAACAGGAAGTTTGGTGAATTAGAAAAGCACAAGATTTTTGTAGTGATATCATCCCCTTATCTCATCATTTAAGCTTTGTTAGTCTAGTGATGAAACAATGAAATAGGATTTTATAGTTGATTTTAGAAGAAGGTACCAAGGCATGTCCAAATCTTGATCAGATGACTATACTGTGTAGGGATCTCAGTTTCACATCTTGAATTTTTCTAAATAAATAATAATCAATAGAATAATTTGCTTTGCATTAAAATACTAATTTTCAAAATTTCAACTAAAAATCTGCTTTTAATTCATACTTAAACACAGTCTTGAAAGAAAATTAGTGATTCAGATTTTTCTACCTGTTTTTCTAGCAATAAAATGACAATAGGAAAAATATTTGTATTTTATACATATTAAAAATATTGGGGTGCCTGGGTGGCTCAGTGGGTTAAAGCCTCTGCCTTCGGCTCAGGTCATGATCCCAGGGTCCTGGATCGAGCCCCGCATCGGCCTCTCTGCTCAGCAGGGAGCCTGCTTCCCTTCTTCTCTCTCTCTCTGCCTGCCTCTGTGCCTACTTGTGATCTCTGTCTGTCAAATAAATAAATAAAATCTTAAAAAAAAAAATAAAAAAAATAAAAATATTTATATACAATGAGAAATCAATAACAAATTTGAATTCAGGAAAAGTTAACAATTATAAAAATAACCTGTCTTGTAATAACATAAAAAATAAAATGTCCTGAATTTTTAATTCCAGGGGATGTGTTAGTTCAGGTCCCTCAAACAGACCCAAGATGGGGTTGGATATGCAAGAGGTCTACTGAGGGAAATCTGTGAGGTAAAGTGGGGAGGGAGACAGAGGCAGCTGCAAGAGCCTTCAGTCTATGATGCAGGTTTGACCTCTGTGCATGAGACAGGGAAGGAAGGATGATAGGGTTAGAAAAGCTTTAGACATCATTGCAGGTCTAAGAAAGTTTTGGCAAGCCAGTGGGGAATCCTTGAGGCTAAATCATCTGTCAGAAAGTTCCGTGTTTCTCAGGAATAGGCCTGCCATGGTATCTCAGCCACTCTCAGGCATTTGCTTGGGAGCAGCCCATACGAAGACTACTAGGGTCCAGGAGACTTGGATTCTATTCCCAGCTTTGTAGCTAAGCAAACATTGTGACCTTCAGTATGTTGTTTAACCAAAGGGTCTTCATTTCTCAATTTATAAATTAGGAGAGTACAGTAGATATTTTGTACAATCCTTTTCTGATTTCAAATCTCATGATTATATAAAAAATGGGACATTACATTAATAATTTTTTTAAAAGGCTCAAATCTGAAAATCAGTTAAAATTTCTATTTTCATTTAATTCTAACTTGAAAGTACATATTAGATACAATAAATGTTTCTTTTTAGCAGGACATTATTTTTGCTACTTATTGGTGAATTATTGACATTTGTTTGGAAAATTAGTATTATATCAAAATAATAAATTATGTGAAGGTAACAGTAACTATTAATTTTTGTGTAGTCACAGTATTTTGTGCCAATTACATAAGGACAAATGAAATTGGTGCCAAGTGGAAGTATCAAGTAGTGAAGTATTAGGAGCATTCACATCTCACTTTTTTCTCCCTTTTGTTTTCTTTGGCATACACTTGCCCCTAAAATTTCCCTTATTCTCCAAAGGTTTTAGATTTATTTATTCATTTAGTCCAAAAAATGTATGTTTAGTCATTATTTTGAATGTGGGATATCTGAAGAACAAATTGGACTACCTTCATCGGCCTTATATTCTGGTGGGGGAGGTAAATAAAAAACATGAATGTGTTAACACATTAGGTAATGATAAGTGCAACAAAAAGTAATATGGGGAAAGGGGTGGAGGTTATGTGGGTGGGAGGGAGGCTTATCTGACTAGGTGAAGACATTGAGCAAATGACCTAAATAAACTGAAGATTTGGAGAAAGTATTCTAGGCAGAGGGTCCAGTGAGTGAATAAAACCTGAGCAAATCTATAGAGACAGAGGGTAGATTAGTAGTTACCTAGGGCAAAGAGCTGAGGGGGGAAAATAGAGAGTATATTTACTAATGGATATGGGACTTCTTTTTGAGATGATGAGAATATTTTCAAATTAGCGTTCATTGTGGCATAGCTGTGAATATAAAAACTTTTGAATTGTATGCTTTAAATGTAATGGTGTGTGAGTGATATATAGTATTTTTGAAAAGACCCTAAGGTATGATTAAATTTGGTGAAATGAGGGAGAGCAAGTTTAGTATGGCTAGGCTAGAATAAGGGGGAATAGAATAGAATAGCAGTAGATGATGTCAGAGCATGTGTATTTTTCTGGAAGCAAGTAAGTGCTCTAGACCTCTAGACATAAAGATATCTCTACCTCAACAAAAAACTTTATACTACTTCCTTTTCATAATTTTTAAAGTAATCTCATGAACTTATTGATTCAAATTAGTGATCGATTCTTGGAGATTTTTCTTTCAGATAGGATATTTCTAAAGATAAAAAACCTGAACTATGGATACCTATCTGTGGGCTATGTACCCAGAATGTGATTACAAGGGGTCTGGGAATCTGTATGTATGCCACACACTGTCTACAGTTACATAAATGCAGTATGTCTGCAGTTAAATAAATATACAACTTTTGACATAGGGAAGGAGCTTGAGATTTTTTTTATACATTGAAAAGTGGTCCTCATTTCTTAAAATGTTGGGAACCATTTGGTTAGAACAGAAGAATCCATTTTTAGAGGCATTACAAGCCTCTCTAGTATGAATGATGTTTTGGGGTGTTATGTTGAAATGGGGTTTTTCATCCTATAAATGTAACTCCTAGACTGTAACTATTTCATATATGTAAAGACAGATCTTGATGGATATATGGAATCAGTTTTTTTATTATCCCTGTGTGGAATTTTTTGATAAAATTTTATCTTCAGGTTGACTTTTCTTTTTGACACCCAATTTATTTTGAAGAGTAGGTATATTTATTTCCATGTAGTTTTGGGCAATAATTTAAAAATAGCATTTTTTGTTACCTTGGTATAAAAAAAAACAGGAAAGTAATTGTTCTCTCTAAAAACACATTGTATTTCTTATGTAACTTAATATTTTGAGGAACATCTAATGATTGTTACTATTTATTTCCTTCTTGCCACTATATAAAAGAGAAATTTGGCCTTCTAAAACATAACAGGATTTTACTAATTCATTAATTTTAAAGAGTCTATTTCCTATTTCCTATTTCCTATTTCTAGGAAAAGGGCATTGAAGTGATGTTTTCCCCCCACCCTTGCCCTACTTGGACCCTTGATTGGAATAGTCTTCCTGCAGCAGCGAGCCCAAAGGAAGGTGAGTTTTTTGTTGTTGTGTGTTTTTTTGTTTTTGGTTATTTTTTCCTTCCTTCAAGTTTTAATCTTAGTCCCAATACCCTCTTCAGATCCATCTTCCAATTCTCTAATTCTCTCTTTGGCTTTATCTAATATTCTGATTGTACTATCCATTGAGTTTTCTCCCCCCCCCCCAATATTTCTCTCTCTCTTTTTTTAAGTTTTTGTTTTAATTCCAGCTGGTTAACGTATAGTACTATGTTAGTTTCAGGTATACATTTTAGTGATTCAGCAATTCCATACATCACCCTGTGCTCATCACTACAAGTGTACTCTTTAATCCCCATCACCTATTTAACCCGCCCCCAACTCTCCTTCCCTCTGGTAACCATCAGTTCTCTATACTTAAGAATGTTTTTCTTGATTTGTCTCTCTCTCTTTCTCTTATTTTTCCCTTTTGCATGTTTGTTTTGTTTCTTTAATTTCCTGTGAAGTTTTCCTTACATTTTTATTATAAAAAGTTCACATATACACATTGCTCAGATTCAACATTTCTCACATTTTCCTACAATTGTGTAATCTATTCCTTTTTATTTCTTTCAAAGTATTTTGAAGGAAATTCCAGACAACAAGCCATACTCTAGTATGTACATCTAAGAAATACGGCCATTCTAAATAATTACCATGTCATAATCACACCTAATAAAAATTAACAAAAATTCCTTGATCCTTTAATAAGCAGTACATAATCGTTTTCCCCTGTTTAAAGTATTGTTTGAAAAAGGTATTTTTATAATTAGGTTTTTAGTTAAATAATTATGTTTTTTATTGCTAGAAATTTTATTTGGGTTGTTTGTTTTAATAATGACTTTTTCCTTGCTCATGTTATAATTTCCTCTCTTCGTAATTTTTTAAGTATAGTTATTTTATATTCTGTATCTGTTATATAATAGCTGATGTCCACAGAGATCTACTTTTGCTCTTTGTTTTTTCTGTTGACTTCATTCTTGGTGTCTTATTTAGTAATTATATATTTTGAATTCATTTAAGGGCTAATTAAATCTGTGGGAATCTTGTGGGGCATGAGTTAGGAATAAATTTCTTTAGTAAGGATTTATATTTACTTATGCTAGGCATCTCAAGGTACTAGAATTTAAGGCCTGTTAGCATTATGTTTTCAACTTGAGATTCCTTTAACCTTTTCATCTGGAGCTGAGGTTTAAACAGAAAAGTTACCCTTTGCTATTGAGTATGACTTTTTTTTTTTTTTAATGCATCTTTTCATGGGGAATACAGCTTTTCAAGGTTTCTACTTTCATGTAGTGATAATAGTTCCAGCACTCCACAATGATAGGGATCCAGGACTAGCCTCTCTTCTTTGTCTTGCCATTAAAGCTTAGATCCCTATTAGCAAAATACCCTCCTGGCAGCTGGTGTCAGTTCAAGATTATTACACGACTTTTTAGTTCTTTTCCCCTTTGTTAAGGCCATATGGATTTTCCTTACTCTTCGAAATCCATTTAGGTAGGCAAAAGATGACTGTTGAGTTTTATATAGCATTTTAAGTGTTTTTAGGTGGAGAGCATTTTTATTACTCAGTGTTCCACTTCTTTAATTGTTTGCTTATTCTTTGGTTTTATACCATGCCAAATTAAACTTTTGATTTCCAAATGCCCTTTGAAATTGTTTGCCTGCCTTTCTGATGTTCTTCTCCTCTGTGATGCTTCCTAAGTATTGTCTCTGTCTCACTCATCAATTTAGTCTGTCAATCAAGCAAATAATTTAGGATTTTTCCAGAATGGAGTAAGATTTTTATCAGACAATTAAGAACTCTGCCTCAAAGATGTTTTATAACAATTAAATTCATTTTTTGGTCTTTGTTAAATATATGAAACATAGTCACTAATGAATTTGTTAATGTTTTAATTTTAAATATTTTCTGACATTTTGAAAATTTTAAATGTTTGTTTTTATTGTCCTTGCAAGACTCTGGTTATGGTAGATTTTAGACAGGTTAAAACTATAGTAAATGAAAATCAGATTTTCATTAATATTTATATTTACTAGAAATGAATACAGAGATTTGTAAGAGCCACATGTTTTGCTTTACTCATTATTAATTTAATATGAAGCCAAAATAATATTTTCAGTTATTAATTGAGTAATCAATTACATCTGCTACCAACTCAGAGATCTAACATTAAGCATTCATGACTGGTCGTTTTATTGGTTAGAACTGCATATCTAACAGAGTTCATGGAATATATTATTCATTATATCCCTTTAATTGGATCACCTAGTTTTCATAAATATTATGACAAACAAGGAGCTATAACAGCAGAACTACATGATTTATTTACGTTTCATTCTCTGTTCTTAAAAAAAGGTTTATATATAGTCTGTGTTAAACTAAGGAAGAATTTTTGCTTGTAGATGTTGTTTTCAGTTCTGGCAATTTCAATATTGCACGGTAAAAGGATAGCTATGAAATGCAATTATTATACATACAGGTGTGGAGGTCACTGTGAAAGTGTTATCATGACTTGTGTTCTGGTAATTTTAGAAGAGAGAGAATTGTAATACGATTTTATTAGTACTAGGTTCATTTGGATGTCACAAAGGCTGACTCCTTATGTGGAATCCATTGAGTTACATCAAGATTATGATACATATAATACGAATCATTCTCTTTACTAACAAAGGCTATATTGATCCTCATGATGGACGCTTATTTCTTAAGCTTGTCTCATCTCCCAACCTCTGTTATTACCCATTTCTCTCCCCACATCCTACATACTATTCCCTGAACTTTTCAGATTCCTTCATGTGACCCATATCTATTATTTCTATTCCTCACTTTTATTTTCCTCCAGCCTTAAATGTTATTCGTTCTTCTTCCCATCCTGTTGAATTTATACTCATCTTCTAAGGATCAGCTCAATTACTGCTTCTTCATTAAGCCTCCACATGTGCCTTAGAGTCAGCCTCCCTGAGTTTCTTACCTGGACTACTATGCTAACCTAACTGCTAGAAAGTCTACGGCCAGATTCTCAACTTCTCTGGGCCTCAATGGCCTCATCTGTAAAATGGGGATAAAATTGTATATACCTTAATGAGATTGTTGGTACATTCAATGAATTAATGTATAAAGTACTTAGTACAATGTATCAGACAGAATTAGTCACTCCCTCTCAACATTCCTTAGTACTTTCTTATACTTCATTTTTGGTACTTATGATATGCTTACACTATAATTATATATATGCATGTTTTTCTTCTCTAGTGGCCCATGAGCCCTTTGAGTATAGAATTAGGTACTCAATAATTTTTTATTAAATTAATTTGAATTGAGGGGCAACTGCCTTTGGCTCAGGTCATGATCCTAGAGTCCCAGGATCGAGTCCTGCATTGGGCTCCCTGCTCGGCAGGGAGTCTGGTTCTCCCTCTGCCCCTCTTCCCTCTCATGCTCTCTCTCTTTTTCCCTCATTTTCTCTCTCTCAAATAAATAAATAAAACCTTTAAAAAGAATTCATTCAAAATGAGACTATAGATCCTTTTAGTTAACGTCTCAAATTTCTAGTTAAACCAGGCAACTTTGAATTCTTTTGTTTCATATAGATTTAACTAACATAATCATTATTACTATTGTCATTACTACTACTACTACTACTACTACTATTACTACTACTGTTATTCTAGTTTATGGACTGTTTGGGAATAAGTTGCAAACATTATGCCTCTTTACGCTACTTTACCTCCAAGAACTAAACTGTCTGCTTTATGGACAAAGACATTTCCTTAGTCCTTTTCTCACAGCCGTAGTACAATTATCAAAACAGGCTATGTAATTCAGTATGTACTATTACCTAATCCACAGTCCAGTTGATTGTAGTTCATTTAATTATCATGTCACTTTAGTCTCCTTTCATGTGAATTGATTTTTTAGCCTTTGTCTTTCAAGATGGACTGTTTGGAAGATTTCAGGCCAGTTTTTTGTAGAACTGTTAGGGTCTTTGATCAAAGGAGCAAGACTGATACAAAGTGAAGGTCAAGCAAAGCTTTATTTCGCGCCAAACATCAAGAATCAAACTGACTGGTCGGGGCTGCCTCTTACAGAGAGAGCGACCCCTCCCAGCCTCACAGACTAACTTTTATAGAGCAAAGGCCATGTGGTTGAGCCTGGCCACACACAGGTGGCCATTAAGATTGTAACACACAGAGAAAGTTGCATAGTCATGCTAGGTCACACACAGGTGGCCAATCGAATTATAATTCACCCTGTAGTAGCTATTTGAACTAGCCTATCACCTTGGTCAGAATTGGCGCCCAAAAGGTGGGGCCCACATTCTTTAGGGAGATAGAAATTGGATGTCTCCACCTGGCCTGACTCATCCTTGCATTTGGGCTCTGTTATCTCCACCTGACCTGACCCTTCCTTGTATTTGGGCTCTGTTATCGGGGACTGGCCGACCATATTTTACTGGTTTCCCGGACTTGCTTCTAAGTAAGTTCCTCTGGGGGTGGGGGGTCAGGGTCAGTTTAAGTTTTACTGCATAAACAACAAAATCACTGTTTAATCGAGATGGAATCGCTCTGGCTAAATAGGCCCTTACAAGAACATTTCTCAGTTTCTATTTGTCTAGTTTCCTCATGCTTAGATTCAAGTTAGGCATTTTGGCAGAAACACCACCGAGATGAAGTTGTTGCCTTCTCAGTGTGTCATAAGAGATGGCACCTTCCACCAGTTTGGGCCCAGTGATGTTAACTTTAATCATTTGGTTAAGGTGGTATCTGCCAACTGTTTCTACTGTAATGTTAGTGTTTTGCTCTATTGAATTAATAAGTATTTTGTGGGGAGATATTTGAGACTACATAATGTCTTGTTTTCAAAATGTCACTAACTAGTTTACATTCATTTGATACTTCTTGCCTATGTTAGTTTAGAATGGGGACTTTTCAGCTCTAACATTCTTCTATATGTATTAGTTGCCATGCTACTGTAGGAACATTTTTCCTATCTATCATCTATGTATCAGTATTGATTCAGGAATTATTTTATTAAGTAAGTTCTAATCCATCACTGTTGTTATTTATTTCAGTACTCAGGTTGTCCCAGGTTGTGAGTCTCTTCAAGCTGGCTCCTGATCCTTTGGAACTGGCCTTATCTTTCTATGACCATTTCCTTAAATTTTAGAGAAACAAAATATCACAGGTTAATTTTGTCATTTCCCTGCCTCAGTCCTAGAGTCAGCTGTGTCTCCAAGGAGCTCTGGTTCCCTTTAGTAGAGAACAGCATTTAGAAACTAAAATTTGGGCACGAGGTTTGCTAATTGCTAATGGAGTGTTATTGCTTCTAGGTCCTCTCAGCAGTAAGATGCACGTATATATAGATCTATGAGGAAACAGATGTACATACACACACACACGTACATAATCACATCGCTGCCTACTGTTCTGTTTGTATATCTGTGTTATCTATCTGTATTAAAAAATGGTGAGCTGTGTGCCTGGGTGTTCAGTCAGTTAAGCATTTCTCTTCATCTCAGATCATGATCCCAGGGCCCTGGGATCAAGCCCTGCATTGGACTGTCTGCTCAGGAGGGTCTGCTTCTCCCTCCCCCTCTGTGTTCTCTCTCTCAAATAAATAAATACAATCTTTAAAAAATAAATAAATAAAAACCAATGTTCTTTAAAAAAATTGTTGAGATTATACTGATATCTCTAATTCCAATCCAAATCTGTAAAATTCTTCTTAGTTTTTCCAAATTCAATGTCTATATCAACCTTTCTCAACAGTAAAAATGATAGCTCCCAATATCATCTATTTATTTGCTCATTTGGTCTGTCCAACCATAACTAAACAGTTATTTGAGAATTGTTATATCCATATCTCTGTGAAGAATATACTTACTAAGTTGAATTCCAGATTGTTTATTTTCATTTTTGAATGTATATAGTCAAAGTTCTTATACAGATAGTTGTGATTAAATGGTTCTATAGAAGATGAATTATACAAAAGTAAAGAATGAAAGGTTTAAGTTAGTATTAATCATATGCCCTGATAGAAAATCTTCAACAGTCTAGTCTCCTACCGCATTATATATATTATATAATATACATGATAGACACACACACACACACACACACACATATTAACAAAAGTAAGGAAAGAAAGGTTTAGGTTAGTATTAATCATGTCCCCTGATAGAAATCTTCAAACAACAGTTTCCTACTGTGTTATATATATAAAAAATATACTATTTTATATATAATATTTATATATATTATACTATTAATTATTACTTTTGACCTCAAATAACTGTGTGATTTTCTACCTTAATGAACTAGGATAGATACTTGTGAGTCTAATGAGTCCTTTTGTTAAGTCCAGGGACACTTCTGTTCTTGCCTTCTGACTTTTTGCCCTCTGAGCATGAAAGAGAGAATGATATAAGATTTAGAATAGGGCTGCCGTAAGCCACTCCATGTAATATTTCCCTGTAGCCATCTTTATTCTTTGGTAGTTTTTAGGTGAGGTTCCTATATTAGGGATTGCTCGTAGCCTAGAGTAACCATATCAATCATAAGAGGGGAGGAGCCTCAGAAGTATGACCTTATAAAGATAAGGCAACAAGCAGATAGTTGTTTCGGTATAGTCTGTTTCATTCTTATATTCAAAATTACACTGTCTTAGAAATATGGACCAATTAGATATACCAAAGACCTTGGTTTTGCTGTTGAGCTGCATGAGAGCATCATCCCCAAGGGAGACTAATGTGGAGGTAGTGCATAAAAACCCTCAACATTACCATTCATTCACCTTCCTATCCCCCACCACTCAGTTTAGAGTATATACTTAGTTTGAGATAAAAGAAAAAAAACTAATGGCAAAGTTTTACTAGAAGGATATCGTAAGATCTCATCTTTCTAGAGGGCTTTAAACCCCGTAGATTTTATTTGCTTGGGATAGACATTTATGAATTATAAACTGATATATTCCAGCTCCTTTTATATAAATCATTGATTAAATTTATGGTTCTAAGAGAATAGATAATTTTTCAATCCTAGTGGATCTGTCTTATTACCAAGATAGTTCTATTAACATTCATATATATAATATATGAGTATATTTAAATATTTAATATATTTGTATATTTTATATTATATACATATTTATTATGTAATTATATTTATATAGCATATAAACATAGTATATATAGCATACATATACTATATTATATATAGCATATATAGTGCATAGTATATATAGTATTATATAGTAATATATTTATATGTTTAGTATATATTTATATACTTATATATGTAATATATGCATAATAATACACAACATAATTTAATAATACATACTAAACCCAATGATAATATTTTATAATTATATAATGTAAATATAAGTGTATATATATAAATATAGAGGACTATGATTTTAAATTTTATGATGCTATCCAATTTTATATAAATATCCAGTTTTCCCCCCACTTAATTTCTGTAAAATATTTGGGGTTGAAAATGAATGAATTGATCCTTGACATTAAGAAAAAAATATAAAATGAGATAGTGATATGTGATACAACTAGTAAAAATTGGCCTCAGTGCAGTCTGTGCTATCATCACCCGCCTTTTGTTGTATGCTTCCATAGGCCAACAGGATCACCTTTCCTTTATTCTTCCAGTGGAAGTGATTTGGGTAAGCAAGGGAAGTCAGGGTCTTTGGAGAGGGTTGGAGCCAAGGTAGAGAAAGGAAGGACTAAACAGCCTTTGCCCCATCAGTGATTCTTAACTACATTCTTAAGAACCCCAGGGGACATGGTAAATAGCATTATTTATTGCTGTTTTTGCCAGATGGCCAGGGAAGCACAAAGTTTATCATAACGAAGAGAGTTGTCTCACACACGGCATAAGTAATGCCCTCCTTCGGGGAATTTAAACGTAAAAGCTTGTTTGGGGGCCTCTGGGCAAGTTATATAAAGAATCTTCATTGTCCTTAAGCCATTGCTTTTCAAACTAGGACATCCATCAACATCATTTGGAAAGCTTATTAAAACAGGTTCCTGGGCCCTAACCCACAGTTTCTCATTCAGATCTCAGATGGGGCTTTAGAATTTGCCTTTCTAAGATGCATCCTACTAATGCTGCTTCTGTTGCCTTGGGGATCACACTGTGAAGTAATTACCATAGAGAACTGATTTAGTACATGCACTGGCTACTTTGATTTCAGTGTTTTCCACCAAAATAAGATGAATAACAAGGTTAAGCTTTCTAAAATTTTTCTTCACAAATTAAAAAATTATGTTACTGCTTTTTGCATGTATTATGTTCAAATACAAGAGCTTGTGCAGACCTCTGAACAATTTGGTAACTATGAAACCTTCTACTTTAAGTCAAGTATACTAAATCATAGTAGCAAATCTAAGTGAAAGTAGAAATATCTTATAAGGTACACAGAAATAACTGTCTTAAGAAATTTTTTTCTGAAATATTAATCTTAGATTTTCCTGTTTTCCACTTTACCATACTAGATAAGACATAATTGGCATATTTTTTTCTGACGTAAAAAAAAAAAATTACTCTCCAGGAAGACAATATAAAAATATATTTCTCCGAACATTTTTTGTTTATATTGAACAGTTTTAGATTATAAGTCTATCACATTTTGAACCTTTTGGCATTTAAGGTACTAAAAGCACACCAAGAGAATGAGTTCAAAGGTTTGAGTTTTTTTCTTCTTCTGGGAAAAAAAGTTTCCCAACATAAATGTTTTTCATTTTCCTAAGTTATACTTAGCTGTGAAATCCAAAACCTGACCATATTTGACTCAGAACCATACAAATTTATAACTATTTTCTCTTCTTTCAAGGGTAAGGTTCTCAACACGCATTTTGGTACTTTACCAAAAGTAATAATGGCTTTTATTTAAACTGCAATTTAATCTGAAACTAAAAACCTCTAAAAGATAGTATATATAAATATAAACAGAATTTATATTAAGTAGTTCAAAATATAACAAGATTGCAAAGAACAAGTTTGTAATTTGCTTAGTAGGACTTTTTTGAATGAGTACCAAACACTAATATACTGGTGTAGAGATAGAGATAGAGATATAAATCACATATGTATTATAAGTTACATTGTATGAATATGAATGGTATAGAGCAAACCATGTGTTGAATTCATCTCCTTTTCTTTTTTTTTTTTTTAAAGATTTATTTATTATGGGAGGGAGAGGCAGAGGGAGAGACTGAGCCAGACTCCTCACTGAGAATAGAGCTCCATGCAGTGCTTGATCTCACAACCCTGAGAACATGACCTCAGCGGAAACCAAGTTTGATGCTTAACCAACTGAGCCATCCAGTTGCCCCCATTATAGAAGTTAGCTAGAGTAGGAGCAGAAGTAATTAGAGTGGGAAAGGTGGATAAAATAGGAGGCAAATTCTTCCAATTATTAATAGCATTAAACATTTCTTATATAAAAATGTTAATCTTTTATGGAATAGTAAATACACTTGGTAATCATGAGAGGTAGTACTGATGGTAGAAATATTTTTGTATAGGTCTTAATGAGTAAACATGAATTTTTTAAATGAGAAAAAGGAACTGTACTATGTCATTATGGAGAGGAAGACAACATGAAATAGAGAACTAGGGACACCTGCGTGGCTCAGTTGCTTAAGCATCCAACTCTTGATCTCAGTTCAGGTCTTGATCTCAGGGTCATGAGTTCAAGCTCCACAGTGGGCTCCATGCTGGCCATGGAGCCTACTTTTAAAAAAAAAGTAATAGAAAATTAGTAGAAAGTTATCTTTATTTTTCAGTGTTACTTTCTTCATGTGAGATTTCAAATGGCTTAAAGTTTCTTCATGGAAATGTTAAAAGTTAAAAAAACCACATATAATACACAATTTTATTTTAATTATATAGTAATAATACATTGAGTTTTATTTATTTAAGCCTTTTTATTCAAACCTTTAAAAAAATTAAACCTTTTAAAATTTCACATGAAGTAGCACTTAAAATAACTTAATCAAATTCTCCTCAAATTTATCTACAGATTTAACATAATTTTTATTGAAATCCCAACAAGATTCCTTTGTAGATGTAGACAAACTTATTCTAAATTTTATATGGAAAAGAGAATTTGAAAAATAGAGAATACCACTCTACTTGATGTTAAGACTTTCTGTATGGCTATAGTAATTAGAGATATATGCATATAGATTAATAGAAAAAAAATGGAAAACTTACAAAAAGACATAAAAGCAACTCAATGGAGGGAGGATAGTCTTTCAATAAATGTTGCTAGATCAGTTGGACATCCATAGGCAAAGAAAAAGAATATCTAAATTGCACAACTGGTACAAAGTCAACTCAAAATGGATCATGGATTCAAATTTAAAATTTTAAACTATAAAACTTTCAAGGAAAATGTTAGAGACTTTTTTTAGAGCTTTGGGACTGGGGATGGAAAAAGAGCTCTTACACATGACACCAACAGCATGATCCATTAAAAAATTTTCTGATAAATCGGACTTCATTAAAATTAAAAAATATTTGCTCTGCCAGAATGTTAAAAGCATAATAAAACAAGCCAAAGACTAGAAGAAAATATTTTCAAATTACAAATATAAACAAATATAAGTGGCACCTGGGTGGCTCAGTCGGTTCTGTGTCTACCTTTAGCTTGGGTCATGATCCCGGGGTCCTGGGATCCGGCCCCGCATTGGGCTCTCCGCTCGGTGGGAGCCTGCTTCTCCCTCTCCCTGCTGCTCCCCCTGCTTGTACTCTCTCTGTGTCTGTCAAATAAATAAGTAAAATCTTTAAAAAAACAAAAAACAAATCTGACACAGAACTTGGATCTGGAATACATAAAGAACTCTCAAAACATGACAATAAAAAACAAAAAAATCTTTTTTTAGAAAATTAGAAAATAGGCAAAAGAGATGAACAGACATTTTATTAAGAGAATGTGCAGTTGGCACATAACCCACTTGAGCTATCATTATACACCTATCAGAATGGCTAAAATAAAAATAACAGCACCGTATGTTGAGGGAGTAGAGAAACAATCGCCCAAGCATTGCTGGGAAGAATGTAAAATGGTACAACTCCTCTGGAAAATAGTTTGGCACTTTCTTACAAAACTGCACATACATTTACCACAAAACTCAGCAATTACACAGTTGGGCATCTATCCCAAAGAAATGAAAACTTGTATTCATACAAAAACCTACCTATGAATATTCATAGCAACTTTATTCTTAATAGCCCCAAACTGGAAACAGCCCAAGTGTTCTTCAGTGGGTGCATGATTTTTAAACAAATTCCAATGAGTCTGTGCAATAGAATATTACTCAGCAATAGAAGGGGAGGGACTATCAGTACCTGTAACAACCTGGATGAATCTCAAGGACATTATGACTAATGAAAAAGCTGGTCTCCAAGGCTCTTAGTTAACGTTCTCAACATGATAAACTTCGGGAGATGAAGAACAGATCAGTGGTTGGTAGGGAACAGGGATTGGCATGGCACAGTGCTGCTACCTCTAAAAGGAGTTCCCTTATGATAAGGTGGTTATATCAATGTATATATTGAATCAAATTTCATCAGACTGTACACACACGAATGCAAGTGAAAACCGAGCGAGGTCTGTAGTTAACAGTATTGGAATAGCAATAATTTTCTACTTTTGATATACTACGGTTATGTAAGATGTCACCTTTGGGGAAGCTGAGTGAAATGGTCACAGGGCTCTGCACTATTTTGCAACTTCCTGTGAGTCTATAATTTTAAAATAAAAAGTTAAAAATACAACTTAAGTAAAAATATTGGAAAAGGTCAAGAAGTAAAGAATAGTGAAATATTTCTCAGCTCATCTTTTTTCAAAAGTATCAGAAAACCTCTGGAGATCATTTATAAATCAAATTATAGTTTGATAAAAGGCTCAAACTACAAAGACATCAGGATGTATTTTCTTTATAATGAATAGCAATGCAATGCTAATATACACAGCTAAACATTGACTTTTACTTTGACAGTCCATTTCACAGGTTGTTATTCTCAAGCTCCCAGGAAAACGGAGAAAGCCAAAATGACATAGCATAATATGAGTTTCTTTATATCCATATTGCTTCAAAACAGTGATGAGTACGGTCTAGGAATAGCTCACGTATTAAACCTGGCTGAGTTTGCACTAGGACTCCTGCCCTGCCAGCAGAAACTTCACGGTTCCTTGAGGATGTCTTCTTGTCACACATGTTCTAGTGATATGGATGTCACCTTCATGAGAAGTAGAGAAAGTTCTTTTACTGAAAGTTTAGTAGTGTCCACTCTCAATTATACATTTGCATTTCAAAGTACTGAAAAATGGGACTGAGTAGTTTGTTTTGACTGTCAAAATGGTTGAGTGAGTAAGTTTATTTTGACTTTAGATCAGTTCAGTCACGTGTGGAAACGATGCAGTTGTATAACATTGTACTACCAACTAAATCGTCTGGAACCACTTTGTATAAACAAGGCCTGAAAAAGAGCAGCAGGATTAAATTCAAGTTTTATGACTTTTACATCCTCAACAAAAATAAGTACAGGGCCAGTACCTACCATAGAGGTAGCGATCCTTTAGCTAGGGTAACAGTGATAAAAATATGTTCATAGCCTTGGTAACTTCAATCCACATAGTATCCAACTCACTGGGTTGGGTGTTTTTGGTTTTGTTTTTTTGTATTTGTTTTTGTTTTAATCTCTTTTTTTCTTTTTATGTTTTTAAGCCATGAAACCAGATTGTCTTCTTAGGAAAATATAATGCCTTTTTTGCCCCACAGCGTACTTAACTGTGACATGTGATTAAAGAAAAAAAAGTTAAAAAGTTTTTTTTTTTTTCTCTTGGAATTAAATTTGCTGTAATTCTTCCCAGTATTATGTTATGCTTTGTTCTATTCTCTAGAGTTAAGCTCCAAGAATCCTATTTATAGATCATGTTTTTAAGTGCTTTGCAAGCAGACCCCATGATGACTGATTACCAAGAAAGGTTTTAATGGCCAGTTTAGCCAGGGTCGACTACATAGAATCTTTTAAGAGTGTTGCTTTTTAAAATAAAATAAAATAAAAGTATTTGACATGAAGTATCTGTGTGATGAAATAAATTTATCTGAATTTAACTTGATTAGGTCGTATATAGAATTTAAAAATCACTTCAAAACTTTTTTGTCTGTATACAAATGAACAAATTGAGAATTTATTGAACAATCAAGATTTGTGTCCATTCCTGAGTCCACTAAGTCATTTATAATAGCACTAGGAAAGTTTGAAAGTTATCGTGGCTTGTTTTAGGAATATTATAAATTCACTAATCAGAAACCTCAAATTATCTATTTGAGTGAATAGTTATGAGTTAGTATATTTCAGATATTGAATTACTTCAAAAGGTTGAAATAGGATTTATGTAAAAAATGAAATACTTATTTCTGGAAACCAGTACCCAGCAAGGGTTCTAACCTCTCCAGTTTATGGTTGAAATGTAGTTAGAGAAGAACCCCCATAACTCAGGAAGAGCTTTCTGGTTAATAGATCTGGAACACTGTCCTAGCCCTGGTGTGTTTCCAACAGCAACTGACTTCTCTTAGGCTGGAGATATGCACCCACTTCAAGAAAAGACTTTTCCTAAGAATTTCCTTCAGCTTTTTAGAGTTTTTCCAATGATCACTGATAATGGATACTGTAATGACAGGCTTTGGTATTTTAGAACAAGGCAAATTTGGATGCAGTTTTGCAGAAATTTTGCATTAGTTATTAATGGGTGGATTTTCAATAAGTACCCATCTTAAGTGGGGCAAAACTATATTGTTGGTATCATCCAGAAGCAATGAGGAATAGGGAAGAATCTTTGCCGTAAAACAAATACGACAAATATTTTGTTTCAGTGTTTTACATCATTTCTAACGAAAACGAATACGTAACACAAAATACTTGAAGAGTTATTTGCAGTCATATGTAAACTATATATTACTACTCTGAAAGTACTGACAACTTCTGTTTATAATTAATGCAAAATTAGCTCTGTATTAATACTACTATGTACATTTGCAGAAAGGTATTTCCACATAAAACTTCGCTCCTCGATTGCCTTTCCAGTCTTCATTTGAATATTTCACACTAAATAAGTTAGTTTTTAAGCTTAAAAATTCTTAATATTGCTTCTTTCAAGAATTATGTTTTAGGGGCGCCTGGGTGGCTCAGTGGGTTAAGCCTCTACCTTCAGCTCAGGTCATGATCTCAGGGTCCTGGGATTGAGCCCCATATTGGGCTCTCTGCACAGCAGGGAGCCTGCTTCCCCCCCTCTCTCTGCCTGCCTCTCTGCCTACTTGTGATCTCTCTCTCTGTGAAATAAATAAATAAAAATTTAAAAAAAAAGAATTATGTTTTAAAAAGTGTTTACAATCTCATATGAGAAAGGGAAAACTAATGATGTGTGTCCTTATTTTTCTGCTGATGGAAATAATTAGTATTCTTCCTTTCAGCTTTAATTGGCATTCTCTGTGCTAGCCCCAGACATTTATGATTAAAATCAGCTCGACAACATAATGAACTATTTTTTTCTGCACTTTGAACCAACTCCTCTCAGCATTCAAACTCATTCATTATTTTTATTTAATTAGGCCTAACACATTGGAGAGATACCTGAAGCAAGGCGATTTCCCTAATAGCTATGCAATCACAATAGCTCACAGGCTTTGCAATAATTTAATTATTCAAGATTGAATCATCAGAAGAATTTTTAAAAATTATCCTTAACTAAAGGACAAAAGTGTGGTTGTAAATAGAAAACTACCATTATTTAAATGGCATCAGTATGTAGTATTAGTAATCAATAGTGTAATATTCCTAGATGTGAATTTTATATACTTATTTGTGGCAAATTATTAAATTAGATTTTATATGGGAAACCAGTGACTATGTTAGCAATTTGGCTGTATTCTATACATGTAAGTGCAAACTTTTATGCTTCCTAAAGCAAAAACTATGTAGGAATTTTTGTATATGATTACATATCACTATTTTATAAAACTAGGGTAAAGTCACTTCCCAGGACAACTTCTCTCTCTCTCTCTTTCTTTTTTTTTTTTTTTTTTTTAAAGATTTATTTATTTGAGACTGAGAGAGCAGAGGGAAAAAAGAGAAACTCAAGCAGACTCCTCACTGAGCGCAGAGACTGACAGGGCTGGATCTCAGGACCTTGAGATCACGACCTGCTCTGAAACCAAGAGTCAGATGCTTAACTGACTGCGCCATGCAGGCGCCCCTGGACCACTCCTTATCTTAAAAACAAATTATTTTATATGATGGTTTTACTCTGACTTGTCTACTGCAGTGAGAAAACTATTTCTGTGGCAATATGCGCATTTAGCAAACTAGACATGAGAAACTATTTGTGGAGTTTTTTGAGGGGGAAAGATTAGATAGGGCCAAGTTGTCGTCTTCTTTTTTTAAACAATGTTATTGACTAAATACTTCCATCCCCTTGGGGACATATTCACACTTAATTTCTTTCAGCAAAGCAGGGAAAGAAAAGAAAACCAAGCTGCCAAAGGCCGTATTAAAGAAAATGACTTAGAAAATTGTTTTCTAGAAATTGCTTTAATCTAGATGGTTTACTGTAAAATTAGGTAATTGTTGGATTAATCGGACCATGATCTAAACAGAAAGAGGTTTTAAATTATTTTCTTTGTTTATAAAATAAGTGCTCTTGATAAGTTTAAAGTGACCTTAAAACTCATTAAAAGTAATGTTCAAATTTACACAGCTACTTTTCATTAGTTATTAGATTCTGGTTAACACCCTTGATCATGCCTTTTTTTTTTTTTTTTTTTGGCTGTTTTCTTTTTTCTTTTTTTAGAGAGAATATATGGGGGAGGAGCAGAAGGAGACAGAATTGTAAGGCTGGGCTTGGAGCCTGACATGAGCTTGATCTCATGACCCTGAGGTGGTGATCTGAGGCGACCGAAATCAAGAGTCAGATGCTAAACCAACTGAGCCACCCAGGTGCCCACCTTGATCATACTTTTTTAAAAAGCTGTTGTATGAGTCAGATTCCCAATAGGCAAAGATGGCACATTCAAACTGGGATCATTTAGGGAGAATTTATATGTAGAGAGATGAATTACCGTGTTATATGTAGGGTATCCTGGACCATAAAGAGAAAGTGCAGAAACCCTGGGTTAGAAGCCACAGAGCTGTTTCCACTTCTAGGCCTGCAGAGGAAGCAGAGGAGAAAAGTTCCCATACAGCGAGCTGCTTAGAGAGGGGCAATAACCTTCAGGCAAGAGACAGAAGCAGCCAAAGATAACAGTAGTGGTGAGAGCCCGAGGGATATAGCCTGCTCTTTTTCTCCTTTATCACTACCATCCATCTGATCTGGATGGCTTCTACTGACCAAACCCATCCAGATGTCAAGAGGGCAAGGGAGTCTGTTGATGTAGCCCACTCAGGTCAACTTCCAGGGCAAAGATCTGCTTGAATTGGGAGGGGCAAACCTAAGGTATCTGGCAGAGTGATTACGAAAATTCACTAGAGAGACACTAGAGATCATCTAGAATGAAAACATTTCAGCTTCAGGGAGGGATTAAGCAACATACATTGTGTGACACACAATCACAATCATGACACATTGTCAGTCAGCTAAGTCCACAACTCCAGCCCTACATCCACTTTGCTTTGTGATTATGCTGTATTCACCTCTTAGAGAATGTGTGAAGTTGTACTAGTTTGTATTGTTATCATAGCAAAATTAATAAGATTTGAAATTTATTAACATTGGGAGGGGTATGCCCATACTAGAAGAAGCATTCTATTTTTTTTTTAGTTGTTATCATTTTTTTAAAATTTTTTATTAAATTTTTTATAAACATATATTTTTATCCCCAGGGGTACAGGTCTGTGAATCGCCAGGTTTACACATTTCACAGCACTCACCATAGCACATACCCTCCCCAATGTCCATAACCCCACCCCGCCTCTCCCAACGCCCCTCCCCCCCACCAACCCTCAGTTTGTTTTGTGAGATTAAGAGTCACTTATGGTTTGTCTCCCTCCCAATCCCATCTTGTTTCATTTACTCTTCTACTACCCCCTTAACCCCCCATGTTGCATCTCCTCTCCCTCATATCAGGGAGATCATATGATAGTTGTCTTTCTCCGATTGACTTATTTCGCTAAGCATGATACCCTCTAGTTCCATCCACGTCGTCACAAATGGCAAGATTTCATTTCTTTTGATGGCTGCATAGTATTCCATTATGTACATATACCACATCTTCTTTATCCATTCGTCTGTTGATGGACATCTAGGTTCTTTCCATAGTTTGGCTATTGTAGACATTGCTGCTATAAACATTCGGGTGCACATGCCCCTTCGGATCACTACGTTTGTATCTTTAGGGTAAATACCCAGTAGTGCAATTTCTGGGTCATAGGGTAGTTCTACTTTCAACATTTTGAAGAACCTCCATGCTGTTTTCCAGAGTGGTTGCACCAGCTTGCATTCCACCAACAGTGTAGGAGGGTTCCCCTTTCTCCGCATCCTCGCCAGCATCTGTCATTTCCTGACTTGTTAATTTTAGCCATTCTGACTGCTGTGAGGTGATATCTCATTGTGGTTTTGATTTGTATTTCCCTGATGCCGAGTGATATGGAGCACTTTTTCATGTGTCTGTTGGCCATCTGGATGTCTTCTTTGCAGAAATGTCTGTTCATGTCCTCTCCCCATTTCTTGATTGGATTATTTGTCCTTTGGGTGTTGAGTTTGCTAAGTTCTTTATAGATTTTGGACACTAGCCCTTTATCTGATATGTCGTTTGCAAATATCTTCTCCCATTCTGTCAGTTGTCTTTTGGTTTTGTTAACTGTTTCCTGTGCTGTGCAAAGCTTTTGATCTTGATAAAATCCCAATAGTTCATTTTTGCCCTTGCTTCCCTTGCCTTTGGCGATGTTCCTAGGAAGAAGTTGCTGCGGCTGAGGTCGAAGAGGTTGCTGCCTGTGTTCTCCTCAAGGATTTTGATGGATTCCTTTCTCACATTGAGGTCCTTCATCTATTTTGAGTCTATTTTCGTGTGTGGTGTAAGGAAATGATCCAATTTCATTTTCTGCATGTGGCTGTCCAATTTTCCCAACACCATTTATTGAAGAGGCTGTCTTTTTTCCATTGGACATTCTTTCCTGCTTTGTTGAAGATTAGTGACCATAGAGTTGAGGGTCTATTTCTGGGCTCTCTATTCTGTTCCATTGATCTATGTGTCTGTTTTTGTGCCAGTACCATGCTGTCTTGATGATGACAGCTTTGTAATAGAGCTTGAAGTCCAGGATTGTGATGCCACCAACTTTGGCTTTCTTTTTCAATATTCCTTTGGCTATTCCAGGTCTTTTCTGGTTCCATATAAATTTTAGGATTATTTGTTCCATTTCTTTGAAAAAAATGGATGGTACTTTGATAGGAATTGCATTAAATGTGTAGATTGCTTTAGGTAGCATAGACATTTTCACAATATTTATTCTTCCAATCCAGGAGCATGGAACATTTTTCCATTTCTTTGTGTCTTCCTCAATTTCTTTCATGAGTACTTTATAATTTTCTGAGTATAGATTCTTAGCCTCTTTGGTTAGGTTTATTCCTAGGTATCTTATAGTTTTGGGTGCAATTGTAAATGGGATTGACTCCTTAATTTCTGTTTCTTCTGTCTTGTTGTTGATGTATAGAAATGCAACTGATTTCTGTGCATTGATTTTATATCCTGACACTTTACTGAATTCCTGTACAAGTTCAAGCAGTTTTGGAGTGGAGTCTTTTGGGTTTTCCACATATAGTATCATATCATCTGCGAAGAGTGATAGTTTGACTTCTTCTTTGCGATATGGATGCCTTTAATTTCCTTTTGTTGTCTGATTGCTGAGGCTAGGACTTCTAGTACTATGTTGAATAGCAATGGTGATAACGGATATCCCTGCCATGTTCCTGACCTTAGCGGAAAAGCTTTCAGTTTTTCTCCATTGAGAATGATATTTGCAGTGGGTTTTTCATAGATGGCTTTGATAATATTGAGGTATGTGCCCTCTATCCCTACACTTTGAAGAGTTTTGATCAGGAAGGGATGCTGTACTTTATCAAATGCTTTTTCAGCATCTATTGAGAGTATCATATGGTTCTTGTTCTTTCTTTTATTAATGTGTTGTATCACATTGATTGATTTTTGGATGTTGAACCAACCTTGCAGCCCTGGAATAAATCCCACTTGGTCGTGGTGAATAATCCTTTTAATGTACTGTTGAATCCTATTGGCTAGTATTTTGGTGAGAATTTTTGCATCTGTGTTCATCAAGGATATTGGTTTGTAGTTCTCTTTTTTGATGGGATCCTTTTCTGGTTTTACGATCAAGGTGATGCTGGCCTCATAAAATGAGTTTGGAAGTTTTCCTTCCATTTCTATTTTTTGGAACAGTTTCAGAAGGTTAGGAATTAGTTCTTCTTTAAATGTTTGGTAGAATTCCCCCGGGAAGCCGTCTGGCCCTGGGCTTTTGTTTGTTTGGAGATTTTTCATGACTGTTTCAATCTCCTTACTGGTTATGGGTCTGTTCAGGCTTTCTATTTCTTCCTGGTTCAGTTGTGGTAGTTTATATGTCTCTAGGAATGCATCCATTTCTTCCAGATTGTCAAATTTGTTGGCGTAGAGTTGCTCATAGTATGTTCTCATAATTGTCTGTATTTCTTTGGTGTTAGTTGTGATCTCTCCTCTTTCATTCATGATTTTATTTATTTGGGTCCTTTCTCTTTTCTTTTTGATAAGTCTGGCCAGGGGTTTATCAATCTTATTAATTCTTTCAAAGAACCAGCTCCTAGTTTCGTTGATTTGTTCTATTGTTTTTTTTTATTTCTATTTCATTGATTTCTGCTCTGATCTTTATGATTTCTCTTCTCCTGCTGGGTTTAGGGTTTCTTTCTTGTTCTTTCTCCAGCTCCTTTAGGTGTAGGGTTAGGTTGTGTACCTGAGACCTTTCTTGTTTCTTGAGAAAGGCTTGCACCACTATAGATTTTCCTCTCAGGACTGCCTTTGTTGTGTCCCACACATTTTGAACCATTGTGTTTTCATTATCATTTGTTTCCATGAATTTTTTCAATTCTTCTTTAATTTCCTGGTTGACCCATTCATTCTTTAGAAGGATGCTGTTTAGTCTCCATGTATTTGGGTTCTTTCCAAATTTCCTCTTGTGATTGAGTTTTAGCTTCAGAGCATTGTGGTCTGAAAATGTGCAGGGAATGATCCCAATCTTTTGATACCGGTTGAGACCTGATTTAGGACCGAGGATGTGATCTATTCTGGAGAATGTTCCATGTGCACTAGAGAAGAATGTGTATTCTGTTGCTTTGGGATGAAATGTTCTGAGTATATCTGTGATGTCCATCTGGTCCAGTGTGTCATTTAAGGCCTTTATTTCCTTGTTGATCTTTTGCTTGGATGATCTGTCCATTTCAGTGAGGGGAGTGTTAAAGTCCCCTACGATTATTGTATTATTGTTGAAGTGTTTCTTTGATTTTGTTATTAATTGGTTTATATATTTGGATGCTTCCACATTAGGGGCATAGATATTTAAAATTGTTAGATCTTCTTGTTGGACAGATCCTTTGAGTATGATATAGTGTCCTTCCTCATCTCTTATTATAGTTGTTGGCTTAAAATCTAATTGATCTGATATAAGGATTGCCACTCCTGCTTTCTTCTGATGTCCATTAGCATGGTAAATTGTTTTCCACCTCACTTTAAATCTGGAGGTGTCTTCAGGTCTAAAATGAGTTTCTTGTAGGCAACATATAGATGGGTTTTGTTTTTTTATCCACTCTGATACCCTGTGTCTTTTGATTGGGGCATTTAGCCCATTAACATTCAGGGTAACTATTGAGAGATATGAATTTAGTGCCATTGTATTGCCTGTAAGGTGACTGTTACTGTATATTGTCTCTGTTACTTTCTGATCTACTACTTTTAGGCTCTCTCTTTGCTTAGAGGACCCCTTTCAATATTTCCTGTAGAGCTGGTTTGGTGTTTGCAAATTCTTTCAGTTTTTGTTTGTCCTGGAAGTTTTTAATCTCTCCTTCTATTTTCAATGATAGCCGAGCTGGATATAGTATTCTTGGCTGTATGTTTTTCTCGTTTAGTGCTCTGAATATATTATGCCAGCTCTTTCTGGCCTGCCAGGTCTCTGTGGATAAGTCTGCTGCCAATCTAATATTTTTACCATTGTATGTTACAGACTTCTTTTCCCGGCTGCTTTCAGTATTTTCTCTTTGTCACTAAGACTTGTAAATTTGACTATTAGGTGACGGGGTGTGGACCTATTCTTATTGATTTTGAGGGGGGTTCTCTGCACCTCCTGGATTTTGATGCTTGTTCCCTTTGCCATATTAGGGAAATTCTCTCCAATAATTCTCTCCAATATACCTTCTGCTCCCCTCTCTCTTTCTTCTTCTTCTGGAATCCCAATTATTCTAATGTTGTTTCGTCTTATGGTGTCACTTATCTCTCGAATTCTCCCCTCGTGGTCCAGTAGCTGTTTGTCCCTCTTTTGCTCAGCTTCTTTATTCTCTGTCATTTGGTCTTCTATATCGCTAATTCTTTCTTCTGCCTCATTTATCCTAGCAGTGAGAGACTCCATTTTTGATTGCACCTCATTAATAGCTTTTTTAATTTCAATTTGGTTAGATTTTAGTTCTTTTATTTCTCCAGAAAGGGCTTTTATATCTCCCAAGAGGGTTTCTCTAATATCTTCCATGCCTTTTTCGAGCCCGGCTAGAACTTTGAGAATCATCATTCTGAACTCTAGATCTGACATATTACCAATGTCTGTATTGATTAGGTCCCTAGCCTTTGGTACTGCCTCTTGTTCTTTTTTTTGTGGTGAATTTTTCCGCCTTGTCATTTTGTCCAGATAAGAGTATATGAAGGAGCAAGTAAAATACTAAAAGGGTGGCAACAACCCCAGGAAAATATGCTTTAGCCAAATCAGAAGAGATCCCAAATCTTGAGGGGGGAGAAAGGGGATAAAAAGGTTAAGAAAGAAAAAAAAAAAAAAAGAAAGAAAGAAAAGAAACAATTAAAAAAAGAAAACAAATAAAGAAAAAATATAAAAAAGAAAAAATATATATATATTAGATAAACTAGTTAAAAAATGTTAAAAAAGAAAAGGGTAAAAGTTAAAAAAAATTAGCAGAAGAAGAGAAAAAAAATTGAAAAAGAAAAAAAAAATTAAATTAACTCCAAGACTAAAGAATCATGAGGGGAAAGCCATGAGTTCTGTGCTTTGCTTTCTCCTCTCTGGAATTCCACTGCTCTCCTTGGTATTGAAACTGCACTCCTTGGTAGGTGAACTTGGTCCTGGCTGAATTTCTTGTTGATCTTCTGGGGGAGGGGCCTGTTGTAGTGATTCTCAAGTGTCTTAGCCCCAGGTGGAATTGCACCGCCCTTACCAGGGGCTGGGCTGATTAATCAGCTCGGGTTTCTTTTTGGGAGCTTTTGTTCCCTTAACGCTTTCCTTAGAGTTCCGGACGGAGGACGGGAATGAAAATGGCGGCCTCCTGGTCTCCGACCCAGAGGAGCCGAGAGCCCGGGGCCCCACTCCTCTGTGCGCCCTCAGAGAACAGTGCCCAATTACTCCCGTCTGTCTCCCTAGCCTCCGGCCGCATTCCAAGCTCACCGAGCCGACCGGTTCAAGGTAACCCCGAGTTGAGAGCTCACTCCTCGGCTCTGTCTCTGTAGCCGGCTTCCCCGTTCTAATACCTGTAAGCTCTGCGACACTCAGACACCCCCGATCCTTCTGTGACCCTGCGGGATCTGAGCCCACACTGACCCCGCATGGGCTTCACCCCGGTTAGGCCTCTAGAGTGATGTCCCTCAGCGGAGCAGACTCTTAAAAGTCCTGATTTTGTGCTCTGGTGCTCCGCCGCTTGCCGGGAGCTGGCCCCTTCTCCCGCAGTCTATCTTCCCGTCGCTTTGGATTCACTACTCCGACAGTCCTACCTTTCAGAAAGTGGTTGGTTTTCTGTTTCTAGAATTGCTGTTCTTCTTTTCGATCTCCCGTTGGATTTGTAGGTGTTTGCAATCTTTAGATAAGCTATCTAGCTGATCTCCTGCTACCTGAAGTAGTCTCAGCCTGCTACTTCTCCGCCATCTTGACTTCTCCCCCCTAGAAGAAGCATTCTGTTTCATCCCACAAAACTTATTTTAGTCCATATTGTAATTTCCTGAAAATTACTTTTTTTTCTGAAAATTACTTTCAAGCGTCAAACATGTTATAGAAAATTGTTGTTTAATGTGATTTGTCTTAAATCGTACAGTTGTGAGGGTAGGGTAAAAAGAGGAATTATAATAACTCTCTGATATTGGAGTCTTTGCTTAAGAGACTTAAAATTGGATCTCATTTGATTAAAATTAGAAGGAATAAATCTCTTAAAATATTAAGAATTTTCATTCCCAAGATGAATTTACTCTTCATTGTTGGAATATGGTTACTTTTAACATTTTTAGCTGTTTTCTTTTTTTTTTTTAAAGATTTTATTTATTTGACAGAGAGATCACAAGTGGACAGAGAGACAAGCAGAGAGAGAGAGAGAGAGGAGGAAACAGGCTCCCTGTGGAGCAGAGAGCCCGATGTGGGGCTCGATCTTAGGACCTTGAGATCATGACCTGAGCTGAAAGCAGAGGCTTAACCCACTGAGCCACCCAGGTGCCCTTTTTAGCTGTTTTCTTACCTTATTCTTTCCACTAGTCTTTTAACACCATCTGGTCCTATTATACCAAGTAATTTCCCACTTGTCGGATGCACTTGTGTCACACCAGGTGTAAGGGTTAGAGATTATGGAGCACGTATTCAAGCTCTGCTCACATTCTGGGAATGCTTGATTGCAGTGCTCATTCTGAAATTAAAGATCTTGCTCATGAACAGTAAGTTTTGTGCATGTCTCAGGCAAATGGTCTCCTTGCATTCCGGGTCTCTTTCTCCTTCCTCACAGAGCTTGAGTGCTTAGCAATTATGAGTAAACTCTTAAACCAAAAAGTTACATTTATGTACCTTACATAAATGTAGGTCTTTTATATCTGTATCAAGGAGTATAAATGGTTATACTCTTGGTTATAATGATATAAATGGTTAATATCAACTGAGCTTTTCTGCTGCATGCATCTGTGATTATATTTAATTATAAATACTGCATGTACCCAACGTACTTCACAAAGAAATACATTTCCTTGATTTTGTGCTAGTGAGAGGTCCTTGTTAGGTTTCAATGCCTATAGAAAAAAAAGGTTCTAGTAAAAAAAAAAAAAAAAAAGACTATTTAAATATAAATGCAACATTTTCTCTTATTAGGAAACAAACTGTAATTAGTGAAAGAATATTCTATGGAGTACCTACCTGGGTGGCTCAGTTGGTAGAGAAGCTACCTTTGGCTCAGGTCACAATCCCAGGCTCCTGGGATTGAGCCCTGCATCGGCCTTCCCTGCTCGGCTGGAAGCCTGCTTCTCCCTCTCCCTCTGCCTGCTGCTCTGCCTACTTGTGCTTTCTATCTCTTTGTCAAATAAATAAATAAAATATTTTTTAAAAATTAGTGAAAGAATATTCTAGCTTTAATACTTTTACTGAATCTTTCAACATTTCTTTTTATTTATTATTTTTAATTTTTTTTAAATGTTATTTATTTAAGAGAGAGAGAGCATGAGCAGGGTGGGATGGTCAGATGCATAGGCAGAGGGAGAAGAAGCAGACCTGCTGGTGAGCAAGCAGCCCAACAGGAATCTTGATCCAAGGACCCTGGGATAATCTCCTGAGCCCAAGGTAGGCCCTTAACCACCTAAGCCACCCAGGTACCCTTTTTCAACGTTTCTGTTCATAGGCAGTGTGATAAAACTTTTCACTTATCGTCAAAATATGTTAAAGAATTCAGCTATTTTGTGTTTGCTGTTAGAAAATGAATTTTAAAAATTTGAAGCATGATACAACCATCCACTAAGATAACTGCTAATTTTTAATTATTCCATAATAGTTCACTAAGTACACTGAATATATTTTGCTTGATTATCTGCAGTTGAATATTAAGTTGCTATCAACTATCCCACTACAGATAGCACTACAACGAAAACATCCTACACTTTGCTTTTCCTATTATTTGAATTATTTACCAGAAGTGAGCTGATAGAATCAAAGGATGTGAACATTTTTGTTGCTTATGATATGTCTTGTTAATGGATTTCTAAAGGGTTTTAACTAGTTTATGTTAACCATCAGCAATGTTCGGGACTCCCGGGCTCATTCCCACTTTCACTGGCATTAGTTCATCAATTTCTTTTTCATAATTTTTACAGGCTGATAGGGATAACTTGTTTCATTTTGTGTTATTTTAGCATAATGAAGTTGAATATATGCATTTATTTTGCTTAATACCTGTTGTCAATTTTCTTGTCAACCTGAATGAGTTCTTCAATAAATAAATAAGTATATTAATCCTATCTTTATTTACAAAAGATATTTCTCTAAAGGTATTGTTTGCCTTTTTAATTTTAATTAGCAAGGTGTTTTTCTTAAAGCTGAGAAATGCCACAGGTTTTGTGTTTTAGTTCCATTTTGTTTACAGAATGCTGCAGTAGAAGTGGGCAGTTCCTGTAGGTTCTTACGAGTGGGACAGTCTCAGGCTAGACAATAGCTTAGAACCTGTGAGCTCTAGAAGTCACCTAGCAATGTGAGACCAGAAATCTAACAATTTTTTACGTTGCAAGTTATTTTATTAATTTCTTAATTTGTTCTACTTTATTTAGCAGTTTTTTTTTTTTGAAGATTTTATTTATTTATTTACTGACAGAGATCACAAGTAGGTGGAGAGGCAGGAGGGGGAGGGGGGAAGCAGGGCTCTATGCTGAGCCGTGAGCCTGATGTGGGGCTCAATCCCAGGACCCCGAGATCATGACCTGAATTGAAATCAGAGGCTTAACCCACTGAGCCACCGAGGTGCCCTTCTTTTTTCTTTTTTAAAAGATTTTATTTATTTATTTATTTGTCAGAGAGAGAGAGAAAGAGCACAAGAAGGCAGAGTGGCAGACAGCAGCAGAGAGAGAAGCAGGCTTCCTGCAGAGCCAGGAGCTGGATGTGGAACTGGATCCCAGGACCCTAGGATCATGACCTGAGCTGAAGGCAGAGGCTTAACTGACTGAGCCACCCAGGTGTCCCTAGCAGAGTCTTTATTAAATGCCAACCTGTCTCCCTTGTGCTAATGGTAACCCAAGTAAGTTTTAGTTTTGTATGTTTGTTTATTGAGAGAGAATTACACCCCTGGAAGACAACCTGAAGGTGGTGATGGTAATTCAAGTGAACCCCGCTTGAAAGGTGAAGTTGGAGGGGCTGGTTGTCTCTTCCTCCAGGAGGGTTAATCTATAGCAGTTGTTTTTAGTTTGAGTAAAGGAGGAGAGTCCCTTGCCAGCTGCTGTCTCCCTCAAATAGACTGAGCTCCTTGAGGTCACAGGGCGGGTATTCCTGTTTGTAACTCTTAACGCCTAGCTGACTAAGCAGCACAATGAAGACAGAGATGCAAGGAATATTTGAGTGAAATAATGAATTGTGGGGGAGGAAATAGTATGAGAGCCAGTTGGAGTTGAAAATATAGTACTGAATCTGAGTTTCCTCAGAGGAAGAAAATGATAAATTAAAATTCTAAGATCTGATTTTTTAAAACGTTACTGAAACTGACAACGATGTCTGCAAACATTTATCTGGACTCTACAGAAATGGAGTGTTTTGGTTTTTTTTTCACTATTTCTCATTTTTTTAATGGAATGGTTAGTGAAATGAAATTAATTCATCAAAACCAGTGTTTTACGATAACTCAATCTTACAGTTGTGTCCCCAGCTGACAGAGCATGATAGTTTTTGTACATCCTCCTCAGTAGGCCATCTCACTGGGCCTGGGGACCAGTGCTGAGACAGGAAACCTATGTGTTCTCTGCTTTCACAGTATGAAGGAGACTGGTTCAGCAGACTGTGTTATGCAACCTAGTAACTTAGTGAGTTAAGATAGCACAAGCATTTTGTTACATTTGAAAAAATAAAAATAAAAATAAATAAAAGAAGAAAAAAGAAACAAAGGAGAATTCAGGTACAAAATTACAGTGAATTCTAAGTCAGTGAGGGCTGCCTCAAAAGATAATAGCCTTCTATTATTAAACTTGGAGAATCTGCTTCAGCAGCAGGGTTTCCTATTTGGAAGCCCATAAGAGAAGATAACCCCAATAAATAAATCTATATTGTTCTGTAAAAAATGCCTTCTAGAACTTTCTTTTTAAGGAAATCACATTTAAAAGCATTTTTTTCTTAATCCCTTATTTTCTATGAGACTTTGATCTTACCAGCTAGGTTTTGCCAACTATATTACATTTTAGAAACATAATTTCTGTGGTGGTTAAAGGATTACTGAATTGGAAAGACTGAAGCAGTAGGTATTGTAAAAGACTAGAAAGGAAGAATATTGATTTTTTGGTTGGAATAGATTTCAAGCAGGTCAAGCAGATCTTGAATTTGGCCTTGAAACAGTAAACTTTAGATTAAAAGAAAGAAGAATGTAAAGGATTTTAGTCAGAGCGAACAATATTAACAAGACTAGGGGGATAAGTGTGGAAAAGGGATTTCAAGTGAATGTCAGATAACTAGTTGTATGAAGTAATGCCAGCTATGGATTAATTGGTAAGGTGGGATCAATGCATTGAGAACCTTTAATGTCATAATCTGTGCTTTTTTGTTTTTCTATTAACACAGACCGAGTTTTGTAGGGGTTTTTGTGAGTGGGGCAGGGGGCGTAGGTGTTAGAATATGGTTTTCTTTTGATTTCAAAAACATTTTCCATTGTTTCAGAACTCTTCATAAGGACAGATGACAACAATTTTATATATACCTTTATACATTTATATGTTCTTTCCTAAAAAAATGAACTTTCAGAAGAGAATAAAGACGTTGGTACTGATACAATCTATTAATTTTCTGACCCTAAGAGCCACTCTAGAATATGAGTAACAGAAACCAGCAAGTGTTTCTCTATTAAAATAGCAGAATAGATCACCTTTCCTTGAGAGAAGACCATAGTAAGTGTGCTGTATTTATTGAATATAAATCAGTGTTTGTCTGACTTCTGATTCTGCAGACTTTTATTTGACTCTGCTTGTTATTTTTCACCAAAGGGCTGCAGCCTTTTTTATGGACTTTTTCTTGGCCATCGTTTTGTTCAGAATATAACAAAAACCTGGCATTTTGGTACAGTTTACTGCTAGCTGGTTTATTTTGTCATTCACTTCTGGAATATAGCAATGTGGACATAGACCATGGAAAAAAATGACGAAAAGCACATGGAGAAAATTCCACCTGCTACTTTTGTCGAGGGTTCATTAGCCCTTTGCGTGACCTAAATCTAAGTCACCTTTTGTGTCTGTGTGCTTTATCAACCTCAATTATACCTGGTGGAATTTGAAAATTCTATTTCTGGAATTGCTCTTTATTTGCACATTACTGACAGACTTCATTTACTCATGTCAGGGAGGGACTGGGTAGTGCTGGGTACCCCTAGCCCCACTCTCCCTGAGGGAGAAAATTCCCCAGAGTTTCTGAGTAAGACAGCAACACTTTCTTTTGCTTTGTTGTCAGATTGGAAATCTCTTTACCTTCAGTCCCTGAGGCCAGATTTCAGGTGTTTTCCCAAAGGAACTTCTCATATGGAAAATAGTCCTCCCCTGAATAATTTTTATCACCTAATAAATGATTCAGATTGATACTGTCAGCACTAGGGTGGGCAGCTGACTGAAAGGGGCATATGAGTGGCAGCTCGTAGCAATAGGTTCTGTATTTTGGCCGTCAAGCTGAGATCCCTGATAAATGTGTTCTTACTCAATTAGGTTCTCCCCACCTGCATTTTAAGGATATTCTTAGCATTTACTTACACTGTGCCAAACTATAGTTTATTTGGAGTTAGCTGCTTTTTCTAGGGCACTTAACACATCTGATATAAAGTGATCAACACTGAAGCAGATGGAAAATGATTCCTGACTGGGTAGGTCCAAGTGGATACAGTTTTGGACCTGACCTGGCTAATATGTCTGACCTATTACTTCAAGGAATGTAGTAGCAGGTGTTGATATTTTCCCAGACATCAGTGTGGTCATGTTTGGTAGGATATGCTTAGTGCAGTGTGAAATTGACATTTCGGAGCTCCAGGTTGCCATTTACAGTGACCGGTTTCTATTGATGAACTTTTTGCTTTTTTTAACTTACAGACCCACATAAACTTTTAAAAATTGATTCTCAGTTTTAAATTGGTTCACACCTTTATTTTAGATGAGATTATTTGAATTTGCCTGGATATCTTTATTTTTGAGGGTAATATCTATTGAGGAATACTTTCATTTCACTCTTCCCTGCATTTTTCTAAGTAAAAAGAAATTTTACATTTTGCAAGATCCATTAATCAGTTGATCTGTTTTTAGTTAAGAATAGACTTAATTCATCCCAGAGAAATACAATCTCTTTCATTAAAAAAAAAAATAAAGTTAGGCGAGTTTAAGAATAACTATTTGCTGAGTATTGTGTCAATTCCTGTGTTGCATAATGAACAAGATAAACATAGGGACAAGTTCAATATGTGGGTACCTTTTCAAGCCTGTTACAATTTCTTCTTTTATTGTAGAAGAACTTGCAAACTTCACATAAGCAGATCAGAATTTAAGAGGACAGAGGATACTAAGATTCCTCCTAAAAATCTGTTTTATATGAAGCCCTTCATTGTTAGTCACCATAAAAGACATACCTATAAAGATGAAGTGAAACAAGGAAAAGGATGTAATTATATTTAAGAATTTGAGTTGAACATTTTTCTTCTCAGCATTTATATATGTCTTTTTAAAAACATTTATAAAATACTCTGTGTGTAAGACACTATCTTAATATTATCTCGTATAAACCACATAACAACTCAATGATGTATTCTTATGCCCAATATACAGAAGAAGAAATTGAGATACAAAGAAATTAGATTATTTGCAAAGGCATCGCAGCTAGTAAAATGCAGAGCTGGGATTTGAAGCCAGATTGTGATTTGAAGCATGCCCTTTGGAGCGAGACTGTCTTAATCAGGTACTTTCTGCTGCTCCTCTGTGCTTGTGAGTAAGAGACTGCATACCATTTTTCAGTGTTCTCCTGTAACATGCATTTTCTCATGCTTTACCAAAGGCACTATTATAAACATAACACAGTTATTTTGGTATTATTAGAAACAGGAAGGACACATCTGAGATGTACCAGAGAATTACACATAGCATTAAAGTTTAGAACAGAAGTTGCACTTTTCTGAGTTTTCTAACCACGTTTCACCCATTTTCAACCATTCAAAGGTTTTTGTATTGAATCAAAAATATTTGTTTAGTAATAATTTGATTATTCCTCAGAGCTCGTTGTGACCCTCTCACTTCCAGGGGTCACTGATAAAGACTTCTTAGAATCATTATTGACCAAAAAACGAAGCCTTTACTTATTTACAGTTTTTATTTATGTTTGGCTACTTTCTTTTTTACTTGTACTCCTTAGTATCCCATCACTCAAAAAACTTTTTCTTTAGAAGTGATAACAATTAAAAGGGGTGGGTTATAATGAAAACAAAACTAGGACAGGAACTCCCAACAAGAATATAACAATGTGACTCTAAATTATCTCAATCAGTCAATGTATTTACTATATTTATAAAGTACTTACTTATATATGTGTTTAGTAGCAATGAAAAAGTACCTCAAATTTTATAGAAAAACAAGCTATTGATGTTTCAGAAAGGAAAAAAAAATTTCATATCTTTTTTTTTTAAGATTTTATTTATTTATCTGACAGAGAGAGATCACAAGCAGGCAGAAAGGCAGGCAGAGATAGAGAGGGGGCAGCAAGCTTCCTGTGAGCAGAGAGCCAGATGCGGGGCTTGATCCCAACCTTTTGCGCCACCCAAGTGCCCCAAATTTTTCATATATTTAAAAGACTTATGCTGCTGTTGTGTATCCAGCTCAGATGTGCTAAATGTAATCTTGTGCAACTGCTAACTTATACTGTAAAACATCTCTCCAGTTGATAATTCTTATTTTAAACTGTGTAATAATAAGTTCATTTATGAGTAGTTATAACAGGTTAAGAGAAAGACGTGTTTATAATTAGTGTTATAAGTATCCTTAAGCTGCCAGAACAAAATACCACAGACTGGGTGGCTTTAATAACATTTATATTCTCACATTCCTGGAGGCTAGAAGTCCAAGATCAAGGTGCCAGAAGAGTTGGTTACTGGTGAGGCTTCCCTTCTGGAAGCCTCCTCACTGTGTTGTCACATAGCCCTTCCTCTGTTTTGTGTTTTGGGTCTCTTCCTCTTCTGATATGGACACCGGTCCCATCAGATTAGAGCCCCACTTCATGATTGTATTGAAACTTAATTACTACTTAAAGGCCCTATCTCCAAGTACAGTCACATGGGGGTTAAGCCTTCAGCATATGAATTATGAGAGGACACAATTCAAAACATGTAGTATCAGTAGGATGGGTGAACTGCTAGGTTCTTCTAGTCATACTTCTTAATTTTAACATATTCTTCTTTAACTTAGCTCATTGAAATTGTGAGGTGTTTTGTAATCACTTCAGATCTTTTAGATTTAGGGAAGTGGGGGTATACTATTGTGGTAACTTTCAAAAATTTTTAAACTTAACCTACATATAGAAATAGATTGCCTGGAGGGCACCTGGGTGGCTCAGTTGGTTAAATGTCCAACACTTGGTTTCAGCTCAGATCATGATCTCACGGTTGTGACCCTGAGCCCCACATTGGGCTCTGTGCTCAGTGGGGAGTCTGCTTCAGACTCTCTCTACCACTCCCTCTCACTCGCTCTCTCTCAAATAAATAAATAAAATCTTAAAAAAAAAAAAAAGATTGCCGAGCACAAACCAATTCACATGCAATTACATATATACATGTACTGTATGACCGAAACGAGTTTATTACAAATCTCACCCTCTTATAACCAGTGCACCCTGCTACTTTCTATTCTTTTCCATCTTTATATTCTGTTCTCTCATTTATATTTTTTTAAAATAGTGGTCATGACCCACTCAATTGTTCAGGCTCACTAAATTGATTTAATGGGTTGCTGTGAACAATTTGAAAAACTATTTAAGAAGTAAAAACTCTTGTGTGACTGGTATTCTCTCAAATAGTGGCATGTTGTTGCATGTGCATTCCTGATAACTTAGTTAGCATGTAACTACATAGTATGTTTTTAAAAGAGAGTTTGGCTGTGCAGTTGTTGATCACTCCCAAGTACTGGGTAGCTAGAAGAATTCATTAGAAAGTACAACCTTTCATTTAGAGGGTAACCCAGTTTCTTCCAAAACTTGAAACACATCAAATAAGAGATCCAGAAGCTTGCTACATTGGTTATGTTGGCCCCCTTGTAAGCCAGAGTCTGTTAAGGATCAGATGTAAATGCAGAGTGACACAAGCCATTTAACAAATATCTTGATATACTCATGTCATCTACCATCTGTATCCCTTTTCCATTAATTGGAGATACTGTTTTATTCAAGATCTTTTCAGAAAATAGAAACCATTCCAAGTATTTTATACAGGAATAATTTAACTCAAGGTGTTAGTTGCACAGTGGTAAAAGCTCTAGAAGCCAAACAATGGGGTGGTGACTTGTCCCAGAAAACAGCAACAGCAGGAAGTTGCTGGGAAGAGGCTGTGTTACTGGAATCCAGGAGCTGGAGTTACCTGGCAAAAACTGGAACCATGGAGAGAAGGATTGTCTGGGTGAGTTAAAGCCCCAGAGACTCAGCTATTGCTAGAGTTACTACCAAAAAGCAGAGAAGGGAGAAGAGAAATATTTAGGCTTCTCTCTTCTTCATACCATCTAGTCTTCTGCAAATGCCATTCATAGGTTAAAATTTCTTGAAGCCAGAGAGGAAGTAACAATTTAGTTCCCTGCCATACAGATCAGAGCCAAGAGAGTGGGAATTGATCTGAGGCAAAATAAGCAAATGATTGGCACAGATACTAAGACTCATCTGTTTATTTGTATTTGATTGATTTCATTTTATTCCTGATGCCCATGTAACAATTCACTGTTGTAAATCACATTCATGCCTACAGATTCATAGATTGAATTTTAGGTGTTCAGAATACCACCTACCTTTCTCATGTTCTCATTGAATAAATGTGCCATGATTTATTTAACTGTTTTTTCTTGTTGAACATTTGATATTTTGCTACTGTAAATTACTCTGCAGTGACTATGTTCATGCATGTGCCCTTCCTTCCATATTGTTTTAACTATTATTTTAAAAGTTATATACGCAGAAGACAGATTTGTGTGCCAAAAGCATGAACAGATTTATGGCTCTTCTTATTTATTACCAGTTTGCTTTTCTACAGCATTGTTCCAATGGATTAGCATCAATATACAAGAGAACCGATTTTAGTGACTTGTCTACACTAGAATAGTGTCATTAAAAAGTCTTGTTGCCCAATTTAGTTGGTGATTAGTGGCACTGGGTTTCAGTTGTTGACTCTTCGATCATTAGGATGTTGAATATACTTTTCACATGTTTATTAACTAGATGCACTTATTCTTGCATATTCTTCCAACAAGCATTCTTAGACTAGGAGTGAAGAAGCCAGAAAACAATTTAACATGTAGAAAACAAAACAAAACAAAAGCCACAAGCCTTGTTTCCATCCCTGTGTTACGTAGTCTAGGAGATGGACTCGAATAAAACATTCTGGTCCTTTAAAGACTCTTTCCTAAAGCATCCAGCCTGACTCGTTCCCACTGCAGTTCACAGTTATAGCATCCTTGTGTCTTGTCTTTATCCTTAGGACTGGGGATTGGGGAGTGGTCCCTCTTTCAAATACCAAGCAGTTAATTGTTTAAAGTGTGGTCTTCTGTTCTATAAACACTTGAACACATTACTAAACTCAGAGAAAATGATCAAAGTTTTCCTTTTCTTTTTCATGAGAGCATTTTATAATTCTTTACCTTTTTCTCTTAATTTTAAAACATATTTATTAAAAAATGAAAACAAGTGTTTTGACAGGAAATAGCATGATAGTTTTTATATGCTTAAATCTATATCTATATATTTTTATACATAGTATTGGCTCTTGATTTATTGTGGTTTTGAAAGTTAGTTCTTTGCATTCTGTAGGTATTCAAGTTTTCTTTTAGATTTAGGAAGGATCTTAGAGATTATCACCCCTACTTTTATTCTTCATACATTCGTTAACATGGGAAAATACCTTCAGAGTTTAAAAAAAAAATAAAACATTTTTCTTATACTCAGAGCTTACAACAATAAGAGGCTTAATTGATCTCTTTGTACATGTTTTAATTTCTTCCCTTTGAAAGCATTAGACACCACACTTTACTTTAAATTCACAATAATTATTTAATTAGACCTTATAAAATATATAATGTGGCTGGCTAAGGATGTGCTGATTTTTATCTAAATGTTAACATGGTTAAGATTTATTTCCTACTATTGGCTGTCACAAAGCACTATTTATGACTTATCCTCCTGTTGAGAAAATTAAGGATTTATATTGTCCTCATATAATCTATTCCATAAAGCAAATATAGAGCAAAAAGCACAAAGGATAAGTATACACATATTTTCTAAAATGTTTTAGTTTAAAATGAGGAAGTTATTTTACATATACTAAGTACATTTGGAGATGACTTACACCAACTAATTAAAAACCAGTTTGTTTAAATATTATTAAACACAGTTCAGTATCAATCTTTCCTATTTAATTTAAGAAATACCACTATACATAGCCAATTGTCACTCCCTGCCATGAGGACAGAGAGCTATCATAGGTCCAGGTCCACAGAGAGGGTAGACTCTGTGAACTAATGGTCCTTTGATGATTGAAGGAAACAGCTGGGAATGTATGAGTGAACTTAACAAGCCCTTCCTGACCACATTTTACAAATCCACAACTGGAAGGTGCAGTTTGTGATCTGTTGCAGCCTTGTCTTCCACCATCTCCTTGTCTTCTCCAGATTGTATTTTAAATTTCAGATCCTTGAAGGTCCCATATGATTTTTTGCCACTGTGCCTTTGTGGCTGCTGCTTTATCTTCCTAGAACCCCCAGAATTGTTATCAGTTCTTCATGCCACATTTTTAATAGTCGCTATCTTTGGTGAATTTTATAGTTGATTCCTTCATTGTTTGTCTGTTTGGTGGGTTGGTTTTCAGATTTTCTTTCATTGATTTGTATATGTAACTTTTACAATCAGAAAACAGATTTTGTTTGTTTATAGCCATCATCTATATCTTCAGAGTGCAGAGTAGTGATCTCCAGAAGGGAAAAACTTATAAGAAGTGCTTTTAACTTAACCTCAGAGTAGCAAATTGACTAGAATATGAAGCTCAGGCAGGTCTTAAAAATTTGGTGCATGAGGGCGCCTGGGTGGCTCAGTGGGTTAAAGCCTCTGCCTTCAGCTCAGGTCATGACCCCAGGGTCCTGGGATCGAGGCCCTGCATTGGGCTCTCTGCTCAGCAGGGAGCCTTCTTCCCCCCCTGCCCCCCGCCTGCCTCTCTGCCTACTTGTGATCTCTCTCTGTCAAATAAATAAATAAAATTTAAAAAAAAAGTTTGGTGCATATATATCTGTTATTTCTCTGTGCTATTTCTTATATTTTTCTTGTACACAGCCTTTATGCTGAATATATCCTATTTTAGCATTTCTGTACCTAGTACCTTGAGGTTAATTTTGCTTTTCAAAAATTAACCATATGGAAGAGATTATGCTGAGTGAAATAAGTCAAGCAGAAAAAGTCAATTATCATATGGTTTCACTTATTTGTGGAGCATAACAAATAGCATGGAGGACAAGGGGAGATGGAGAGGAGAAGGGAGTTGAGGGAAATTAGAAGGGGAGTTGAACCATGAGAGACTATGGACTCTGAAAAACAATCTGAGGGTTTTGAAGGGGCGGAGGGTGGGAGGTTGGGGGATCCAGGTGGTGGGTATTGGAGAGGGCATGGATTGCATGGAGCACTGGGTGTGGTGCAAAAATAATGAATACTGTTATGCTGAAAAAATAAAAAATTTAAAAAAAAACCATCTGGGGGCTCCTGGGTGGCTCAGTGGGTTAAAGCCCCTGCTTTCGGCTCATGTCATGATCCCAGGGTCCTGGGATCGAGCCCCACATCGGGCTCTCTGCTCAGCAGGGAGCCTGCTTCCCCCTCTCTCTCTGCCTGCCTCTCTGCCTACTTGTGATCTCTCTCTGTCAAATAAATAAATAAAATCTTTAAAAAAAAAAAAAAACAACCATCTGCCACTGCTAATTTTAAAGATTCTAATTTTATTTATCTTGTTTCAGTTTCTTCATCTCTAGGATAAAGAAAGTTTATTGGATCTTTGTGGGGCCATCCATCTCTGATATACTATAGTATGATTTAGGATATTGATTTTATAACTGCTTTCTGATTTCCATTCTCTACCTTCCTCCAGCCCACTCTAAAATTGTTTCCAGATTAATCTTCATGATGCATAAGTGATCGAATCTAACTTCTCCTGGAATGGGAAATACTAAATGTTGGTAGCTTTCTTCATGCATTGGGGTTATTGTGGATGATCACTTATTAAAAGCCTACTAAATACTTGTTAAGCAAAGAAGGTTTGGTACATTCTTAGAACTAGGGATGCTGAATTGATTCCAGATTTACTCATCTCACACTGGTGGGAAAATTCAAATCCTATAATTTTGTATTTCACCTTCTTAGCTAATACAGGTCCATGTGTCTTCTAATGTTAATTTCCCTGCAGAATGTGCAGAATGCGGGTCTTCCAAGCAGAACTAGTTTTTATTTCTCATGTTCATTCCCAGAATTCCCAACACTTCTCTATCACTGCCAGTTTGCAGTGGCTTTCCTCCCCTTCTCACATATCTGTTTATCTTTCAGTACTCAGCTGTTACCTAAAAATTTTTACTCAACTCTCTCCTTCACTTTGTATGGCAAATTACTTTTCCACCTTGTACTATAATTTATTTAAGTGCATATATTCTCCTCCATTAGACTGTCACTCTTGAAGGTAGGAAGTAGTTTAAAAGCCTAGGCTTTAGAGTCAGGTGGACCACACACTACCATTTACCAGTTATGACTACTTAGACAAAGTTACCTGGTTTCGCTACAGTTTAGTTTCCTTATCTGCAAAAGGAGGATTTTAATGATGACTTCTTTAGAGGGTGACCTTAAGACTTAAATGAGGTAATGTTTATGAAGTATTTAGTACCTTGCTTGGCACATTAATTAGTGTCCAGTAAATTCATGCATTCTTAATAACATTGTTTTATTATATAATTAAAATTTCATTAATAATCTCTCCTTCTAACATGTGACTTTTTGCAAATAACTTACTACTCATGAGGTAAGTTAATACATATTTTTAGAAAAAATATAATAGATGTTGAATAAAGGATTATAGAAACTCAAAAGAGGGCATGATTAATTCTGATCATGGGATTGAGGAAGACTTGGTTCTAGTTGGCATTTGAATTTTCACATCTGAGGTATGATTTTGAAAGGTAGAAATGAGCAGGGAGGGGCATTTGAAACCAAGAAAATAGCCTGCAATTTCAGAGAGAAAGAAGGTCTTAGCTAAACATTAATAATAGAACCTACTTCACAGGGGTTTTTGTTTTCATTTTTCTTTTATTTAAAGTACTGACATAGTAAGAATACTATAAACATTAGTTGTAACATCTCATATACATACTACTCATTAAATAATGAGAAAAACTAGTGTGTGCGTGCATGCACGTGCACCCGCCTGTGAGATAAATTCTTCTGTGTCAGCTTGAAAGGACCTCTGTATGGCAACATTTCTTTAATGTTTGCAATACCTGGTAGAAAGTAACAAGATAGCATTTATTTAAAAATACTGTTTATTTCAGCTACATATTATTCTTCCTGTTTGTTTGAATTAGTGAGACAGTACTTTGCAAATGGTTTTCAAATTATCAGCTGTTAGGGATTATCATGCCATTGTTTCTCATTGGTTTAGCTAAATTCGAGAGAAAACTATTCAAGTGACAGCTTACAACAGCTGCAACTGCTTGATATGTAAAACAATCAAAGGATATGTATTATATGAAGTCCATAGTCACTTTTTTTAATTAAATACAAGTCTTGAATAATAGTATTTTCTATAGCAACATAACTAAAATTTGTGTGTTGTGATATTCTCTTTAACCTTTTTATTTTGGTATACTTTCCAGACTTAGAAAACTTGTAAAAAGAGTGCTAAGAAATTTCGTATACCCTTTAACCCAATGTTAACATGTTACCATATTTACTTTATTTCCTCCTGCCCACCCCCTTCCTCTTCCCTCTCTCATTTTCTCTAGACTGTTTGAGATTGTTGCAAATATGATGTCCATTACCCCTAAATATGTTAAGCATGTGTTTCCTAAAGACAAGAAAAAACAGAGACATTTTCTTAAATAACAGAAAAATAATTTTCAAAATTATGAAATTAACATTGATACAATACTAGAGGCCTTATTTAGATTTGGCCATTTGTCCCAATAATGACCTTGATAGCAAGAGAAAAATTCCATATTATGACTGCATTTAGTTGTTATATCTCTCTATTTCTCCTCAGTCTTTGTCTTTCTTGACCTTGACATTTTTTAAGAACATAGGCCAGTTACTTTGAAGAATGTCCCTCAATTTGGATTTGTCTGATTTTTTTTTTTTTAAAGATTTTATTTATTTATTTGACAGGCAGAGATCACAAGTAGGCAGAGAGGCAGGCAGAGAGAGGAAGGGAAGCAGGATCCCTGCTGTGCAGAGAGCCCAATGCGGAGCTCGATCCCAGGACCCTGGGATCGTGACCTGAGCCGAAAGCAGCAGCTTAACCCACTGAGCCACCCAGTGCCCCTGATGTTTTTTAATGATTAGATTCAGGCAATGTACTTTGAGCAGGAATATTACAGAAGTGATATTATTCTCAGGGCATTATGTCAAGAGGTCATAAAGTCTCTAAGGACATAAGACTAAAATCTTAACAGATGAGTATTAGTTTGGAAAAGAGACACTATTATAATTCTTTAGAATATTTGCCAATTTCTATTTCTGAGATCTTTTATTTTTATCTTATGTTTTTCACTTTTCAACCTATCAGTAAAATAGTGAAGAAAGCATTTTCTCTGCAGTGTTCTCTGTCAAATCATTGCAGTTTACCAGTATATTTATTGTTAAATGAAGATTAATACAGAAAGAGACTCTTTAGTAAGAAATTTAGTGCCAGTAAATGATGACATGGGTTTGATATGAAACAGGGTATTATAGCACTTTTTTTCTTTGTATTTGGTGGGTATAAACAAAGAGCTTGAAGTAGGTAATTGGTTTGAGAGATTTACTTTTGCCAAATTTTGCCACCAAAGTCTGGGACCACTGAAAAAGAAAAAGAATTGAGGCGTTTTCTATTAATATGAATTTAGTATTGGTTAGCTTTTCAGACATTGAATGGAAGTTGTTTTCTGTTAGGCCCGAATTAATTTTAAATCAGTGGTACTCATTGTATGGATAAATACATAATACTCGGACTTTAAAATTGATCTTTCTTTTTCACTTATTTTCTCTTCTGCAGAGGAAAAAAAGTACTGCCTGAATACAAAACCTGCTGCACAGATGTTGCATCTAATTACATGTTTCATATTGTTCCTTGCCAACAAATACATGTTAATAATAATGAATAATCAACCTCGCTTAACAAGAGCAGCACAAAATGTGTTTCTGCCATTTCCCATGATGGATAGACTCAGGGGTGCTTCAGAGATGGTGTCCTCACCACACTGGTGGCCCATGGCTTATTAACAGCAACCTGCTTTAGATGATGAAGTGTGAAATTGATGAGCCCCACTGGGAATTTGATCTGAGCTTTCCAGGCTGTCTTACAATATTCAGTTGCTGTGTTCATTGGCTCACTGGTTTCCCTAAGGCCTCACTTCATGATGCTCTGGAAAATTTTTCCTGGCTAAGTTAACATATGTGCTACTGTATCTGGCTGGCAACCAGATTGCTAGGATCAAGCTTCTAGGAAATTATATGAGGTTCTGTTCCCCAGCTGGTAACAGGAAGTCTGAGCCTTATAAAAGCTGATTGGATGGAGACAAATGGATGAAATATTTGAGTGGGTCATTATGAAAGAGCAAAGCATTATGAGAGACCAACAAAGATCAAAGGAGATAATGTACTGTTACTACCTCCAACCCTCTTTTCAAAGCTTTTACAAATTAGTTTGTTAGTGATTCAGTTAACACAAGTCTGAACAGTTTGAGAAGGATTAATTTGTAATTTTTACTGACATGGAATTGGTCAATTAGTCAAATTACACATAGATAAATTTGGCACAGAGTCTGAAAGTACGGTATATATTATATTGTTAAAATTCATTTCAGAAATTTTTATTTCTAGAATTATTTTCCTTATGGTTTGTTTGAAAAGTCAAGATATTCTTATGTTCCTATAGTATTAGTAGAAAAATTCGAGAGAGGCAGGACAGAGGCATGCAAATACAAACTTAGGTTTTAAGCAGGCCTGAATATTAAACCATCTTTTAGCTGTACAATCCCATGCAAATCTCTCCAAGCCTTAGATTTCTCAGCTGAGAGAATTATATTTATTTACCTCCCATCATTAAGAAAAGTAATAGGTAGACTATCTTGCCCAGTGCGTGGCTTTACTTTCTTCTCACCCAGTACTGTGATATTTCTGTTGAGACACTGAGAATGGAAAAGAAATGTTAGCAGTACCTGATATTTTATCATGAGATTTTGTTTTTCTTTGAACTTCTGAAATTTAATTTTTCTTTCTCTTGAAACAAAAATGGCTCTATGGATCGATTTGCATTCTTAGGGAATATACCGCAGCAGAAGAGAAGTTGAACAGGCAAGCAGGGAAAGGTGAAGATTATTTCTATAGGTGAGGGAAGGAAAAATTAAAACATGAACATATTTGGTAACATATTGAAAAATGAAATTAAAGTTTCCAATTTTTTGGGTCATTTGTAACCCTGACTCTTAGCTTCTGAAACTATTTATGTTTTGCTTTGAGAAAGATAATACAGTTGAAGGAGAAGCAGCTCTAAGTCAAAAATGAGCCTTTCACACAGCTGCCAGGGATTGCCTTAGAGAAAGGTGTGCAGCATCTGGCGGGGGGGGGCAGTTCACATTCTGAAGCCAGGAGATGCTTCCCAGCAGGAATTGTTTTCCAGTGAGGTGCTTTGAAAGATGTTTTTGCTTCATTTAAATGCCCTGTCAGAATAAATGTGCCACTTCCTGTACAGGCCTTGTACAAGGTCAGCAACCTCTCTAACTCTGCTTGCCCCCAGCAACACTAAGCAGTGGTCATAGCCTGCACAAGCAGAGTCGTTGAAAGAAAAAGAAAGGAAGAGGAGAATATAAGGAGCAGCGAAAGGGAAAGAAAGAAAAAGGAAACAGACAAAAAGGGCACTTGTGGCTTCTTAATACATGGGAATTATGGTTGCCTCAGAATTCTTAATAATCACCTCTGATCTTCTGTTTTAATAAATATACAAAGAATTTATTTCAGATTTCTCATTTCAAATTATATGGAAAGAATTACTGTGTGTTTGTGTGTATCTTACCTATAAGAAAAGGGTCCTACCAATTTGGCATACCTCAAGTAGTTTTTTTTTTTTTTAATGTCAAAGTCATCTTGTCGTTAATAGCAACCATGCCAGAACATAAATTCACCTTATTTGTACAGAGCACTTTTCGCATTCTTTCCTTCTGTTTGAGATGGACAGTTTGTTCGAATTTTGACCTTTCTGGCTGGTAGAGGCATAAGTTTGGACTGATTTATTTGGATAAGATTGGATATTGCACCTGGTGTGGATAACACTAGATTACATCTTCAGGAAATTGAACTTTTCTTTTTACCCTTTAGAACAAACAACTTTCAGAAATGAATATGTTAGGGACAGCGTTAGTTTTTTTTGTTTCTTTCTTTTTTTTTTTTTAACTTTGTCGCAAAGAATCTTCTGGTTTTACTGAAAAAAATAGTTTCCTATTGCTTTAGCAAGATGATATATACATTTTCTGAGACTAAATTTCCTGGTATTTCTTGATAAAATTCAGTGGGTTTTGTTGTGTATATGTATGCTTTAAAACCTTTCTTACTTTAGTATAAGTCAGACTTAACGGAAAATTGCAAAACTAGCACAGAAACTCAAATTCACCAAGGTTTACATTTTGCCTCATTTGCTTTCTTATTCAGGTTTATTTTCCCTCTCTTTCTCTCCCTCTCTGTATCTATATCTGTGTGTGTGTGTGTGTGTGTATATATATATATATGCTGTTTTTCTTGAACCAGTTAAAGACTCATTGTAGATGTTTTGTTTCTTTAGCCGTTATATTCTTTTATATAACTACAATATAGTGATCAAAATCAGGAATTTTTACATTGATACTATACTACTATCTTCATAACCTGTATTAAAATTTCATCAGTTTTTCCAATAATGTCTTTTATATTTATTTTTTTATCTGATTCAGGAATGAAGTTCAGGATCACATGGTATTTAGTTTTCATGTCTCTTTAGTTTTCTTTAATCTGGAATGATTACTGGGATTTTCTTTGTCATTTATGACCTTGATATTTTTTTTGAAGAGACATTTTTGAAGAGTACAGGCAAGTTATTTTGAAGAATAATATATTTATCATACTGCTACATTTATTTAAAAAAGTCTACATATAAGTGCGTCCGTGAAGTTCAAACTCATGTTGTTCAAGGGTCAACTGTTCGTAGAGAAACTGGTGTCCTCCTACACTGCTATTGGGAATATAAATGGTGCAGCTACTCTGGTAAGCAATTTGATGGTTCCTTGAAAGGGTAAACATGATCCTATGACCTAGCAATTCCACTCTTACATATATGCCCAAGGGAAATGAAAACATGTATCCATATGAAAACTTACACAGTGAATGTTCATGTGTGTGTGATATGTGATATATGGATTACAATAATATATTTATGTTACTCATATATATAGACAACTGGGAACTTGCTCAAAATATTTTTTTACTGATAAGGGATTAAGTGTTCAGGAAGGTTTGGAGAGCATGACCTTAGAGCAGTGGTTCTTTTTTTTTTTTTTTTTAAGATTTCATTTATTTATTTGACAGGCAGAGATTACAAGTAAGCAGAGAGGCAGGCAGAGAGAGAGAGAGAGAGAGGAGGAAGCAGGCTCTCTGCTGAGCAGAGAGCCCGATGCGGGGCTCGATCCCAGGACCCTGGGATCATGACCTGAGCCAAAGGCAGAAGCTTTAACCCACTGAGCCACCCAGGTGCCCCTAGAGCAGTGGTTCTTATAATTTTGCGTGCACCAGATTCAACAAGGATGTTTGTTAAGGCACCAATTTCTGGACCCCAACGTCAGAGTTTCTAGTTCAGTAGGCCTAGGATGGGACCTGAAAGTGTCATCTGACCAATTTCCTGGGACCAGTGCCGCTAGTGCAGGGGCCTGCTCTGAGCACTTCTTTGTGGTCTTCTGTTATGGTGAAGCTTACCGAGGAAGGTTTTTGAAGTACTTGTTTTCAGGACCCATCCCTCGACATTAAGAATCAGTAGGCCAGAGATTGGCTGTACATGTTACCTGACAGTGACCTCAGGTGATTCTGACGGAGCAGGCTTGAGGATCATCACTTTGTGAGAACACGCTCTGGGCTCACAAAGTAGATTGAAGGGATGTGTGTGTCAGGCAGGGAGGAAGAGCATTGTCCCTTGGGGGAACTGGGAAACTTTTCTTCAGATACCCTCCCAATCTGGGAATTCTCTTAAGATTTTCTCTTAAAAGACATTGAAAGAAACATGAATGAGTAAGAAGCATCCAAAAATAGAAATATTTGGGAGCTGGGCTGAGACTTCAGTTTTGCTTGCAAGCACATTTTCAGGACTATTGATACTATGGAAAGTATCCTTTTTTGGTACCATTATTACATATTAAAAACTAACATTTAAAACAGTCTCTTTTTCATTAGGACATCATAGTATTCACATGCATCTAAAACATTGGCAAAATCAAGGAGGATAAATATTCATCTCTGGTCTCACTATAATTGTAAAACTTCTGAATTTCTTGACAGTGTTTGTTTATTTGTTTTCGTTTTTTAAGGCAGAGTTGTATTGTTACTAATTTCTAGGTTTCTTTACTCAGTATTACTGATGAAACTGTATATGCACTTTTATTTCTTTTTCCTCCTGAATTATTTATTTGTCGTAAATTAATTCCCTGTGGCTTTATGAATTTTTATAAGCATAACCTATTGGATTACAGTTGTACCACCATTTATTTCATATTTTTAGATATTTAGGAGTAACAGTTCCTACATTTTCATCAGATTCCATAGAATATCCTAAGTGGAAGTTGCCAAACTTGATTTCAACTTCCCCATTTTAGAGATGATTAAACTGACTTTCCCAAAGTCACAAAGTTAATAAGTGGTAAAGAAAGGGCTAAAACCCCTTTTCACTTCTATTCTGCTAATTAAAGAAGTGTTGTACTATTTTCATTAGTACCTTAAAGTTGACTAGAAACAGAGTTAGATTTAAATCTATCACTTTGCTAGTTATTTTCTATCTGTCCAATCTGATCTTTCTCCCCCCCCCCTTTTTTTTTCTCTACCTGTTTTTGGATATTCTGAGTATTTTTTTTTTTATGATTCCATTTTTATCTCCACTATTGATTTGATGGTTATATCGTACCTTTTAAAAAATGTTAATAGTGGGGCGCCTGAGTGGCTTAGTCGGTTAAGCATCTACCTCGGCTCAGGTCATGATCCTGCCATCCTGGGATTGAGCTCCTGGGATCAGGATCAAGCCCCATGTCAGGGCTCCCTGATCAGCTAGGAGTCTGCTTCTCCCTCTCCCTCTGTCCCTTACCCCCCTCACTCATGTGTGCTCTCTCCCTCTCTCTGTGCTCGCTCTCACAACTAAATAAATGAAATCTTTTAAAAAATGTTAATAATTTCCCCAAGGTTTAAAATATACATCATATACATCTTTAGTTTACCACAGTCTACCTGCAAATACTATTTTTAGAAAGTGCTTTGGAGTAAAATAAATTCAGGCACATAACAGACTATACATAATTTGAATAAAATGTATCTTGTTGACTTAGCATTTTGTACTTGTTGACATTTATAATAAAATAAATATATTGCTTATGTAATGACTGATTTTTATTTTTTTAATGCAAAGGCTACCAAACCTGTTGTATTCCCAAATATGTCAGATTTCTGAAGTGGACAAATGTGAATTTTGGAATATTTAATTAGCCTTCCCCGCTAACAATACATACTTTATAAGGAAAATGTTTTTCAAGTTTTTCTTCTTAATTGCAGTATTGCTAATAAAGCAGACTTGGGGCCATAGCGTACCAAGGGGCAAATGAACAAATATTGAATCTTACTTCAAAACTACTATGAAGTCTTGGACCGTGAATTTTACCATAAGAACATGAAATTGGAGTTTGTATGTCTGTGTGATTTTTCTTTTTATGCATTTACTACCAACATTAATATTCTCTTTGAAACTTAGAGGTTCTAGAAAGGAACTCAAAACATCATTTAATCTAAACTTTTTTTAACAGAAAAGAAAATAGATTGTACCACTAGTTATTTATTGCTGTACCCCCCCAAACTTAACTGGCTTAAAACAACTAACATATATTATCTCAGTTTCTGTGGTTCAGGAATCCTGGCAAAGCTTAGTTGGGTCCTCTGGCTCAGAGCCTCTCACAGGCCTGCAGTTACTGTGTCAGCTAGGCTGTGGTCTCACCTCAAGCTCCATTTGGAGAGGTTTCTCTTCCAAGCCCATTTGCATGTCTTTTGGCAAGATTCATTTCTCAAGAACTGTTAGAATGAGGGTCTTCAGTCCTCACTGGCTCTGGGCTGGAAGCATTAGTTCCCATAGGCCTCTTCATTGGGCAACTCACAGCCTGGCAGCTGGTTTCCCTCAGACTGAGCCAGAAAGAAAGCAAGATAAAGAAGGAAATCAGTCTCTTCATAACTTAAACTTTGAAATAATATCCCATCACCTTCACTGCATTGCATTCATTGCATTCATTGCACTGAAAGTGAGTCCTTAGTTTCAGCCCACAGTCCATGAGAGGAGATTACACAAAGGTGTGACTACCAGGAAGGGGGGATCATTGAGCACCATCTTGGAAGCTGCCCAGCCCAGAGACAGAGAGATGAAGTACCCAAAGTCATACATACATTTATCAGTGGCAAAGCAGGGTCAGCTGTCTGATACCTCATTTCTCAGCACACTGTGCTTTTGTGTTTTAGACATGAAAAAGGAATTGATGACATGATAACCCTTTCTCTTGGAGAGGAGAAACTGTTTTTAATTCCATCTAACCCATGAGATTATGTATAATAAAGGAAAGATGAAGAGAGGGAAGGCATAGCATACTATCATTAGTGATTTTGCTTTCCTACTTAGTAGAAATCTGTGCCAAATATAGAAGCAGATTTGTAAGGGAGAACTTAGAGCTCTCCCAACTAAACCTTCAAAACACCATACCTGGATTTCTTAGTTGGGTGTGTCTGTAATACACTTACATTTCAAAAGAAAATGATAGATATGAACATTAGTGTGCTGCATAAGTCCTTCCATAAATTACATTATGGTACAAATAAAATATGTCGATGCAAAGTAGAGGTGTTAATATGATTTTAAAATGTGAAAGACATCAGTAACACTGTACTTAAACCCACTAGTGCTGTTGCCATCACATACTGGGGAATAAATGTTCTAGAGTGGTAGGGGCTGGAGAACAAGAGAAGACACATCCAAATGGTGGTTTGGAAAAAGAATGTACAAGGAAATAAGCAACACGAATGATCACTGCCTTCTTAATTTTATGTACTGAGAGCAGTGGTTAGCACTGGTTAGTTTTTTTTGTTTTTGTTTTTGTTTTTTTTAAAGATTTTATTTATTTATTTGACAGACGAGATCACAAGTAGACCGATGCAGGCAGAGAGAGAGAGAGGAGGAAGCAGGCTCCTTGCCGAGCAGAGAGCCCGATGCAGGGCCTCGATCCCAGGACCCTGAGATCATGACCCCAGCCGAAGGCAGAGGCTTTAACCCACTGAGCCACCCAGGCACCCCGAGCACTGGTTAGTTTTAAAAGAAATTCTAAGAATCAATATCCAGTCATTCTTATTGTTTTATCACTATATTGTTATATCGCTTATTGTATTATCACTGCCTTCTTAATTTTATGTCCTTAGAGCACTGATTAGTTCTAAAAGAAGTTCTAAGAATCAATATCCAGTTATTATTGTTTTATCACTGTAAAACAAAAGCGTGGCTCCCTAGTATGCACCCAGCCAAGAATGATTTGTTATGTCTCTACTCAGGTTCCATTTTCTCGTTTGGGTAAAGTGAGGTGGTCTTTCTCATGGCCTACAAAAACAGTCCATGACAAAACTAGAAGACAGCCATTTCTCTGATACAGACTATGAAGTGTGCTAAGAAAAAAAACAAGTAATGTTAAGATGTAGAACTATTTGGTTGTTGATGAATAGAACATCTTTAAAAAAAAAAAAAAAATGCTGTTGAATGGCTCCTTGTCATTGAAATGTCTCCGTGCAAAAGTTACTTGCTTTTTCCGAAGGCCATTCCCAGACCACCCTGTCTAACATGGCTCCTGCCCCTACAACTGTCATTGTCAGGTATCCTGGGTAATTTTTCTTGGTCAAACTATTTTTTAAATTGTGTATTATCTTTCCTCTCTCCGCACGAGAATATACACACCATGAGAAGAGGTACTTTTTCTTTCTCGCATACTACTGAACTTCTAGAACTTTCAAGTTCCTGAAACATAGTAGTTAATATTTATTTGTCGAATGAATAAGTAACTATCCCAAATATGTACAGCAGAAGCATCTAGATGTCAGAGCCTTGAAAACTTTTAACCTTAGTGTGTCTATAAATTTTTTTTTATAGGACCCTAGACCAATGAAATGAAGGTGGCAGGATTTACTGTTGAAACCTATGAACTATCTTATCTAGTAGTCTGTGTGGTATCCATAGATATTCATACAGCTGTGTTTTCTTCCGAAATTTAAAATATGATACAGCACCCCTGTGAGTTTGCTATAGCTTCCTGGGGAACTGTAATCTTAAGTGGTTTATTATATGTTTTTAATGCCATAAATTGAAAGCCCAGATGTTCAGGGAAGAGGCTCAATCTCTTTGATGAAGTCATGGGGTATAGGAAGCAGTTCAGCATCAGAATTTTTAGCAGATCAGGGTCAGAAGCATCGACCTGGAGGAATCAATCAAAGTAAATACTTGAGAAGTTGGAATCAGGACATATTTTAAAATGCTAGAGTAGAGTCAGTAAGTGCAAAAAGACACTCTGAGCTCCCCCCCCCCCCCAGTGGCTGAGGAGTGTCTCGTACTTCATCTTGTCCTGGGTCTTCTGTTCCCTAACTCTTTATGGATATTTCATCCCAGATTGTTCAGCACCTCCTGGTTCTACACAGGACCTTGCTTTGGGGGTGAGGATTAAGATAGATTGAAACTACTTACAAATCATAAGAATTAGATAGCTTATAATGCTTAGCACTCTGTAACACCAAGAGCTTTTCAAGACATGTTTTGCCTCTATTCAATTTTCAGGTTTTAATAAAATGTCCAATATTTAGCTTTGTACTTAAAGCACTTTAAGTTATTTATAGTTTCATTTCTTTCCCTTCTAACAGTTTAATTGTTGAAGTATCTTTATAGGTTATATTAGTATCTATTTTAATAATTATATTAATATTAATTAATTACATTATTATATATCTTAATAATTATATTAAATTATCTATATTAACTTAAAGTTAATGTATATCTTAACTTCCTAAGGATAAAATATGACTCATAAATATGTAGTATTTGAAAGATTCAACTGCATTGAGTCAGGACAAGTGAAATAATTTTAACTCCTTTCCAGAGTCAAATTATAAATATATTTTGCTAGGGAAAAAAGAACTTCCAAAATTACAATTCTCAGACAGATGCACACTGGTGTGGTAGAAGTGTTGTAGAAGACAGAAAACCCATGTCCCAACTCAGCTCTGCTGCTTGTTAGTGGCATAACCTTGGGCATGACTGTAAACTTGCATAATTTTTCTCATTTGTAAAAATGGAGGGCAGTTTTCCTACCTTCACGGGATTATCTTAATATTTTTTTAAGTTTCCACTGTGTTGTATAAATGACATAAAATATGCTTTTAGAAGCATTTGAGAAATAACATTCTTTTCCACTTACTTTGTAATTCAAGCTAGCCACATTATCTCACAGATCCTCAGTTTCATATCTATAAAATGGACTGGCTAATGCTATTCTCATAGAACTATAGGGAATAATAGTTGGGAATAATACCTTGTAAACTGTACAAGAGCAGCCTAGCATGAGTTGATTTTAGTATCAAAACTATAGTCTTAAGTTATAGTCTTAAGTAAAAGATATTATTAAGTAAAAGGTATTAAGTAAAAGGTATTAAGACTTAAGTCTTAAGTAAAAGGTATTATTACCATGTGAAGCAGGACTTCCTCGAGTTGAAAATGGGTCAGATGACATATGAGATCCCTTGTAAAACTCTTGTAAAATGATCTACATAAAATAGCTCTATTTTTAGATTTATGAACTTTTACTGTTGGAAGGAAACTTAAAAATCATCTCCTTAAATGTCCTCTACATTATTCTATCTTTAATGATGCTCGGTCCAGCAGCCAGTTTAATGTGCAAAGGTAAAACACTCATTCTGAAACTAAAAAAGCTTGTTTTTGTGAATAAGAAAAGCCTACAGTTTTCATGGCATAAAGCTTTTTAATATTGAGATCAATGGTGTCATAAAATCTGTAATCTTGGTATATATAAATCTAAATTAGAATTTGTTAAAATAGCCAAGCTTCTGATGAATGTTTTTTTGTAACAGCTTAAGAGCATTGCTGACTGATATGTATTAAATTCTCACCATATGTGAGGCTTTAGAATCATCTGTCAACCCTCCTCTAATCACTCACTACCCATTAACTGGGGGTGAAACATCCCTAATCTGTAACAACCTATAATAATCGGGTTCTCACTAGTATATTTAGTATGCACTGACACCAGGCTGCTGTAATTTTAGCATGACCTTAGTAAGGGCTGCTTATATTCTCTAAGCTTCTTGTCTGAGTGCTATCTCTGATCAAAATGTATTCAATGAGCAAATAGATTTTGAATGTTTTTTTCGCCTGGGTCTTTGAGCATTATTTTTTTAGCCACCTGGTAGCTTGGCAAAATAGGGCAATAAAAGATGGAGAGAGGTTGAAATGTAGCAGTTTTCCTTTATGTATCTTTTTTTAAACCTTTTTTTTTTTTAAGATTTTTATTTATTTATTTGACAGACAGAGATCACAAGTAGGCAGAGAGGCAGGCAGAGAGAGAGGAAGGAAAGGAGGCTCCCTGCTGAACAGAGAGCCCCATGTGGGGCTCGATCCCAGGACCCTGGGATCATGACCTGAGCCGAAGACAGAGGCTTTAACCCACTGAGCCACCTTTATGTATCTTTTTATACTTGGGAATTCAGAGCCCTTATTCTTAATCCCACTGTCTTTTAAGAAAATTTCTGAATGGTACCTCCATTGTCATCCTCTAGAAAACAAATAAAAGGTTAGAGAATATAATAATACTTTGTTTGAAATGTTGCCTTGATTTCTTCTCAAATGATAAATCAGTTGGATGCCAAGTGATTACTGAACTACTTGGAAGAGTAACCACTGAGTTACTGGAAAAGTAAATAACTCACTTTGACTTAAAATATGTCAAAAATATCTGTAAGGAAAATGAGTAGTAAAAGTTAGCCACTCATGTGAGAAAAAAGTGGATTAAGAGAAGGGGTAACTGTTAAAGAACAAAAGATATAAGAGATATATTGACAATCAGTATAAGGAACTCGTTTCAATCTTGACTCAAGTAAATCTATTACAAAAGGATGTTTTTGAGATAGCTGAGGAATTTGTACACAAACTGAGTATTAGGTGATATTAAGAAATTATTACTAATTTTGTTGGGTGTGATATCATGATTATGTTAGAAAAAAGAAAGCCTTTATCTGTTAGAAATACATACTGAAATATTTAGAGGTGAAATAATAGGACTGTTTGGGGTTTTCTATAAGATTACTTCAGGGGAAATATTCAGATATGGGATAGATGGAGCAAGATTTGCAAAATAATGCTATTTATTGAATCTGGATGATAAGTAACATAGAATTTCATTATACTATTCTCTCTACTTTTGCATATTTTTTAAAATTCCCATATTAAATTTTTTTAAAAATCAAGAGAGAAACAACATTAGCCATTTTCTTCCAGCAAAATATTGATCATGGTTGTTGGTGATTATCAGTTGCAAAGTTAATTATGCCACTGGATGGTTTCAGAGTTAAAGAATCTTGCCTCAGATTTTCTATAGCATTCTGTTGTGGAAATTGTCTAGTTTTCCTTTATCAGCCCTGTAATTCTTGGTAGGGAGCAGAATCAAAATCCTATCAACTCTGTATCCAAATATCCTCCTATCTATTAAGTAAATTTTCAAAAACTATCTCTATGTGTAATCTTTTAATCTTCAAGTTTAATATGGATAAAACAGAATAAAATAAAGAATAGACAAAATTACAGTTAACATGCAGAGAGAAAAGCAAGAAGAGATGGGAATGCATGGTGAAAGGGAATTAAATTGTACAAGGTATCACTGACCAGAACCAAATGTAACTATTTTCAAGGGAAAAAATTCTCATGAAGGGGCTAATTTCATATGCAGGAAAACTGTAAACACATGGTAAAAAAAATACTATGGAAGATATTACCCAAGGTCGTCTTTGGTCAACTCAGAAATTAAGCCTAGCTGATATTTTGCATTCTTTCCAAAGGAAATATATCCTTCTCTAAAAAATAAAATAAAATAAAGTATATTTCAGGTTTTATTTTAAAATTATGAAAGTGACATAATAATATACCAGAAAGCTTTTGAAAAGAGACATAGTATACAAAGCCAATGACTGGTATCATTTGTGTTTCACTCTTTTCAGTCTTTTTATTTGCATATGATGCAGTCATACAGATGGAATACATGGCCAGATTTTTTGCACATAAAGTTTATTAATTGTCATCTTCTATATTTAATTCTTAAATCCTTTGCAATCTCTCAGACTTTGAAAAGTATCTTTTGTTCATGAATATAGTAACAGACATTCTCAGAAGTCCTGATTATGCTTTGGGCCTTAAGGAATAATTGTCCATTGGTTTCTTAGAGCCCTTAAATATATTTTATCCGGACTAACTCTGACACCCAATTCATAAAAAATATATTTGCTTAAAGTGGGTATGTTCAGGGGCGCCTGGGTGGCTCAGTGAGTTAAAGCCTCTGCCTTCAGTTCAGCTCATGATCTCAGGGTCCTGGGATCTAGCCCCACATTGGGTTCTCTGCTCAGCAGGGAGCCTGCTTCCCCCTCTCTCTCTGCCTGCCTCTCTGCCTACTTGTGATCTCTCTCTCTCTCTGTCAAATAAATAAATAAAATCATAAAAAAAAAATAAAGTGGGTATGTTCATTAGAAAGAGCAACACAGCGGGAAGAACAAAAATCAAAAAAAACAAAAAGAAGAGGAAGAAGAGGAAGAGGAAGAAGAGGAAGGCAGCAGAATCAGTGGAATTGGTCTCCATTTTATGCACCAAGTCTTGTGCTTTGATGTGTTCACTTCTTAGTCTGATCTACAGTTAGAAAGTTTTCATTCCCATATTCTCACATGAGAGAAACCCCTCTTGAATATATGATGTGATTCAAATGGCTTGCTTACCCAGAGTTCTCACTGAAACCAGTGGTGTGATTCACAATTCAGTGATCCACATTTGAGATTTGCCTCAGTAAGCTCTGGGTAAGGAGGTAAATTCTCCACAAAGGCAGCTGCTCTCCTTTTTATGTTGAAGACAGCTACCCATCTCATCCTTAGAGCATTACTTATTTGTAGTTTTAAGAAGAACCCTGCTGAGCCACTAAAAATATTTAAGTCGTGATCACTGCCAAAGAAGTTTCAAAAGAAGTAGGAATTGTAGTAGGAAAAATTAAAGACAAAATTATTTGTCTTTTTGATTCTCAGTTGGCTCAGACACATGATGGCTACAGCTCCCTTCCCCCACCCCACTTATGGTTTTAAAGACATAGATTGTTTTCTCTTGATTATAATTTCTAAATAAACTAAATAAACTATTCTAAACTAAACTAAATAAACTATTGCTAAACCTTCAGAAAAGAATTCTGTATACTGCATAGTTGGCCACACCTCAAGTTTATATATCAGCCCCACTCTGAAATAACCTGTAACATTAAAACAAGTCTCATGAGAATTGGGTTGTACATAAATATGCCAAAATATAACTACTTATATCTAAGGATACTGTATACATGTTTTTTCTTTCCTTTCTCTGTAATAGACCTTTCACCTGAAAATTAGAATTTGCACCAAAATTGTTCTCACCAAAACCAAAAGAAGTAATTATTATACCTGACATTTCAAAAACATAATGACTCATTAAAATGGTGGTATCCTTTTGCTCTGGTGGGGCCACATTTTCCTGATGGTTCTACTTCTTGGTAGTTCCTTCTAGATGTCTCTTACTGGCCCCTTCCCTACAGGGTGCTGTCCTCGGCCCCCTTTGCTTCTAATCCTGCTTTCTCTCTTTCTCTCTCTCTTTTCACTTCATAGCTTCAATTCATGAATCTCTCAAATCTATATTTTCAACTAGATCTTTGAACTCTGAACTAATATATCCAGTTGCCACATGGAATTTCTCACTGATCCTCTACTGAAACCGCTCATCTGTGACCCCCGACTCTATAAAGCGGTCTTCCTCCTGAGCCATACCAGAATCCTAGTGATCAGGGCACAAGCTTGGGAACCTGTCAAACCCAGGTTCAGTTTTGTCTCAGCTCTTAAGATGTTTGATCCTGGACAAGATATGAACCTATGAAAAATGAGACAATCCCAACTACCTCAGATTGCTGTGAGGTTTACTTGAGATAATGTACATAGAACACAACCCTTAGCATATGATGAATACTAGAGAAGTGGTAACTGTTAGCCTTGATTTTCCCCTTCCCCTCATTTCATTTTGTTCCTAGCCAATTCATCACTAAATCTTATGGTTTTGTTGGTTTTTTAATTCTACCTCTCATATCCTTTCACACCCCAGGTCCCCTGTCACTACCTTGTTAAAGGCCACCATTGTGTTTCATATGGATTATTGCAACAGGCTGAAAACCGGCTGAAAACCGGTAGACCCTTCTCTACTTTGCATCAAGAATGCTTCTTAAAAACACAAATATAGATCTTTCTTCCACTTTAAGATTCTTCAATACCTTCCCATTGCTTTTAGATAAAGACCTATTTCCTTCCTGGCTTCTGTGTATCTTCCCTGTCTAACTCTCTCACCATTCCCCAACACTCTCGGTTCTTTATAATAAGCTGTTTTCGGCTCCAGTGCCTGAAACATTCTTTCTCCCCCTTCACCCTATGCTTGGGTTTGATTGTCCTAGAAGCTCCCTTTTTTCTCGGTAATTTTGTAACCATAGTTCTAAGTACTATACATTTGAATTATATGTTTACTTGTCAGTGCTTTACCCTCTCCAAGACTGTAAGCACTTTAATCTGGGACGGTGTCTGTCTTATTGGTTAGGAGCTTAATAAATACTGGAGGGGAAAAGTAAAGGAGGGAGAGGAGGACGGAAGGGAAAAAACAACAGTCATTCTAACACATGCACTATTTTGATGTTACTGATTTGAATTGAGTTGCAAACGAATTTTGCCTTGACTTTAAATTCAACTTCTATTTCACATTTACTCTTCCTGATACTATATCTCTATTTTTACATGCCTAGAGGTGACACTTTGCAATGCACATCTTCTATCTTCAATCTCAGCAGTCTATCAATCTCAGCCTCCCCATCCCAACAGCCCAGTCAGAATCTGCCTCTTTTCCACAAGCCAGTAAAAGGGATTAATGGGTTTCTGGATATTTTTTATCTGTATAAATTATGTGAGTAGCATGAAGCCCACCCTGACAGAACTATGCTGTGCTCTTTTTGAAGTTAGATTAAGGGCTCACTAAGCAGGGTGTGCCCGTTAAATTATAATGTTGTAAAGCTGGAATCCTGGAAACACGTACTGTCGATATTTTGGGTTTTAATAGGATTAGCTCTACTATGAAAGAATTCAAGAACATATGTTATGTTCCTGTAAAACTGTGTGTGTGGGTTAATTTGGTATGAAAAGAGATGAGCTGCTTTCCCCTCTATGTCCAAAAAAAAAGATTTGTTTGTTTGGACTCTGGGGATTTGAGAAATATACAGAAAATTAGCATCTCAGAAGGTATTTTAATCCTTATTAATCTATAAAACAGTGTTTTCTTCTTCATGTTCTTGAAATAAGACATTAAAAATTGTGTCACTCTTGAAAAGGCAAAACTATAGAGTTAATAAAGAGATCTGTGTTTGCTAAGAGGTGGGAACGAGGGGAGGGAATGAATAGGTGGAACACAGAGGACTTTTAGAGGGTATAAAACTAGTGTTTGTGTCCCTACAAGGGTGGATCCATGTCATTATACATTTGCCAAAACCCATAGATTGTACAACACTGAGAGTGAACCCTAATGTAAACTAGGGACTTTGGATGATAATGATGTGTCAATGTAGGCTCATTAGTTGCAACAAATGTGCCCTCTGGTGGGATGTTGATAGTTGAGGAGGTCATGTGTGCAGAGGGGCAGAGGGTATATGGGAACTGTGTAGTTTCTGCTCAATTTTGCTGTGAACCTAAAACTACTCTAAAAAACAGAGCCTATAAAAAAATACTCATTTTACTATCTTTAGTGTGTTTTTTTCCCTAATTATCCAAATGTTTAACAACTCTGTGATCTATAGAATATACTCTATTGTTAAATATGGCCTCATCAGCAAAGTATATTCATCTGTGGAAATGTTTTATGGGAATATTTCACATTTCCAGAAAATTTGAATTGGATTTTTCTTTTTATTTCACAATGGTTACTTCTTTTTCCCCCCTAGGTTACTTTTTTCTCCTTTTGTCTTATTAATTTCTTCCTTATATATTGTGGTTGTTTTTTACTTGATTTCTTGGATCAAACGCTTAAGTCATTTATTTTTCCATGCTTCTTCTTTTTCACGAAATTTAGTTCAAATAAAGGCTCTAGACTTCTTTCTGAGACCTGCTTTGGCTGTATTCATAAGTTTTGATATATAGTGTTCTCACTGTTATTCTTTTTTTTTTTTTAAAGATTTTATTTATTTATTTGACAGAGATCACAAGTAGGCAGAGAGGCAGGCAGAGAGAGAGAGAGAGGGAAGCAGGATCCCCGCTGAGCAGAGAGCCAATGCGAGCTCCATCCCAGGACCCTGGGCCTGATCCCAGGACACTGAGCCACCCAGGCACCCCAACGTTATTCACTTCTTAATTGGATGTGGCAGTTTTGAGTAATATTTTCATTCTATAGTTACTTATGGATTATTTTAAATTTCTAGGTGCTTAGTGCTATTTGTTTGTTTTGTTGGCTTTATGACAGTTTTTATTGCATTTTGATCAGAATTTCTAATCCAGTGCATGACCACTTTTGTAAAATATTCATTTAAAAATGTGTATTCACTCTATGCTAGACACAGAGTTTGTGTGCATGTATATGTTATATAAATAAAATATCTTAAGATTCTTTTGAAACATCTGGAATCATTAGGCCTGAAACCCTGGTTGTGGCTGGGCAGAAAACCTGCCCGCAGACATTAGCGAGGGAGCCGTTAGCTCCTGGGCTCTAGCTAATTGACTGTATAGGTACACGGACGTATTAGCAATCTATGAGTAGTTCCCCTTGTTCATTGTTTAAACACTCAGTCCCCTTACATTTTGTTGATTGAATTGTCAAATGTGTATTATAGTTTCCACTTTGATAATAGCTTGTCAAAGTCTTCTTTCTTTATAAATTGATACATTTTGATACTTCGTTATTCCATGCATTAAAAACTCACAACTGCTGCATCCTGATGGAATCTGCCCTTCATGAGTGTGCTGGTTGATTGTTCCGGTGCTGAGTTCTTTTATTAGACATTAGTGTTGCAACTTTTTGCTAGCTTTTTACCTGGGATATTGTTACTTACCGCTTCATTCCTACTTTTTTCCCCTATCAATTTATTTTAGTTGAGTTGTCTCTTTTATAATTATTGATTTGGAGCATTCATATCTTATAGTAGCCAAATAAAACATTTACCATGTTTGATCTTACTTAGGCTTTCTATCTTTTTCTTTTATTCCTCATGGTTTCTTATTTTGTTTGGTCTGCCCTTTTTCTAATTTTGATAGTTTGATCACATTTGGCTTGTGTAAAGGCCACAAACTGGTGGCCCTTAGGACACACAACAGCACACTTGTATTGCTTGGCCTACACACTGCTTAAACATTTTTTTAAAAATATTTGCCAACTTTTAAAAAATTATTTGTGTATGGATATTTTTTGGAACTGGCTGAGAGAAGGTTGGGTTGAATATACATTTAGTTTGGATTTGGGGGCTATATTTATGTGGCTTATGTTCCCTTCTGTGTAAGTTGAGCTCTTGCCAGCCATCCCGGTGGAGGCTTGGCTTCCAAGAAGTTCCTACAGCCCACTGGGCTGACTCCATTCCTTTCTAGGCAAGAAAGTGTACAGCTCTTCAAAAAGATCGATTGGGGTTAGGAGGAAGAGAAGGGGGTGGTAAGGGGTGGTAAGATGTGTGTGTGTGTGTGTGTGTGTGTGTGTGTGTGTATTTGAAATTGAGCAAAGGAGGCCTAGTTTGTCAGTAGAGGTTGACAGGCAACAACAACACATCTGTCAGGAGTTTGGTACTCATTCCAAGTTTGTTAGAGAATGTAATTCCTCGGTGCCTGGGTGGCTCCGTTGGTTAAGCGTCTGCCTTAAGTTCAGGTCATGATCCCAGGGTTCTGGGATGGAGTCCTGAATCAGGCTCTGCTCAGTGGGGAGCCTACTTCTCCCTTTCAGGCACTCTCACTATCTCTCTCTCTCTCAAATAAATAAATAAAATCTTTAAAAAAAGAAAAAAGAGGGCTGCTTGGGTGGCTCAGTTGGCTGAGGAACTGCCTTCAGCTCAGGTCATGATCGTAGAACCCTGGGATCCAGCCGCACACTGGGCTCCTTGTTCTGCAGGGGAGCCTGCCTCTCCCTCTCCCTCTGCCTGCTGCTCCCCCTGCTTGTGTTCTCTCTCTCTCTGTCAAATAAATAAAATGTTTTAAAAAGAAAAAAGGAAATAAAGAGAAAGAGAAAGAAAAAAGACTGTAACTGTAATGTGCTTTCCCACTATTTGGACTTTTTTTCTTACTTTCCTACCTTTCCCCCAATTTGGAGTATATAAATAAATAATTGGGGTAATAGCACCTGAGGATAATTGTATTAACATACTGTACTTTAGAAAGGAATGAGATTATAAAGAAAGTTTGCTAAGAGTGCAGAGCATGAGATTAGCGTGTTGAATAATGGGAACTCCCAGGGCGCCTGGGTGGCTCAGTCGGGTGGTTAAGTGTTAAGTGTCTGCCTTAGGCTCAGGTCCTAATTTTGGGAGTCCTGGGATCAAAGTCGTCCCCCCCGCCCCCCCCTACACTGGGCTCCCTACACTTCTCCCTCTCTGTCTGCCCCTCCCTCCACTCATGCTTTCTCTTTCTCTTTCTCTGTCTCTCAAACAAATACAGTCTTAGGAAAAAGAAATAAAAAAAAGGAAAACAGGAACTTCCTCACCTGCATGTCATCCTAGCTCAAAAACAGTGTCTTCTGTCCCAAGCTAATCCTATCAAGTAAGCTCATGATGCATCCCTATCATTTCCTAGGTGTCTTACCAACAAACCTCTTCTCTCCGAATCTCCCCTTTCACTTCAAAGCTTAGCTGTTTGACAGTGGGGTCTACCCTGGGTCTCTATTTCCTCGTGTCTCCTTTACTGTTAACCCTCTGCAGTGTGCCTGCTGTCTGCATCACTTTACTGAAACTAAGCTGTCTGGAGTCACCTGTCTAGGATGACCTTCCCTCTGTCAAATTCACTGACCTCGTTTCCATCCTTAGCAACTTAAGCTAAGGTTATCAGATTGTTCAGCCCCTCCTGGGAAGTAGTCCCAGCACTGGCTCTTACATCTCTATTAGCATTCCCTCCTGTTTGTGGCTTTACCTTAGTTTCCTTTGCTGACTTCTCTTCTTCTCCCTGCTCTTTAAATATTGATATTCCCTGGGGCACCTGGGTGGCTGTCAGTTAAGTGTCTGACTCATGATTTTGGCTCCGGTCGGGATCTCATAGGTTATGGGATTTAGCCCATGTTAGGCTCTGCTCAGCAGGGAGTCTGCTTGGGATTCTCTCTCCCTCTATCCCTCCCCACCATATGTATGTGCTGACACTCTCTTTCTCTCTTTCTCACAAATAAATAAATAAATCTTTAAAAAAATACATTGAGATTCCCTAGGGTCTATCTTCTACTCTTCTAAATCCAACATTCTCCTTGGGTCACTTCATCTTACTTACAGGGCTTCAGTCACCACATATGTGCTGGTAACTCCCAAATTCATGTCTCCCCTAAGTTCCTGAACTGTATTTTCAAGAGTGTTTTGGTCTCTCTAGCTAGAGGTCCCATTGTACCAAAAGTGGGACATGCCCAAAGCTGAACTCATCCTTCCCTATTCCCCATATGGCCAGTTCCATTCCTATGTTCTGTCCCTCTCAAAACTGTTTCCCTTTGATACTTTCTTTTTGGAGGTAAAAATAATATCTGTTATTTTTCTTATTTTTATTTGATTTGGTATAATGGTTTGTTCAAAGTATATTTGATTATATATGCTTATGCTTATATATGTATATATATGCATACATATCTTGCTTATATACATATGTAATACATAGCATATATAGAAATATAAATATATAAAATGATTATGGTTTTATATTTAAAGTGGAATTTCTGGTAGATAGCAGGCAGTTGGGTCTTGCTTTTTTATCCAATTAAAAAGTCTTATCTTTTGATTTTGATGTTTAGACCTTTTGAATTTAATGGAACTCATTGATAGATGTAAAATACCGTCCTGCTGGTTGTGTTCTATTTGTGCCATCTGTTCTTTTCTCTCTTTTTCTTCTTTTTAGGTTTAGTATTTATTTATTTTATCCTTTTTAAAATTTAAATTCAATTAATTAGCATAATAAAACATTGTTGGTTTCAGAGGTAGAAGTCAGTGATTCATCAGTCTTCTATAATACCCAGTGCTCATTGCATCATGTGTCCTCCTTAATGCCCATCACCCAGTGTTTTCCTTTTATCTTAATGGAGATTACAGTGTTAACATATCCCTAATTTCCCAAGTTAGCAATGTGGAAGTCCTCTTCAGTTCTTCCCTCTTCCTCATTCTTATTTAACCCTTTTGCTTTCTAAATATTTCTCAAATTCTTCATCTTTTTGCTATGCCTTCTACCACTTTTCTGTCTAGCTATCACATCAGGTTTAAGTCCAAGATTTCCAGCCTTTTCTCTCATCCCTCATAGCCCCACCCACAATACACACACACAGAGGAGGGTACTTCTCAGGTAGGCTTCACAGCACTCATTGTGTTGCTATGTTTTAGGACTCTTTACAGTGTTTTGTAATGATCTGTTTACCTATCTATTCCTATGTGCTGCCTTCCCTACACTTTGAGATCCCTAAGGATAGTGATTGTATCATATTCATCTTTACGACCTCCAAGATATAGCACAGCACCGGGCCCATGGTAGAAATAAAATGAAAACTCATGGAATATATTTAAATTATAAGTAAGATATAAACTATTGAAATTGGTTTGATAAAAAGTTGTACAATCCGGGGCGCCTGGGTGGCTCAGTCGGCTAGGCGTCTACCTTCAGCTCAGGTCATGATCCCAGGGTCCTGGGATCGAGCCCCGCATCGGGCTCCCAGCTCAGTGGGAGCCTGCTTCTCCCTCTTCCTCTGCCTGCCACTCTGCCTACTTGTGGACTCAACTTGAGTTCTCTCTCTCAAAAAAATAAAATCTTAAAAAAAAAAAAAAGTTGTACGATCCATTTTTTTGAACTTATATAAAAATTTACAAATACCACTTAGGCTGTTTTGCCAGATGTCACTGTGATTTCTTGGGGGACTTTTCCAGGCTCTAAGAATCATTAATCTGAATTTTTTCCAAGTATGGACATGAAGAAAAAGTAAGTAATATCAATGATTTTATAAATTCATGTGGCACAAAATGCTAAAATATTTTAAATTATTCTACATAGAGGCAAAGTGTGGAAGGGAATATTAAAAAATGATGTCAGTTGCTATTGATGTATAATAGTTGCCCAATAAACATGATCAATTCCATTGTTCCATGGTAGTTATGTTCTATGAAATCATTGGGAACATTAAAGTAGAAAATACTGAACCATTGCTTCTAAGGAAGTAATCTGGCCACATTTTCATCAACAAATCCATGTATAACTTTCTGTGTGTTTCTGTTTAAAGGCACCTTACTTAATATACATTGTTGATTCACCAACATTGAATTCCCAGCCAAGAGCACTATACTGTGTCACTGAACAAAGCTTATATGACATGTTTTCTCTGTAAGGCACATTACAATCTTCTTGAACTTAGTAGCATTATGCTTGGGGGGCTGTTTTAAGCAGCAAAATCACCAAAAAAAAACAAAAACAAAAACAAAAAACAAAACCCAACATGTGAAAAAAGTTGGCACTAACTAGACTCTGAAAAGGATACTTGTTTACCGTATGAGACCTGAAACAAGAAGGCAGGGTGTTGCCTTGTTCAATCTCAGCTGAGAACGTGTTGTTCAATCTCAGCTGAGAACGTGTGTCTTCGGCCACACAAATGCTGCTCTGTGCATGTCCGTAAATCACTACAAAAACACCTCAAGTATTGATTTTGAGGTTACAGATCAATTTCAGTGAGTAAACAAATTCACAAATAAAGAATCTGTGAATAATGGCGATTGATTGTATTTCATGTTTTCATTCTGTTCTAGGTCTTGGGATGTCAAGATGAATGAGTGTAAACCTTGTTAAGTGAATTCTGTTAGGATTTGGGGGTTACGGGATAAAAAGTGTTTTTTTCATCTTGGAAATTTATTTAATGTAATAAAATGACCTAAAATGACAATTTCAAATTCTGATCTAATTTTATATAAAATTGAATTAAAGATGTAAATAGTTATTATGGGTAAAAGGATTTCTGTATGAAGTTCATCCATATATTACTTGATTTATCTTTGTGCTATAGTGAACCTGCAATATTCTGATTTTTTTAACAAAGAGAACAATGGGTAATTATGTCAAGAACAAAAATTTAAAGTAAATAAAATTAGAAGTAAGCTTCTGATATCTGATCCAGAAAGGCTATCATTACCAAGACCACAAAAAAACCACCTGTTACTTTCTTGTAATAATTTGTGTTTACTTTTCTATCTTCCTCTTTTTAATTTTTTTTCTTTCAAGAGGCATTGCATAGATGCTATGAGGCTGGGGGCACCTGGGTGGCTCAGTGGGTTAAAGCCTCTGCCTTCAGCTCAGGTCATGATCCCAGAGTCCTGGGATTGAGCCCCACATCGGGCTCTCTGCTCAGTAGGGAGCCTGCTTCCCCCCACCCCTCTCTGCCTGCTTCTCTGCCTACTTGTGATATCTGCCTGCCAAATAAATAAATAAAATCTTAAAAAAAAAAATAGATACTATGAGGTCAAATTTATGGAGTCTGACAGACATGATTTCTGGTCCCTCTTTTTTGTACTTATTAATTATGTGACTTGGGGCAAGTTAATAATCTTTTCTGAGTATACTATTTCCTCTACTGTAAAAATGGGGATAAGGAAGGATATCCCCAATTGTAAAACAAGAATCATGAGGGATATGATTATCTTCAGTTTAAAGTAAAGGTAATGTTATGAGGATGAAATAAAAACCATATAGTCTATAAAAACTATTTAACTAGTACCTGGCATATAATGATATTGTTTGCTTTGTTTCTTTATTTCCCCCAGAGGATGAGCATTCTCTTTAAACACTTGCACATTAGAGAAGATGGTTCTGTTGCTTTCATAGATAAATGTAGCTACGTAAAGATTTCTTTTTTTTTTTTTAAAGATTTTTTATTTATTTACTTGACAGAGATCACAAGTAGGCAGGGAGGCAGACAGAGAGAGAGGAGGAAGCAGGCTCCCCGCCGAGAAGAGAGCCCCATGTGGGGCTCTATCCCAGGACACCGGGATCATGACCTGAAACGAAGGCAGAGGCTTTAACCCATTGAGCCACCCAGGTGCCCCACTGCGTAAAGATTTCTTAAGCCACAACTGTCTTTTGTCAAAACTCTTTAAATATTGTTCCGTTATGTGGCATGTAATATTGTCAAGAAATCTGAGGCCAGCCTGTCTTTTCTCTCTAAGTAGATAACCAGTTACCTTGCCTGTATGCTTTAATACTTAAGGTATTTCATCTGATTATATTCTGTCGACTTAAGTTTTATTTTTTCCTCAGAGAAAGCAGTGTCTTTTCATTAATTTTGCCGTAGCAGGTGAGTCTTTTTCCAGATCTAATTCATGTCTATTTTTTGTCTAGGGAAGTTTCTTTCCCTCAAGAAAATATTTCATTGAATAAAATTTTCATTCCATCTATTCTGATTTCCTCTATAGGAGCACTGGTTATCCATAAGCTGACTTCTTATTATTTCTTCACCACATTTCATTTCTCTTATCTCTGTAACTCTTTTTCTTTGCCCTTCTTGTTTTCCTTTGAGAAGCTTTTTTTTGTTGTAGTCCAGTTTTTCTGCAGTAGAAATTCTGCTTCTTAACATTTATAATGAGGTACCTGCTGTGATTTTTGAAGCAATCATAATACCTCCATTATGGTCATTTATCTGGAACCATAGAGAATACATCTGTAAACCAGGAGGTAAGCCAAACAGTCCCTGGTCTCTTGAGGTAGTTGGTCACTACCCTCTGATGTGAAGGAGAAGCAGCCTACATTTACTGAAGGCCCAGGGCTTCCCTGGGACTCTGCTATGGTGCTATTTATTTCTCATAATAGTCCTATTAGATAGGATTGATAGGTACATTTTACAGATGAGAAAGCAAATACTCAGAAAGATTTGATAACTTGACAAGGTCAGACAGCTAATAAATGCGTAAGCCATACTTGAAATACCAAAACCTTTATTCCTCCCATAATACCATTTTATCTCATGGTAGGGCACATTTCCCCTAGAAGAGCTCGCATTTGGTCTTTCAGTCATAATCTGTTTTTTCTTTTTGTTGGCATTATATTTGAATTTCATTGGCTGGGCTCCAGGTCTACAGGGAGGAAATTGAAAATAGAGAATGTTAGAATAAACATTGTAGCAGTGAGAAGTTTCTTGGCAATAACTAGAGAGTGAGAAAGAACCATGAAAAGCAAACTAAATTTACTAATTCTAGTAAAAACTAAAATATACATCTATAACCTCTGAGGACATTACAATGCTGTAGTATATGTAACTGCTATTCATAAACATGTCTGGGGTTCATTAAGGAAAGATTAAATTGTATTCAAGTTTTTAGAAATAGACTAACAAATACGTAGCATCTTAAGAAATTTCAAAATCATAGAAATGTTTTTAGTTGTTTATAATTGAAAAAAAAAAAGGAAACATTCCAAATGACTATCAACAGGAAAATAGATAAGTTATATTATGGCTCTACAATGGAATACTTAGAATAGTGAAAATACAGATTCATGTATCTACATGAATGAATGTTATAGTGAAAATGCAATGTGCAAAAAAGGTATATAATATAACTTCACTAACTGAAATTATCACTTATCTTAATTTCACTTATTTCTAAGTTGGGAAATATTTAAAACTAAATAATATAGTATTGGGTTTATTTTTATGTGGCAAAACTAAAAAGAAAACCAATTTAATGGTAACCACAAATTCAGGATAGTGGTTGTCTCAGGGCAGTGAAAATTAAAGGGAGGTACAGTTGGGTAGAGACATATACATAGGACTCAAAATGTAAGTAATGTCCTATTTCTTTTTTTTTTTCTTTTTTAAGATTTTATTTATTTATTTGACAGAGAGAAAGAGCACAAGCTGGGTGGGGGAAAAGGCAGAGGGAAAGGGAGAGGGAGAAGCAGGCTCCCCACTGAGCAGGGAGCCTGTGAGAGGCTAGATCCGGGACCCTGGGGTCATGACCTGAGGTGAAGGCAGACACTTAACCAACTGAGCCACCCAGGCACTCCAGTAATGTCCTATTTCTTAAGCTGGGTACTGGATATCACAGTATTCATTTTATCATCAGTGTTATTATTTATAATTTGTGTATGTGTAATATACATTTGTATGTACAAAAAGTTTATTAACAATAAATTTTCATTCCTAAGGTTATATTTTAATTATCTGGAAATTTTTAGTTATGAGAACTATTTCCAAAGATATCAGATAGTTGATTCATTATTGTTACTGTTACAAAAAAAAAAAAACAAAAAAAAAAAACACAAAAATAGGCAGATGGTATATCAGGGAGCTTATTTAAAAAACAGTATTTGTTTATTTACTTAAAGAAACTTTTTTATATTGGAATGTTGGGTACTAGTGTACATACAGCAGTTTTTAAGGGAATTTTTAAAATAAAAGTCATATCCCCTAAACTATGTTGTCTTCTGTCTTCTCATATTTATAGTTGCTTTGGCTTAATTCAGAGCACAATTCCAGTAACAAAACATTGAATTAAATTCTAGAGAGAATGTCACCTCATTCAGAGAATTTACATGTCATATATTTAATGTTAAGGCCAGAAGGTATTTTAGAAGTTCTTGGGGGCATTTTAGTCCTCTAGTAATCATGACTGAATGTCTACATGGTTCGATACTTTTCTATTATAAAACAGTGTATTTTACTTCTTAATATTATAACTAAATGATTATTTTTATTTACATTATGTAAGCTATTTTTGAATTTCATTTCAACATAGTTAAGGAGAATATTACAAAATATGAGCTATGGAAGGGGTATCAAAACTATTAGGGCTGAGAAAAAAATAATCTGTGCCCACTTGGAGTATATGGACAGACTTGTCTGAAGGGTTAAGATCAAGCCAGAAGTACACAAGATAAAATTAAATTATATGAAGATTTAGGAAGCTTTTTGTATTTCCCCATGGTGTTTATATTTTCATTGTATTACAATTCATAATTAATAGTCTAATGCAGACTGACATCCATGATTAAGAAGAAAAACATATTAATTTTTACCCCTTGCTTATGATTAAAGGATTCAACTTCCCTCTGGTTAAAATTTTAGAAGGCACATATGTATTTTGAAAAAACATTTTCATTGAGAAATATTTTTTACACAAAATGATTTTTAATTTCCTGTATAATTTTGTGAGGGAATGAATATTGAATTTTGTTTTGTTTTTTATTTCTTTTTAATTTTGTTTTGGTTTGGGAACAGAGCACACTATGATGCCTTGTGTTATGAGGGTCCCTCTTTATATGCAAAATGCTTTGCTTTTCCTGGAAACTAATCTCCTTAAAAGCTAATACCCAAATCAAACAATGTACCCTTTTCAGTGCTGAATAAAAATAGGTCAGGAAGGGATTAAAAGACTGGCACTGCAATGGAAGTTTTACTCTTTAAGCTCCCCCTTGTTACGTGAGAATTCATAAATTACTAAGTCAATTCAAACCCCTTCCTCTGCCTCGTCTTCCTTGTCCCTCAGTATGGAACCCTTTATTGTTCATGTATGTATGAAACATTGTTTTCTCGGAAATTTTCCCATTGCATTTGTTAGAAATTCTCTTAATACCAGTCAGCATTGAGTCCGGTTTGCTTCATCTGTGTATTTACTCAACGAAGAAACTTTAGATTGATTTCGAATACTATTCATTTTCTCTGTTTCTGCTGTATGTGGCTCTGTTCTTCACAGCCCCCCTTGCCCTGAGTATCTGATGATCAGCACTATTCCCTTAGGGCTCTTAACAGGCTTCAGGTTACTGAAGCGTTTGAGTCAAGAAATCCGTTTGAAAACTTACTAGGTACAAGGAGGTACAGAGTCCGTGCAGAGTAGGGTAAGAGAGAAGAACTGGAGAATCCTTTAAAACAGGATGGTGATAACTGCAGCACAAATGGAATTTCCATCTGTTCGTGAAGATAGCTGTGTCACTCTGGGGGGTCGTCCTTAAACATTTTGAACCTCTTTGTTTCACATGGAATACAGAAGTTAAAATATATGCCTTTTTATACAGTTCTATATAAGTAGTTTTCAATATAGGAGTTAACAGATGGAAGGTTCTTAGCATGGTACTGCCATGTAGGAGGACTCCTGTAAGTGCTTTAATATGTTTAGTGCAATTGTTTTCTTTGGTCAGTTAACCGTGTTCGCTATCTCTCCATTATGTTTTTCTCCAAGTCTCCATTTCCTTGCCTATAAAATGACTGGATTAGATGATGTGTTCTAAGGTTTCTTCTGTCTTTATAATCACACAGGTCTTTGTTGAAGGAACTGGGTCCTTATATATAATCCTTATATAAGATTTTCCAATTCCACTTGGTATATATCACTATTTTGTACCATCTTCTCTCTCCAAACTTGCAGTACTTCTTCACCTTTCCTCTTAATTCACAAGTTAGAAATAAAAGCCACCAGAAGAGTTTCTACATGCTGCGCCCAGCGACTGTACCAACATACCAGCTTTGAAGCCATCCACGGCAGGTCCTCCTGTAGGATTCTCCTTTCTGCCTGAGCCTTGCCCTGTGCACTGTATCTCCTCATCTTACACCCTCAATAGTTTGTTTGTTCGTTCATTCTCCTGGATCATGCTCACCAGATATCAGAAATGCTGAATTACCTTCCAGCTGTTTACATCCTCTCATACTCTCCTTAGCCCTACAGCTACCACCCTTCTGACCGGCTGTGGTTTCATCCTCTCTTCCTCTGCTCCCTTCCCAGTCTTCTGTTAAAAAATTGCTAACCTGTTTTTTTAAAAGCTGCACAAAGATACCCAGGACTGAATACCCATATAGCCTTCATATTTTTAAATGAAGGCTATTTTGTGCTATTTTGTCTTACTTTATCTCTTTAATATATTCATTTTTCCTGAATCATTTGAGAATTCCTTGTATACATTGTGACATTTCACCCCCAAATATTTTCTCATATAGCTCCTAAGAACAGGGTACCCTCTTATATAATCTCAATCCAGTAATCACACATGGGAAATTTTTTTTTAAGATTTTATTTATTTATTAGAGAGAGAGCATGAGTGGGGATGGGGGGAGGTGGTGGTGGAGAGGCATAGGGAGAGGGATAAGCAGACTCCTCACTGAGCTGGAAGCTTGATGTGGCACTCCAGCCCAGGACCCTGGGAACATGACCTGAGCTGAAGGCAGACGCTTAACAACTGAGCCACCCAGGTACCCCCACACACAGGAAATTTAACATTAATATAATACTATTAGCAAACTTACTGACCATATTCAAATACTCGCAATTGTTCAGTAATGCTCTTACTTTCTTTAATATCTAATCAAGGATTATACATTGCTTTCAGTTGTCATATATCTTTAGTCTTCTTTCTTTCTTTATTTTTTAAAGACTTGATTTATTTATTTGAGAGAGACAGACAGAGAGGGAACACAAGCAGGGAGAGTGAGAGAGGGAGAAGCAGACTCTCCGCTGAGCAGGGAGCCCGACAGGGCTAGATCCCAGACCCTGGGATCATGACCTGAGCCAAAGGCAGACGCTTAATGACTGAGCCACCCAGGCACCCCTCTTTAGTCTTCTTTAATCTAGTACACTGGCCTTTAAAATTATTTTTGTTTTTTATAACATTGACTTTTTTCTTTTTTAAGAACCTAAGCCAATTATATTGCAGAATATCCCCAATTTGCATTTATCTATTTCCTCTTTCGGAGGGAAGCTAAACCATTGGCAAGTCTACAATAAAATAGCTCCTAAACATTTTTTGGCAAGCATTCTACAAAGTTGATATTATGTCCCTCCAAATGCACCACAACAGCAAGCACCTATCAGTTTGACACATTATTTAGAAATTCTATCACTTGGTCAAGATGGTTTCTGTCAGATTTCTCCATTATAAAGATAGTGGGAAGCCACTTCAAGCTGTCTTATTCCCTAATAGTTTTTCACCAGTGGTTTCAGCAACTTGGTGATTCTTACCCCAGTCAATTATCAAAAAATTGTTATTTTCAATTTCCATTATGCTTTATACACTGTCCTCTTTTGAATCCACAAAGATCAGTCTTCTGCCCCACCACGCCAACAAAACTGCTATTGTCAAGGTCACCAAGGACTTTTCATTTACTAGATCTAAAGGAAAAGTCTCAGTCCTTATTTTCAATAAAATATCAACTGCATTGGACAAAATTAATCATTCCCTTCTCCTAGAAATACTTTCCTTAGGTGGCCTCTGAGCCATAGAATAGGAGCCAATAGAAGGACTCCTTATCAATCTTTTCTGGTTCTTTTTTAGCTTCTAAACCTCTAGACATGGGTGGTGGGGGGGAACCTCAGGATTTTGTCTTCATACCTCTACTACAACTCAATATGTGGTAGTGATTCTTCTAGCTGCTCAGGCTCAAAATTCTGGAATCATTTTGACTCTTCTCCTTCTTTTACCTTCTATATCCAATTCATTAACAAACTCTTTCAGCTCTGTTATTCAAATATATACCTAACCTAATCATTTCTCTCCATGTCCATTGCTCTTTCCTTAGTCTGAACAACTATCGTGTCTGGCCCTAACTATTTTTGCGGTTGTATCCTAGTCAGACTCCCTGCTTCTACCCTTGCTTGCCTGTAGAAGTCCTTTTTAAAAGTCAAATAATGTCACAAAATCCATCTAATACAAAATAAACCCAAAGTTCTTACATAGATTTTAAGGCTTTGCCTACCCTGGCCCTTGGCTACTTCTTTGCTCTCCTCTGCCAGTCTCTTATTTGTTATGCCCCTTGTCTGGAAAACTCTTCCCCAGATAATCCATATGCTTCATTCAGATCCCAAATATCACCTTATCAGGGAAGTCCTTTGAGATTTTTCCATCTAAAATAAGTCTCTTCCTTACTCTTTGCCCCCCCACCTCCGTTTACATTTCTTCTTAGCCCCTGATGTAGTATATGTTTATTTGCTTTGTGTGTAGCATCTGTCTACCCTCTACTGGAATGTGTTTCCGGTGGCAGCAGGGACTGCTAATATCCCCAATCCTTAGAGCAATCCTTAGCACATATAGATACCTAATAAATGTTTCTTAATTGGCTGTTGGAATTCCTTTTACTTTTCTATTATTAATAGAAAGATAATGGGTTTTCCCCTACTTTTAGTGAAAAGTTTAGTTTATAACTGCTCCTTTTCCCTCTTGAAATATTGAATACAATGTTCCAAACTATACCTTAGCAAAGAAATTGTGCTTTTGTGAATTATATGAATTAATGGGTTATTTATAGTCTTGTTATTTGTAATTACTAATTGCAATATGTTTTTCCTCAGTGTTTGGCTATGATTCTTTAAAGGACAACTAAAATTCTCATATGTTAGCTATGATTGTTTGTTTTTTTATTATAAGTGAGAGTACCAAGTCTTTTACTAGATCATTCATTTATGAATTTTATAGCCCATCAGTGTATACAACAGTGTTTATTTTAAATTCTACATAGTTCTCTAGGAAGTCTACCTGTTTTCTATTAGTTTATGGAAGGAAAAAGTTCTGGCTTCTTTTATTAACTTAGAAGTAAAAACTAATCACACGTTATAAAATTAGGGTAAACTAATGGAAATCGATGGAAATGTTTGGACCAACCACCATTTTCTGGTGTTTTTTGTTCTGTATGTTTGGTTTTCTGCATATCCTAGAAGTGATATTTAAATAATGGGGGAAAATATATAAGACTTCAAATCTGATTTTAGCAGTTCTAGGAAGTGACCAAGATATGCATCCTGTTTTAAAGAGTAAGGAAATTGCCATGGCTGTGTTGTGTGTACACAGATATGTAGGTGTTCCTCATAAATGCCCTTATGCTACCATGTCTGTATCTTGAACATCAGAGGGTAGATTTTAGAGCTATTCACTAGGGAGGATATTTAGATGTTTATATTGTATATTTAATTGGGTATCTAGAAATGTTTATTTTTATTTATTTTTTCTTTAAGATTTTTTTTAATTATTTGACAGACAGAGATCACCAATTAGGCAGAGAGGCAGGCAGAGAGAGAGGAAGGGAAGCAGGCTCCCTGTTGAGCAGAGAGCCCAATGTGGGGCTCGATCCCAGGATCCTGGGATCATGACCTGAGCCGAAGGCAGAGGCTTAACACACTGAGCCACCCAGGCGCCCCGGGTATCTAGAAATGTTTAATTTTAAGCATTACTCTCAAGAGTTCTCATACGCACTTAGCTATTTCAGTGTGTATAATTAAATAGGCACTAATTTACCTGTGTTGAACACTATGACTCTTTGTTCTCAGAATATTTCAGAAGTTTACATTAAATATATCACTTTCTTTCCTAAATTAATATTCAAGAAAAAATGTATGATGGCTAATGTCTTCAAACTTTCAAACATAGCTTTTACAACTCTCTCAAGAAAAATGTTTCTGGTGCCTTTGGTTCCTTTTAATTGAGGACTCAGTCTCTTGAGTCTAACTAGCATGTGACTGGATTTTCTATTAATTCTGTGTAATTTCTGGAGGTTCCTAGGAGATACAGCTGTCCTGAAGTGGAAGGTTTTGTAGTCTGAAGAATCTGGCTTGAGTCTTTGTTGACTCGCTCTGTTCACTGGAATTGAATTTGAAGGAGTAATTTTTAAGCAAAGAGGTTGGATAAAGCAAGATTTCCTGAAATAGTTCTAAAGAGAACTAGATAGTAAAAACATTCAGTTGTCAGACGATTTGTGGAAACACTGTGTTTCTACACTGTGATTCCTGGGAGCCTTTATTATGCCAGTGGGCACTGTGATTCTCCAAAAACCTGGATAAATACAAATTTCCCAAGACTACCTGATGGTGGAAGCCACTATATCTCCCTTCCAATATCTCTTAATATCTTGAGGGACCAGTGTTCCACAACCAAAGTTTAATACGTGCTGGTACTTATTTGTCTTCCAGCTCGGACTTTTAGGTGCAAACGTACTGGTCAACAGCTGGTTAAGAACCACAGTGCATGAGTATGCACAAGTGTACGTACACAAAACTTAACACCAACCAACCAAAATGCCGAAATAATCACAGCACCCTTGACATTTACTTGTTCAAGGAATGCTTCTTAGATTCAGACAGTCATTAAAAAGAATTTCAGAAACTCAGATCAGAAGAACCTGGAAGTAAATTTAAAGTAATTGGGGTGGGTAAACTTTCTTTTTGGAAAGATGCATCTCTCTTTCTCTCTCATGGAGCGCTTGCCCTGAATGTACAAAAACCACCAGGATAAGCCCTGAACAACTTTTTTTTTTTTTAACTTTTTTTTTTTTTTTAAGCCATTTGTATACATATTGCTTTAAGTCTAAGACTCCTATTTGGTATTTTTCTGCAAATTTGACTTTAGCATGACTTTTATACTGATTTAGAGATAAGAATTAAGTATACTACCAAAATATAAAAGAACAATGTTCAATAATGATGGAAATTTCTTTGGTGTCAGAAATACAGATGAAACATATCTGTACCACACAAGGGAGGCAGCATAGAGCACACTGAAATAGAAAAAGTTTCTATTTTTTTCTAAAACAGACAATAAACTTTATTACTATTTAACAGACAAATTGGTACTCCTGTGTATACATGGGTCCTGTTCAAAACTATTTTACTGATAAGGATTTGTGATTTCTGGGGTAGTAGATAGAAACCCAGGCTCTGGAGCGAGACTGGCAAAATTCAAACTGGCTGCACTGTGGAGTAACTATGTGACCAAAGCTAGTTACTTTATTATTTTAGTTCACATTTATTTATTTGACATTGCAAGAACAGTACCAACCTCATAACAAAGGACTGAAATAATAAATAAAACATGCTTAGCACAGGGGCGCCTGAGTGGCTCAGTGGGTTAAAGCCTCTGCCTTCAGCTCAGGTCATGATTCCAGGGTCCTGGGATCGAGCCCCGCATCAGGCTCTCTGCTCAGCGGGGAGCCTGCTTACTCCTCTCTCTCTCTTTGCCTGCCTCTCTGCCTACTCGTGAACTCTGACTGTCAAATAAATAAATAAAAATAAAAAAAAAAAAAACATGCTCAGCACATTGTAATCATTTCAGTAGGCCTAATACCAGTAAATAAGAATATCCATACACACACACATATCTATGCACATATACATGATGAGAGTAAATATATATAATTGTAATCGTCTTCCTCAACCATCCCTCCCTACTGTCTACCTGAAGACTCCTTTAACAGTTCCCTTTGTATGGAGTCCTTTTTCTCTTATTTCTCATGGCTGCTTCTAGTCATTCAGATCTCAGTTTTGTTACCTGCTCAATGAGGCTTTTCCTCACTAATCTAAAATATTCACCGAGTTAATTTCAACTAAAACTTGTTTTAATTTTCTCCATATCATTTATCACTTGATTTAATTTTTTTGTTGTCAGACTCCTTTCACTGGAGCATTAGAATCTCCCTTGTTCTCCATTGTGTCCTAGCTCCTTAGTAAATGCTTTAAAAATATGTGCTAAATTAATAAACTACTCTATAAAGGTTATAATGAAAAAATCAGAGAAAAGGAGGGAAATTCAAAATTCCAGTTTAGGAAAAAAATGTCAGTTCCTGCCTTCCACTGCTCTACTCAGGCCCTGAACTAATATATTGGTAAACTCAGATCTCCTGAATGGCTCAGTTTCCATGTAGCTTAGCTCTTATAGATTTGTTATCTCTTGTGACTTGGGATAGGGCCTGACCACCTACATGTCCCCAATGGTATAACTGTCTTCTTCCTAGCCCTTTGTATTTCTCCCTTTTCTTCAACTCTACTGGCTGGACCACTGCTAAAGACTACTGTTGCTAGACCTATGTGAGTATCAGTACTTGTTTTTTTTTTTGTTTTTTTTTTTTAACTACATTCCAGGGCAAAGTAATGTTTACTTTGTGTGAGGTAAATAGCATTTAAATGGAATGAAAATATATGTGTTTGGTTAACTTAGGGATCTGGTATTCTGAAATCAGAATGTTTTATTCATCTTAGAGAAAAAAAAAGCAGGTTTTAAAAGAAGGTTTTAAAATTTCCACTGTTTGCTGATTTTAAGCCCTTCTATAAACAAAGCAGAAGTTTTGATTTGACAAATAATGTTACTGCATTTTCTCCAACTTTGTCCCTCAACCCAGCATATTACTAAATATTCTTTAGTGATCAGTTTTTTTTTTGAAGATGCTCTGGAACTGGATACAGAAGGGTAAAGGTGATGCTATATTTAGGCAGCATCTGCAGTACTGTAGCAGGAAAGATCTTCCCAATCTATTTCCATTTCTTTCCTCCTAGATAATCCGATTCTGCAACAAATTGATTGCTCAACCTCCCCATGTCATTTTTCTATAAAATCAAAAAGGTTGCTGCAGTCCCAAGGTGAGGAAATAGTCTCTTTCTGGGAAAGGTGACTCTCAAAGGTCAATTCATTAAACAGAGTGACTTATGAGACCTCCAAATAATGCCTTGGTGATATATTCCAAAACGTTGAAGTCCAAAACTTAAATTGAACTTTTTTACTGGTAAGCCTGCTCTTAGAAATTTTACGTGGAGGAAAAGCTGAAATAAACTGCCTTTTATAGCTGATTCTGAAGAACAATATTTTTCCCCCAAGATGCAGTTATTAGCGAAATCCCTCATTTACATGCTAGAAAACACTTCACTTCTTCGAACTCTCACACACTGAAAAAAAGTGCCATTGCTGAAATTCTGATATCACAATTAATCAAAATGATCTATTTAAGAGAGAGCAAGAAGTAATAGTGGGAAGAACACTCAACCTGACATACAAGAAATTCTTGGTTAGAGTCCCAACTTTACTGCTTACCAGGTGTGTATCTCTGAGCAAATGCTAAGTTAGAGCAACCTCATTTGTGCTCAGTGTCCTCATCTGTAAAATAAGGAAAATGCCATCCACTCTGACAACCTGACAGAGTTTTGAGGTTAGATTATATAGCAATTATGCAAATGCTTTATAAATTGCAAAGCATCCTATAAACAAAGTGTTATCAACCATTTTAGAAATGTTGATGAAGTGTATATGGATTGTTGTAAGTTATAGCTGTTAAAATTTCATTAAAAATATATTGTACAATGTAGCTAAGACAGTATATTTTCTAAGCTCAAATAAAACGTTTTATACTAATTAAATTAGACATAACTCTATGAAGGACAGAGACCAAGTGCATATCTTTGTGTCCCTAACACTGTCTAGAACAGTTCTATGTAGGTCAAGTTCATTGGTTGTTTCATTGCTCATATAATTGATTAAGGTATTTGTGAGGTCATTATTCCTCAATTTAGAGAGGAATAGATTGGCCTCTTTTTAACATTTTGAATTTCTAATTAATATTTATTGAATGCTCTGATACTGTGAGTAACAAAATTATCAGAGAGAAAATAACCATCACAACGTTACACAATTGTTGATTTCATAGACTGCACTGTGGGATCTGTGAACAAGTTGGGGAAAGAGGAAAAAGGTTATCAGATGATTAGTATCCATTGTTGCAAGAAAATTGTCACTGTGAGGTTGGTATGGCTAAGAGGATTAGTGATGCTGGCCTACAACTAACTTTGAAAAATGTAAATCAAAAGGACTATTATAAATGTTTAGTATTTCCAACAAGTCATGTCCAAAATTCAAAACAAAATTGCACTAACCTAAAGTGTAAACTTTATGTTGCTGCTTAGTTTTACACATCGACTCAGGAATTTATTTAGGAATTTCATTCCTGCCTTTCTGGCTTTTTTTTTTTTTTTTTTTAAGATTTTATTTAAACTCCAGTTAGTTAACATACAATGTAATAGGGGTGCCTGGGTGGCTCAGTGGGTTAAAGCCTCTGCCTTCGCCTCAGGTCATGATCCCAGGGTCCTGGGATCGAGCCCCATATAGGGCTCTCTGCTCATCAGGGAGCCTGCTTCCCCTTCTTTCTCTGCCTGCCTCTCTGCCTACTTGTGATCTCTGTCTGTCAAATAAATAAATAAAATCTTAAAAAAAAAACCAACAACATACAATGTAATATTAGTTTAAGGTGTACAATTTAGTGATTCAACACTTATGTACCACACGCGGTGTTCATCCCAACAAGTGTCCTCCTTAATCCCCATCACCTGTTTAACCCATCCCCCCCACCCATCTCCCTCTGGTAACCTTCAGTATGCTCTCTATTGTTAAGAGTCTGTTTCTTGTTTTGCCTCTATGTTTTTTATTTTCCCCTATTCTCAGTTGTTTTGTTTCTTAAATTCCACATGAGTGAAATCATGTTGTATTTGTCTTTCTCTGACTTTGTTCACTTAGCATTTACTCTCTAGATCCATCCACATTGTTGAAATGGCAAGATTTCATTCTTTTGATGGCTGAGTAATATTCCCTCCCGTGTGTGTATATGCCATATATATATATACACACACACACACACACACACACACACACACACACATTTATTACATCTCACATCTTCTTTATCCATTCATCAGTCAGTGGACATTTGGGCTGTTTCCATATCTGGCTATTGCTGATAATGCTGCTATAAACGTCGGAATGCATATATCCCTTTGAATTGGTATTTTTGGATTCTTTGTATAAATACCTAGTAGTGCAATTGCTGTGTCATAGGGTATTTCTATTTTTAATTTTTTGAAAACCTCCATAATGTTTTCCAGAGTGGCTACACCAGCTTGCATTCCCATCAACAGTGTAAGAGGGTTTTCCTTTCTCCACATCCTGACTAACACCTATTTCTTGTGTTGTTGATTTTAGCTATTCTGACAGGATTGAGCTGATATCTCATTGTAGTTTTGATATGTACTTCCCTGATAATGAGTGGTGTTGAGCTTTTCATGTGTCTGTTAGCCATTTCTTTGGGAAAATGTCTACTCATGTCTTCTGCCCATTTCTTTTTTTTTTTTTTTAAAGATTTTATTTATTTATTTGAGAGAGAGGCAGTGAGAGAGAGCATGAGCGAGGAGAAGGTCAGAGGGAGAAGCGGACTCCCCATGGAGCTGGGAGCCCGATGCGGGACTCGATCCCGAGACTCCGGGATCATGACCTGAGCCGAAGGCAGTCGTCCAACCAACTGAGCCACGCAGTCGTCCCATTCTGCCCATTTCTTAATTGGATTATTTATTTCTTGGGTGTTAGGTTTGATAAGTTCTTTATATATTTTGGATACTAACCCTTTATCAGATATGTCATTTGCAAATAATTTCTCTCATTCCATAGGTTGACTTTTAGTTTTGTTGACTGTTTCCTTTGCTGTGCAGAAGCTTTTTATTTTGATGAAGTCCCAGGATATTACATTTGCTTTTGTTTCCCTTACCTTAGGAGAGTTATCTAGTAAGAAGTTGCTATGGCTGAGGTCAAAGAGGTTGCTGTCTGTGTTCTTCTCTAGGATTTTAATGGTTTCCTATCTCACATTTAGTTCTTTAATTCATTTTGAATTTTTTTGGTCTAGCTTTTAATATGGCTTTAAATAGGTGTTTTCTTATTCCCTCACCGAAGTTCTTAGAAACTTACATTCCCATATAAAACAGTTTCGTAGTTGACTTCTTTTGCTATTTCAACAAATACAGGCATAGCATTGATAGCTAACTTGTTTTTATGTTTAGTACCTGCAGAAGTAAGCATGTGGCCTTAAAATCCAGCTTGTCCTAACTACAGAGAAAATATATTCATTAAACTTTTACTAAGCACATGTTATGTGCCTGTCCATCTTCTAACACTCTTTCCATTTAATTGGATCCAAGTTTATTGGTCAGGAAAAATCATCTGTATCTATTTCAAAGACAGAAGCAATTTTAGCTTATGGGTTTCTTGGTAGTTAATACAATTAATTGTGCCTACATATCATTTGAAATTTTTTTTGAGGTATAATTGACATATAATATTTTAGTTCCAGGTGTACAGCATAATGATTTGATATTTGTATATGTTGTGAAATGACCACCACAATAAGTCTAATTAACTAACATCCATAACCACACATAGTTATAGAATTCTTTTCTTGTGATGACAGCTCTTCAGATCCACTCTACTAGCAACTTCCAAATATGCAATACAGTATTTTTAACTATGGTTGCCATGGTATACATTACATCCTCGTGACTTATTTATTTTATAGCTAGTTTGTACCTTTTGACTCCCTTCACACATTTTGCCCACTCCCCCTGCCCACCTGGCAGTAATCAAGCTATTCTCTTAGATTCCACATGTATATGATGAGATCATATGTTATTCGTCTGACTTATTTCATTTAGTAAACACCCTCAAGGTCCATCTAGGTTGTCTCAAATGGCAAGACTTCATTCTTTTGTATAGCTGAATAATATTCAGTTGTAATCTGTATACCACATTTTATCCACCACTTAGGTGGTCTCCATATCTTGACTATTGTAAATAAAGCTGCAATGAACACAGAGGTGCAGATATCTTTTTGAGTGTTTTCATTTTCTTCAGAAAGATACCCAAAAGTATATAACAAGAAAATTTTTCACTACTTAACAATACTGCTGTTTTATAGTATAAAAGATGAGTTCTTTCGGGTAGTACCAAAGTACCAAAAAGTAACTTTTTCTTTGTCTTTTTGAAAATTTTATTATAAAATACTAAATGTAAATGCAGTCAGGAGCATGGAAAGCTGATAGGGTTTCTGAGATTCTAAAGCAAGAAAATTGGTTTCAAGCAGAGGAAACAACACTGCCTTTTGATGAATTCAAGGAACTATCCGTTGTTCAGAAAGGGTGGAATATAGGGGATATATAGGAAAGTTCCAGAAGTTGAGTTTGCCAAAGTAGCAGGGCTCAGATCAATAGAGGACTTGTTTTCTTGCCAAGAAGTAAACATTGTTTTCTTAAGGCAGAGAGATACCTTTGAAGGTATTTTAAGCAAAGAAGAGATGTTTTAATGGGTGGATGTGGAAGGGACTTTAGTTACATACACAGGAAAAGCATGCTCAATGACAAACTATGGCACAAAAGACAGGACCGAGTGAGCGTAGCATTTCGGAGCTATATCAAGGGAAGAAAGCCTGGGAAGGAGAGTGAGAAGGAATATCCAATAAGGAGTCCAAGGGCTTTCTTGATCTAAAACACCAGGGTTCAAAATGAATTAACGATTTCCAATGAGTTGATTCTATCTCATTTTCTTAATTAAATGATGTAATGATAATTAGCATCAGTTGAGGTTGAATCTGCCAAAGAAATCTATTAATAGTCTGATTTGATTTGAGGCTATACTCTATCCTGAATAAAAATAATGCAGACAAGCATGATAAGAGAACATCTTTAATATGTAATAATGTAAAAATAACCATGCTGTCTATTCAAGTAAAACTTGTCTCTAAGGAGCTGTAAGCACCTTAAATATTAAAATGAGGCCCTGTTTTCTCTATAGCAAGAGAGGCAAAATAACGAGCAATGCTCTTTCCCATCTGGTCATGCCTGTATTTTCAGATCTGTCTTATGTTCTACCACTTCTTCATCAATCCTCATTCATAAGCACATGAGCTAATTGCTGTTTTCCCCTAAATAGGTCATATTGTTCTTAGCAAACTTTCCCTTGCCATTCTATTTGGCAAGTTTCTGTTCCTCCTGAAATGCCTCAAGTCTCTGTAAAGCCCTCGGTGATGTCTCAATTAGTCCTTTATTTTCGGCACACAAACATTTGTACATAACGAACACCTGTAACTTCCTTTAGATCCTCTTTTAGCTCCCTAAGGACCAGGACTATGTTTTATTCACTTTGAGATGTATCCTCAGCATATAGACAGATAGTTAGCATAGATGCCCAAGTGATAGTCCAAGCCTGAAAACTATAGGTACCCTGGGGATGGGACCTGCCTTTCACTGTCTATTGCCCTGTAGAACATAAGTGAGCCAGCCCAGTGTTCTAATATTGCTCTTCCATTGCTTAAAAATTTATTCCTTTACCTTTGTATCTTTCTTTTGGACAATGCAAACAACACAGAAGTTGTCTAAATAATCAGGTTCCTCCTAACTTGAATTAGACAAGGGAAAGACTTCACTGTGGGAGAATTACATCACAGAACAAATGAGATCATTTGTATTAAAATATCTGACCATTTGATTCTTGGATTTCTTTTTCTATGATAGTACTTAAGGAACCAGCATTTTCAGTCAAACTAAAAATAGATTATAAATTTATGCTTATAAGTGGTGTCTTGGGCACAAGAATGTTGGATATAAATAGAGTGGACTGGATTTTTAAATTAATACCATATTTCAAAATACCACTTTCTTACCTTGTCCAGTGTATTTAAGATCCTGATCATGTTTCCAGGAGCTTCATAATATTTATAAAACTGGAATGGGTCAGATGAATGCTTTATTAGAGGTGGCTTTTCTATAAAGCATCTGAGCATCATGTTACTGTATTTTTAGCTCGATTTGTGAATATTACAACGCAGCCTAATAGTGTCTATTTAAATACAACCCTGAAAATTACGCCTTCAACCTTCATATCAGCATGAATTCTTTATATGCAAAGATGCAAACTTAGCAAGAAAAACAAATCTTCATCAACATTTGCTTTTGAAGCAAACCTAAGAAATTAGGTAATTCTAAATGTCTAATAAAAATATGGTACCCAACTTCCTGTTAGTTGTTCCATTAAATACATTTTCTTTTCTCCTTACTCTTTTTTTTTTTTTAAAGATTTTATTTATTTATTTGACAGACAGAGATCACAAGTAGGCAGAGAAGCAGGCAAAGAGAGAGGGGGAAGCAGGCTCCCTGATGAGCAGAGAGCCCAATGCAGGGCTCAATCCCAGGACTCTGGGATCATGACCTGAGCCCAAGGCAGAGGCTTAACCCACTGAGCCACCCAGGTGCCCCTTTTCTCCTTACTCTTAACAAAAGGTAATTCCTTTTGACTTTATGAAAATCCTTTGGCTAAGAAATGTTAAGAAATCCACAAAATGAAGACTGAAATGTTTGTGTTTTTTCTTGTTTCTTGGTGGCTCCATTAAACAGCAGCATTTGTGATTCTAGCTTTTTCACAGGGCTCAAAAATACTTTTCTTTTTTTGCCATTCCCCTCCCCTTCCTGTTGTTACTCTTCCTCTTCCAAATCAGAACTGCATTGCCATAGAAAATAAGGCAGATTTATGAATGGATGGATAGATGAATAGCAGTGTGATTAAACCAAGCATGGTAAGTAGTTAATGGTAGAATCTAAGTGGAGGTTTTAGAGACATTCACTGTAAGATTCTTTCAACTTTACTGTGTTGAAAATTGTCATAATTTCTTAGAAGTGGTAATCCAGGAAGGGTAGGATGTCAGGGGCTTTCACTTATTTTGTTTAATTTTTTTACAATTATATTATTAGAGGAAAATGAAAAGAAAGCTACATGAAACTGTCTTCATAAATAAAGTCACCAGCTACTGATTTAAATGCCCTTCATGTATGAAATTCACATTAGGCCATGCTAAGTAATTAAGAATGTGTATAATGATTTAGCTGTATGACAGCGACCACATTATTACAATAAGAGATTGGTTACATAAGTGTGGTAGATGTAGTCAATGGAATACTATGCAGCCATTAAAACTTACAGCATAGAAACATGCATTGACATATATATCAATCTTATATAATGTTTTATAAGCATCTAGAATATTATGAATTTATGGATACAGCTGGAAGTACATATATACAAAGATACCAGCTCTGAATTACATGATTATGGATCTTTTTCTCTCATATAGATTTTTTTATTCATATTTTCTATTTTTTCCAAAAATAAAGGGCTTCCAGTGTTTTATTTTTATAACCTAAGAAAGAAGGAAAACAGAAAACAGAAGGAAAGAAAAAAGCCAGGCTATTTTTCTGTGAAAATGGAGCAGGGAAATGTTGGTAACTGTACATAATTTTTGATCAAGCCAAAAGATTATCTGGGTTTGATTTTTAACTATATCAATGAAATCTGCTCTCTTATATTTTCTTAATCTTGCTCTTACAAAAAGTGCATGAGAAATATGTAAAAACAAATAATTTCATTCATTCTTCTGAAGTTATCTTCTGAAGTGGACTTAACTAGTGGCTTTGAAGGAAAGTTAAGATGTTTTCATGCTGCTAGGCCCAAGGCATTTCATACTTGGAAATGCCCTATCTTTAATCTCTAATTGCATTAGATTTCTGTGTCTGACTCATGAGAAAAAGAAGCTTCAAAGCCGAAATGGTAAAATCTAATTTCTCTCTAAATATACCAACTATTGATATATTTCAAACAATGTGACACCTATGTTCCAACATTCCTAACCAAAAAAGCTAAGAGTTCAAGGATGTGCCAGTTAAATAAGAAAAATGTTTTTGTTTGTTATGGATCTCTTTTGTCCAAAGAGATTTAAACAATGCACTAGAATTAGGTAATCTTTGTAATCTGTCTCTGATAAGAATAGAGGCAAGAGACTATCACTGTTAATTTTTTTCTGACTCTGCCTAATATTTCCCTTATTGTTTCCTCTCTAGAAGACGCTTTTTCAGTGGCTCTTGACAGAGAAGTTGGACATGAATAAAAGTAAAAATATGCATAGAAGTCCATTTCTGGGTTTCAGTTCTCTGCTCCTCTGGTCCTCTTATGGTGGATGATGTGGAATTTGTAACTCATTTATACATTTACCCCTCTCCCTGGATGCCAGCAGTCTTGAGTTCCTTCTCACTCCCCCACGATGCCTAACATTTCATTGTCTTCATCTCTTGTCTTCCCCAGGTAAAATGTCCAGTGATCGGGCTCTGAGGAAGCAGCAGCAGTTAAACAACCTTGTTTACATCGTGACAAATCAGGCCAAACCTGGTGACAGAATTGTGGATTTCTGCAGCGGCGGGGTATTACGTCTCTCCTTTTGTTCCCTTTACTCTTTTCCTGACTATGTGACTTCGCTATAGTACATTCAAAGTCATGTTTTCGTTTGGCAAGACTGCGGTCTCAGAATGAGAAAAAAGCCTTAGGGGCCAAAATTAACTTGTTTCTTTTTCTGCCTTTTCCAGGGCCATGTTGGGATTGTCCTTGCTCACATGCTGCCATCATGCCAGGTAAAATCTAAATAACCCATAAAAGGAAATATTGGAAAGGAAGGAAATAAAGGAAAAAGTATATAGCCAGTTCAGTTAGCAGAGTCTGTCTGACCCCTGCTCTTTGAATTCATAATCATTCACTCAGGTCACATTATGTGGCACAGGTAGACAGGTAGTTTTTTTTTTTTTTTCCTTTGAACTAAACTTCTAAGAATCTTTAAAAAAAAAAAAAGTAGAGTAGGATCACAATACCTTTTTCAATTTCTATAAAAGCATTATATTTTAAAACAAATTTTAGAAGAAATAACCATTCTGTTGTTAAATAAGATAATTAGTGGTGACACCAGTTTAATTGTCGACATAATTTTATACCAGAAATACTATCTTCTGAAACTTGTTGAGCATATTCTTTTGGTATCTTGATTTTTATCCATTGTACCAAAATTGTAACAACAATAACAAAATTTGTTAAAAAAATAAGTTCCAAATTTACCACACTCATCCATCAAATGCTTTTCTCCCCATGTTCTCATCAAGTCATTGTCCATGAGGATGCTTATTGCTGCAAATGCTAAAAATGCAAATATAATTTTAGTCACCAGCTTTAACTCAGTATTGTAGCATAAATGTTTTTACCTATTGCAAATAGTTGTAAATATCATTATGAAAATATCACCAAAATGTAACTACATAGTATGTTTTTAAGGAAATGTACCGTAATTTATGCAGTCATTGCCACCATTTGTTAGAAATTTCTTATTTTTTAGTTTTCTGCCATGTGAAATCATTTCCTTGCAGTTACCATCTTTTAGCCTAAAGTCTAGAATTTGATGACTTTTTAAAAAAACACAAAATGAATGGGGCAGATTCTTTGTTTGTGAACTTTCTGGAAGGTGCAAAATAATTACAGTCATTCCTCACAGAAGAAAAAGATGAGGAGGAACTCATAGACTGGCCAGAATGACATGTAACAGAATGCTGGGGGAGAGAGGGTGGGTAAGAGGGTATTATTCTTTTCCTTTTTTTGAAAATAAAGGGCAAAATAAATAAGGAATCCAGGGGTGGGGGGACTAATAGGTGTCTGTTTTGTTATAAAGGAAAGTAACAACTTGGTGTTTGGAATTAGAGGAAGAAAGGTCATCAAGTAGAACCGTGGAGAAACACAATCAGGGATATATGGTTTCTTTTTCTCCCTTCCCAACAGTCTGGACATTTAGAGACACAGTAATAATACTTTGCCCTAATGTCTGAATTATGTTACTGAATGTATTATTGTTTCCTGGGTGAAATCTAGGTTACATTAATAGAAAACAAGGAATTATCATTAATTCGTGCTAAGAAGAGAAGTGATGAACTAGGTTTAAGCAACATTTGGTTCATTCAAGCAAATATGGAGTATTTTACAGGGATGTTTAATATTGGGGTAAGTAATCAAGCAATTTCAATTTATTTAAGAAAAATTATATGCCTTAGACTAATCAAAGGAGAAATTTTTATATTCTTTGCTAAATAAGTTTATAACCTTTGTTTTCTATCTCTACAGTATAGCACATTGATGAATATTAGTTCAGTCATAGCACTTCACCATTATGTGATGGAGGTAACATTTGCTTCTCTCCCAGATGAGAGCTTTATCTTCTTCACTGCAGAATGCCCAGTGCCTGAAACAATGTTTGACATATAGAAAGTGCTTAAAAACAGTTCTTAATTGAATGAACAAATGAATTCTAGTAACAATGACCTCCCTTGGTTTATTTTACATTTTTAAAGGATAATGAAAAGAAAAAGAAATATTGCTGTTATTTCTTATATTTGTTTTAAATAATTTTATTTTTATTTTTAAAGGACCAAATGCTCAATATAGAAAAATACATAATGATACAAAGAAGAATCACCAGTATTTCCACTACTGAGAAATGAATAGTGTCAAAAAGCTTTGGTCTTTGTATGTTTATGCACACATACAAATGCGTATTTACATGTATGTTGACATCATACTACATAGATCTTGCTTTAACGGAACACTGTCATAAATCTTTCCCCAACTCATTGATCATGTTTCTTTTTTTTTCATGTTATAATGTGTAATTATTACTATGATGCTTTGTTTAAGATTTTGATATATTTGCCAAATCAGTTTCAAGGAAGGTTGTGTTTACAAAACATACATGACAGGCTGGTCTAGCTGGAAATCTTCTTCAGTCTCAGAAACTCACACTTTCATAGTTCTTATGATTTTTGTCCAGTGATGTTCATTTCCTAATATCAACTACTGGAAATTTGTGAGGTTTATTGTTATCTTTTATAGTGCAAATGTATGCAATTTTTTTCCTTTGTAGACATGATCTAGATTGGTTATCTCAGGCCAAGCCTATATGAAGAGAAGTAAACTGTTAATAAGAAAATTCAGGAAATGCAGACATCTGTAACAGCAAATTCAAATTAACTATATATTTATGTACAACTTAAATTTTACATAAATATTGACATAAAGTTTAAAGCTTCTCCCAGGAAATGAGATATTAAGCCAATGCCCATGTTACCAGTACACCGGGCAGAGTATTTGAGATGGCAAAATATTGCTGCCCATTTACTTACCTCTCAAATCACAAAATTCCCATCTTATCAGCCATACATCTCTTTACCCTTCTGTGGTTTATAGGTGCTAAATCATTCTGGCATATTCTTGTAACTCCGAAGGTCATAATTCACTAACACCAACTGAAAATGTGTATATCTTTTTTGATGTGATATTTTCTCTACATTTCATAATAATATGTTCATAATGGCTTTTTTCTTCCATAATTACTTTTGTCAAGATATATAGAAAGTGAATTAAAATTACTTGGAGGATTAAACTAAAATTAGATTTACTCTCAAGAAAATAATTTTCCCTAGGAGGATAATTGAGGTATTGTCACTAGATAAATCAAACTGAACGCATCAGTGGCTCCAACTCTTCTGTTAAATAGATTACAGTGAAAATAGTGTAGCTAGAGAGGAAATCAGAATTGGAAATGCATTAAAACTGCATTAATTCATGATTTTATGATATTTCAAATAAGGGTTGTTTTATAATTTTATAGTTTTGTGATTTTGTAGTATTTCGATAAGGGTTTAGTTAACATTTATCTTTGCTTAGTAAGTACCTTTTTCTTTTACTTTTTTTCTTTAGATATGAAAATAATGATGTAAACCAGATTTTAAGGAGAGAATTTTTAAAGTCTTAGAATCAACTCTCTTTAGAACTTTAAGCAAATCCTTTATACATAAGAACTAAAATACTAATTATTATTAGTCTTACCTCCATTAATACAACAACTCTTAGCAGGCAAAAATGAATAGATTTTCTAATGTTGTTAAACTAGTTTGATCTCGAATAATGAAAGAGAATAAATCTAAATATTTTCAGACCTTTTTTTTTTTTAAGATTTTATTTATTTATTTGACAGACAGAGATCACAAGTAGGCAGAGAGGCAGTCAGAGAGAGAGGAGAGAGCAGGCTCCCCGCTGAGCAGAGAGCCCAATGTGGGGCTCTGGGATCATGACCTGAGCCGAAGGCAGAGGCTTTAACCCACTGAGCCACCCAGGTACCCCTATTTTCAGATCTTTTAATTAGGTCTTCCAACATGTCTACCTACTGTACCTGCCCAATATAACCAGAATCAGTGAGGTGGTAATACTGTTTGTTCCAAAGAGTCATCTTATAGTTTCTGTTTTACATTGTACTTATTTGAGAAATATATATCTTTAGAAGTACAAATGCCTAATGTGCTCATAAAAACATTCAGAGTCTCTAGACATTTTAACTTTAAAAATGATACTCCATTTTTGCTCTTAAATTTTGCCAAAATTTAAAAAATATATTATTGCTCATTGACTGCAGGGCTTCCCTGAGACAAGCCTAATCATACAGAAATTTTACATTTTTTACTTTACTTTACATGATATTTGCAGTGATTAATTAATGACATGAAAAATTAATTATGATGGTAAACAAAGAAAATAAACATAATGGTAAAGAGTATGGACTTTAACATTGGGCAAATTTGCGCCAAAACCTCAGCTTGGCCAATTACTGGCTGTATGACTTTGGGCAATTTATTTAAGTCACTAATCCTCAGTTTTTCCATGTGTAGATTAGGCATAAAATACCTGGCTCATAGGATAGTGATACAACATATGTGAAGCACTTAGGAGGTTGTGTGTCCTTCAGGAAGTACTCAGTAAATTGGGCCTCCTTTTACTGTTGTCAGTGTGATCTCTGCATTTAAAAAGGGTGGGAGGAATATGCTAATATGGATTTTTTTAAAGGTAGCTATCTCTATTCACTGTGTAATAATGTTTTTTCTTTATTATTTTCCATACTTTAAAAATACCTCAAATTTAAAATGTTACTTTTGTATTCATGATAACGTAGCAATAAAGATAGAAGAATAAATATGTGTTTAATATTTCATAGATAGAGATAGATAGATAATAGATTGCTTATTTAGCCAAGAAAGGCTGATAGGCTCCTAAGGATTATTACAAGGTATCTAAGAGAATTCTGAACATATAAAATATTTTTTTCTTTCAAAACAAGTGATTATTATGGAAATACCTTATTATTTTGTGATTTTGATTATAATGACTATTAGTGTACTGAGGAAAATACTTTCCAAAAGTAAGAAACATCCAAGAAGAAGAAACATCCCAGTTTCAATACATGTGGCTATATGGTCCTGAATTACGCATATGTTATAGGTTGAATGTTAGCGTCCTCTTTCAAAAAATTCCTATGTTAACCTCCTAACCCTTAATGTCACAGAATTAGGAGGTGGGGCCCTTGGGAGGTAATTAGGTCATGAAGGTGGAGCCCTTCTGAAATGAAATTGGTGCCCTTGTAAGAAGAGAGAGCCTGCTTCCTCTCCTAGCTGTCTCTCTGCAAACCAGGAAGGGGTTCCTCACTAGACATTAGATCTGCCAGCACCCTGATCTTGGACTTCTCACCCTCCAGAGCTGTGACAAATAAATGTTTGCTGTTTAACCCACCCACTGTATGGTTTTTGTTTTTGTTTTTTAATAACTGCTTAAACTAAGACAGTATGTATTGATTAACAACCCTTAAAGGGAAACATAAAAAACTGCTTCACAAATGGATTTTTAAGGCTTAAAAAAGGGGGGGGGGAGATCTATTAATGCTTTGTCTAATGCAAGACAAATACTCTTCATTATTGTGAAAACTTACTTTACAAGATTATGCTTTTTAAGACCTGACCTACAGTGTATATTAATACAGATGGACTCAAATAATATTACAGGAAGGAAAAACACACTGTACTGAAAAACAAAAACTGTATCAATGCTAAACAGCTTGCCCAGCAAATGTTTTTGCTGGATAATTCCAACAGTAACAGAGTCTTCTGAACCAGGTGATAAGGTATTGATTTTTAACAGTATGGGTGAATATTTTCTATATTGTCAATATATATCAAAATCTCAAAAACGGTTTATATTTGAGTTATGTATTACCTTTTTCTATCTTATCCATAATAAGTTTTTATATGATTGTAATTTATCAGTGCTGAGTGCTTAATTACAAGCTCATTTCAAGTTATGTATGTTAGTATACAATTATACAATGTAATTATATACAGTACAATAAATATGCAATTATACAATGTAATTCAGTAATACCTTTGATAAATAATTTATATAATCCTTATTTTAAAAGAAAAGGAACTTGAGGAAGTATGTCGTCTGCAGACATAATTTTGAAAAGATATTAAGGCAAAATAGAGGACTTCCACATGAAGACAGCAGATAGAGGTATTTCAACCTCCTTCTCTCCAAGAAATTTCTGATCAGATCCCCAAATAACAAGGAGAACAAAAACCAAAAGAATCATACTCCATCTTTGATGAAACTACGTTCAAGATTCTGTAATTTGAACCATAATATATGAAGGCAGAAAGCACATTGAAGAAAAATGGTAAACTATTGAGTAGAAAAAGAGGAAAGAAATTTAAATGCATGAGGAGAAGGAATGACTGTCAGGAAGCAAGTCACTTTGCTCTCATCGAATCCCAGACAGTGTCAAGAATTCAGGACACCAGAAACCTCAGGGGAAGGGGATAAGGAAGAGCTGAAATCATGTTTACTTAAAAATATTTAGATGGCAATTCACAGACCTGTACCCCTGGGACTAATAATACATTATATGTTAATAAAAAAAATTAAAAAAAATATTTAGAGACCCAGATACTTACCTCCATCTTGTGTACACTCCATGAATCCTGCAAGGAACTAGAAGGTTATTCTATGAAGAAACTGAGCCCTGAGATGCTCAAGATACAGGGATACTGGGCACAGAGGAGGGCAAGGGTGATGTGCCATACTGAAAACAAGGACTCAGTGAGAATCTGCGTACTGAATGATGGATCTCTTCCCCCTCACCCCCCAGTTGCCCTTACTTCCAGAATTTCAGAAGTTGGAATCATGTTCTCAAAGAAATCAAAAAATGTTTGTCTTTAGAATCAGAGCTGTCCCCAGAGAAAATGACTATAGATACTGTAGCTGTAATTTAAAAAAAAAAAAAAAAAAGGCAGCTAGCCACCTGATCACTCAGTCACTAGTGAAGCCCACCAGTCTTCAAGCCTTTCATTCAGTACTTCCAGTCAACTTCTTAGTGATTCGCTTTTTAATGTGAACTGACAGCCAAGGAATATCAAATGTGGAAAACTTCTGAAACAGAAGATAGAGACCAAAAGCATACATAACAAAGGATCCCATCCATGGAGAGATCAGAGAAGATATTACATGAAGGAAACAAGGGCAGAATGAAAAGATGGGATGGGGGGAGGAACGAAAAATGAACTAATAGAGAACAAGAAGGAACATCTTGGAAATTAAAAATATGTTAACCAAAATTGAAAAAAAAAAAAGTAGAAAATCTAAAATATGAAGTATGACATCACCTGTAAAAATAGAACAAAAAAAGAAATAGAACCTGAAATAAAACATTTTTTAAAAAAAATTGTGAAAGTAATAAAGAAAATGTTAACATCTCAAGAAATGTACTTCAGGAAACTCCTAGAAGATGTGTTTCACTGACACAAGAGAGGAATAAGAAAAAGGAATAAGTGGAATCTAACACAAAAGGAGGTAAAGAAAATTCTCAGTATGAAGGCAAGGGAAATCTCAGGACCAGAACTAGGCAGAAGGCCTAGAAAGCATTGAGTCAGGTCAGAAAGCCCAGGAAAGATTTTCAGGAAAGAAAAATGAGATTGATTACTTAGTAGTTTTTATACAGTGGAAAGTTATATAATAGGTAATTTTACAAAGCTTTTGAGTAGGGAGAGGCTTGAGTGTTTAAAAAAAAACTGTATAACACGCTTAGCTTAGCTCAGCAGTGAACAGTATATATGTAAAGCAACAATAATAAAGACATTACATAACTACTTAAAGTTGGAGGTAATGTTAAGAGCATGGTAAAAGGGAAAAGGATGTAAGTATAAAACAAAAGACAAAAAAAAAACCCACTTCATCAAATAAAACTTCATCTTCCATAAGGGAAAATCAATAGTTAATGTCTAATATTTATAAATCAAGGGATAACAATCTGTACTTATTATATCAAAGAAGTGCTAGATTTCAGGAGAGAAAACCAGTGAGTTGAAAAGCATTGGCTTTGGTTGCCAGATGTTCTAGGGGTGGAAGAGTATACAGAGCAAAGGACTCTATTATTACTGTAAAGCCAATTATCTGTCCTATAATTGCACAAAAGTTTTCAAAGGGGTTGGGGAGATAACATGAGTGCACAGTTAGGACCACACCTACTTCTGTCTAAGATATTTGATTAAGAATCCTTCTTTGAGAAGCAAAGGTTCAGAGCCTAATTGGGCTGGGCAGATTTAAAGATCATCCAGCTCATCCTTCTCATTTTACAGATGGAGCAGTTGGAGCTATCTGTATCTACATAGGAGCAAAGCAAGTTAGTGTGAGAGCTGGGCCTGGAGTCCAGTCGATGACTTCCTGTTCATTCCCTACATCTCAGAAAGGAGCATTGAGAACATGGAGAACTAGAGCCAAGTTTGTTATCAGGCAGTTTGAGTTTAAATCTTGGCTTCGTCACTTGTGACCTCAGACCAGGTCTTGCTGGCTGGGTGACTTTGGACATGTTATTGCAAATGGAGGTAATAAGAGCTACTTGATATATTAAACTAAGATAATAATTGATTAAATAAAAAAATCAATGTAAAGATTTTGACATCTAGCAGATACTGAATACATGCTAGTTCCCTATCTTGTAATTTCAGAACATATAGGACCAATGAAATGAATAAAAGAGAGGGGATGTATTTGTAAAGAGTAGTTATCTAGGATGGAGGCCCCAAACTGTCTGAATAATGGTCTTTGATTTGCTGTGTGACCTGGAGCAGGTTACTTACCCTCTCTGGGCCTCAATTTCCTTATCTTAAAGTAGAACCACTTAGATATTTGCACACCCCTGTTCACAGCAGCACTAAATCACAGAAGCAACTCAAATGTCCATGGACAGATGAATAGATAAATAAAATGTGATATATATACATATATATATCATGTATATATACATATATATATATACATGTATACATATACATATAAACAAAATGTGATATATATGTATATATACACATACACACAATGTGATATATATTTTATATATATACATTTATAATTTATAATTTATATATATACATACATATGTGTATGTATGGTTGTATATATATATATGCATATATATATATATGCATATATATATATATAATGTAGCCTTTGAAAAAAAAGAAATCTTATAATACTACAACCTGGATGAAACTTGAGGATGCTAAGTGAAATGAGCCAGTTACAAAAAGACAAATACTGTAAGGCTCCTCTTATATGAGGTATCTAAGGTAGTTCTATGCATGGAAACAGAAAGCAGAATGATGGTTACCAGGAGCTGAGGGGAAGCAGAAAAGGGAAGTTGCTGTTCAGTTGGTATGGAGTTTCAGTTTTTTGTTTTTTGTTTTTTTTAAAGACTTTATCTATTTACAAGAGAGGGGGAGAGAGAGAGCATGAGAGGGGAGAGGGTCAGAGGGAGAAGCAGACTCCCTACCGAGCAAGAATGTCGATGTGGGACTTGATCCCAGGACTCCAGGATCATGACCTGAGCCAAAGGCAGTCGCTTAACCAATTGAGCCACCCAGGCGCAAGATGAAAAACCCACCCAGTTTTGCAAAATGAAAAAGTTTGCAACAGTGTGTACACTTAAAAATTGTTAAGATATGGGGCACCTGTGTGGCTCAGTGGGTTAAAGCCTCTGCCTTCAGCTAGGGTCATGATCCCAGGGTCCTAGGATCGAGCTCCACATCGGGCTCTCTGCTCAGTGGGGAGCCTGCTTCCCCCCTCTCTCTCTGCCTGCCTCTCTGCCTGCTTGTGATCTCTGTCTGTCAAATAAATAAATAAAATCTTTAAAAAAAATGTTAAGATGGTAAATCTTGTATATATTTTTACCACAATAAAAAGGTAAACTAAAAAGTTATACTTAATTTTGTAGGGTTATTGTGTTAAATGATCAAATACATGAAAAGCACTTAATGCCTTACTCAATAAATATTAAATTTTATATTATTACTAATATTAGTATCACTGTATTTCATGAAAATGCCATCTGTTCTTTTGCCTGCGTGCTTGTTACTTCTTTGCTTTCTAAACTCTTTTCTACTCTACAAGGCCCTCCTCAAATGCCACCTACTCCAGGAATCCCTGCTTGAATTCTCCCCATCTGAATATGCCCTGTCCCTCCTTTGATGTTTCTGTTTGTATTTTTTCAGTGGCACTTAATATATTCTGTCTTGTATTAGACAAGTTTGTGTACTGTTTGTGTCTTGTTGTATGTGTAGTGTTTTCCTCTTCTTTGTATCCCCTGTAAATCACACACATGAGAGACATGATATTTTATGAACTTTATGAGTTGTTTCAACATATATGATTCCCAGGTTGAGTCTATTAATGTATTAAGTAGTTTGGATTCCGTTGTTACTATGACAGGACATACAACAGGGATTGTATTTTTGACCTTTGCATTCCTAGTCACCACCAGACAAAATGCCCGGTGATTGTTGAATGAGTGAATGATGACTGAATGAATAAATTCTGCAATTTCTAGGACTGTAAGGAGTCATTATAGGCCTTTAATGATTAATACAAGACAATAGCAAATTACTGAACAAAATCACCTTTATGTTGCTGTAGAAGTTCTCTACATCAGTTGTCTCGTGATTTTTTTACAGTGTATTTCTTTTAATAAGGATTGAAATAAGACACAAAACTTGCAATGGTTAATATGATTCTTAAAGCTGAAAATATATAGGTTTTCACTGCTTTAGTTTTCTATTTCTTTTGTCAAAAAAATGACCACAAGTTTAGCAGCTTAAAATAACACCAATTTGTTATCTCACAGTTCTATAGATGAGAAATCCAGATGGGCTCAGCTAGTTTCTCTGCTCCAGGTGTCATTAGGTCCAAGTCAGCTGCTGCTTTGGTGTGGTTCTGAGGGAGATCCACTTCCCTGATGATTCAGGTTGTTGGGAGAATTTATTTCCATACATTGTAGGATTAAGGTTTCAGCTCCTTTGCTGGCTCAGCCAGGATTCATTCTCCACTTCTAGAGCTACCCATGAAAGCCAGCAATGGTGGTTCAAGTCATTCTCTTGCCTCAAATCTCTGACTTTTCCTTGGGTCTCGTCTCTCTTGCTTCCGGTCTGAGAAAGTTCTCTATTTTGAAGGCCTCATGTGATTCGATTGAGCCCACCCATGTAAATCCAGAATAATCTTGGTATTTTCACGTTCTTAATCTTTAATTACATCTGGAAAAAAAATCCTTTTGCCATGTTGACAGGTTTCAGGTATGGGCACGTAGATGCGTTCCTCCTCCTATACCATCCTGATCTCTTTTTTTTCCTTAAAGTTTGTTTACATGACCATGTCGTTTCTCCTGTAGAATTTCCCTAAATTTGGATTTTGCTGGTCAGATCCCCCTGGTGTTGTATCACATATTGCCCTGTTCCCGAGATTGCTTAGAAGTGGGTGCTTAGATCTAGATTGTAGAAACATAATCAGATCAGGTTTACTTTGGGGTAAGACTGTATCATAGGTGGTGGTGTGTTCTGTCAGTAGGCACTTCCATCTGGCTGTCTCTTGTGCAACCTTAACAGCATTTGTGGTCATTGACCTTAGCTCCATTACTTCAGCAAGGATTGCACAAGGGTGATATTCTTCTTATCATTCCATCTTTGTTTACTTTCCTTTATTAACTGTTCGGTTATGCAGAGGTACCATCAGTACATTAGGAAAGACTGGATAGAATTTGATTCTTCCCCTGTATTTTCTGGATTTTAAAGTGAGTTGGTTATGTACTGAAAGTGACTAGTTTTTTTTCTCCCCAGTACGATTATGGACTCATCAGTTTAATGTTTGAAATGCTTACTATTACTGTATTGCACTTCTTATTCTTGCTGATGCTCAGATGTTTGTTCAGTGGGAGTCTCTTGAGGTTAGCTCCTGAGTCCTATCCATAGGACTTTAGTAGTATTTCATATCTCCGTGCTTTCCGCATAACACGATGTTCCAGCTCATCTTACGCATTTCCTGCCTCCTACCTGGCAGCGGCTATTCCTTCATGCAGCTCTAAATTGTTTTTAAATGAAAATGCTATTTCGATTACTACAACTTAGGTACTGGGGATAGTCGTTGCCACTGGTTTGGTCTTCCAGGATTTACTGTGGTCTGCGCAAGGCAATTTTCTTTTTTTTTTAAATCATCATGGGTAAATACTGACACTTCCAATTTAAATTCAGAACTGTGGGATTTTTTTTTTTTTAAGATTTTTTATTTATTTATCTGACAGACAGAGATCATAGGTAGGCAGAGAGAGGAAGGGAAGCAGGCTCCCTGCTGAGCACAGAGCCCAGTGCGACCCTGGATCATGACCTGAGCAGAAGGCAGAGGCTTTAACCCATTGAGCCACCCAGGTGCCCTGAGAACTATGGGATTTTAACTTAGCCTCACTTAGCTATCTCATATCTCTTTCTTCTTTCTCCTATGCTAAAAAAAAAACAAAAAACAAAAAAACTCTGTTTCCTAATGGCACCAGCGTATTTCTTATTTGCTTTATCTCACAATATACACATTTGAGTCTTAAAACAAAAATACAGACACCAGTGATGGTTACCGAAAATAGTTTGAGAACTGTTTTAACATTATTTTTCACTTAATAATCTCTACCATGGCCCTGTAGAGAAATGTTCCTCATTCCTTTTTAGAGCTTCAGAGCAAGCCGCGAGTCCTCTCTCAATGGAAAATTGGCTTGTTTCCATCTTGTTGTTATTTCAAATATTGCTTCAATGAATAAATCTTTTTATGTTTTGGCCAGTGTCTCCCTTGAACAGATTTTTAGAAGTGAATTCGCAAATTACTCATGTAATTTTGCTGGATATTGCTAAATTCCTCCTTCATGGGGTTGTGATATTTTTATATTCCCACCAGCAATGTATGACATTATCTGTTACCCCATACCCTGGCCCATAGATTGTCATCAAATTTTAGAATTTTGCCAGTTTAATAGGTGATAAGTAGTATCAATGTAATAGTTCTCTTATTTTGAACAATATTGAACAACTTTGGTTTAAGACAATATTCACATATTTTTGTTTCTGGATTTTCCAAAACTTTTGTCCATTTTACTATCAGATTATATACTTCTCTTTATTTTCAGAAACTTGATATGTATTAGGGATATTAACTTTTTGTTAATGCTTTAAGTTGCCAATTTTTTTCTCACTTTGTCATTTGTCTTTTTATGTATGGTTTTTGTTTCTTTGCCATCTAATTTTTTTCATTTTTGTCAAATTTATTAACCTTACTCTTTATTGTATATAGAATTTCAGACATAGTTAAGTATTTCCACTCCCCTAGGTTATAGAGGAATTCATTCATGGTTGTTGTTTTTGTTTTGTGCTTTAAAATCTCTAATCCATTTGAAATATACTAATATACTATGTATGGTGAGAGGAAAAGATCTCATTTTATTTTTCATATGGCTGTAAAGTTAATTCAACATCACTTATTAAAAAGCCCATCTTCGGGGCACCTACCTGACTTAGTTGGTAGAACATGCAACTTTTGATCTCAGGGTTGTAAATTCAAGCCCATGTTGGGTTTAGAGATTACTTAAAAATAAAATCTTAAGAAAAATGAATTAAAAGTACATCTTTTTCCCAGTGATTTGAAGTGCCACCTTTGTTTTATGCTCAATGTTCATATTCAGATTGTTCTATTGATCTGTATCTCTCTTCGTTATTTGTCTGTTCTTTCTGATCTGCATTTGGTAACAATGGAAATTAGGAGCATATGAAGCAATAAAACCTTTTAGGACTAAAATCCATTGGGTAAACAGTTTTTAGATTTAGTTGTTTTGTTTAAATGAGGGAAATAAACTCATTATTTTGCATGTAGCAAAGGGAATGTGAACTTAAGTGAAGAGATATTTATAAAAGTAAATTGTCCAAACTTTTAAGAGCCTTAAAAGGGTTTTGCAGGGAAGCAGCCTGATGTAATTAATGCAGGGGTTCAGGCTCTGGGGTTAGGATCCTGCCGCTCAGAATCTGCTTTGTTGTGGGCATGTTCTTAATTTCTCTGAGCCTTAGTTTCCTTACTTCTAAAACAGAGATAAAAATCTTTCAGGGCCCTTGTAGACATAGAAAGATCTGCATGCCTTCACCCAACATAGTGTCCCCACGTAAAGGGCACTCAGGGAGTGTTGGTTCTCTTTTCTTCCCCTCCAGGGGAATATGCATCTACAACTTTAATGGTGAGGTTTTCTTTAGCTATTCATGAAAATAAGAACTAGCCTGATTTTTGCCCTGCAAAGATGATTAAATAAAAGGGACAGATGAGAAATCAAAGTTCTTTACTTGCAGTTACCCAGTAGTGGCTGCCTCCACCGAATGGCAACCTTCCCAGGCTCAATTTTCAGAGTGAAAGAGGATTGACAACAACCACAGGGACTGTTGACTTCTAAATCAATGTAAGCCTAAAAGGAGGGGAAATTCAGAAGAAGGATTGAGAGCAGAAATCATGCTTTCCTCTTCCCAATACAGCATTGCTTTTGGTTTTCCAGTTTAAGAAGGGAATTTAGCTTATGATACTCATATTCAGAAATTTCCAGAAAATCTCCTCTTCACTCTGAAAGACCCTCTCTACCTTGAAGTTGTCAGAGATCTGAGCGTATTTCTGTCAAAATACTATATTTTTTTAAGATCCCCATATCAGATTTTTTTTTCATAGGGTCCTGTTTTGCCTTATTTAGCCTAATAGTTTTCATAATTGTCTACTTTAGATTGTGACACAATAAAGGTATATTTAAGGAATTTGTTTTGAAAACATATCTTAAGATCATTTTTAGAGATTTCTTTTATGAATTATTGAAGCCCTAATCAGATTCCAGTTCATAATTTTATTCCTTCCTTTTTAAATAAACCCATTGAGGGTAGTTTATGTAATTCACCAATGTTAAGACCTGTTATATGAATGTGAAAAGGGGATCCATAAATATGAGTTGATCAGTTTTCCTAGAACGTTGTTTAGATTATATTCATATAGTATTTGAAAGAATGTTTTCAAATATGTTTTTATTTAATTTTTGCAACATCATTGTTATATGTCAGTACCATTAACCATAGTTTGTAGTTGAGCAGACTGAGGCCCAAGGAAGTTAAATTTTACATGGCCCAGGATCTCATAGGCTACTACAGTTTGAAACTAGACATTCAGATTTCAATCTCGTGTTCTTGCCACAATGCTACAACTGAACTAAATTAATAGTCACCAAGAGCACCAGTTTAGACATGCATACATATTGAATTTTCCATATTTAACATCATGTCAGATTTTCCATTGAATGAATCTTATGCTTCCTTTGCAGTGTTCCATTTGTAATCTTTCAGCCTTGCTTAGCTTTCTTAATTAATATGAATAGCTGACTAGCCCTTTGGTATGTCCAGATGGGAACTATCTAAACTATTATGGAATAATGTTCTGGTAACTTGAAACCTCCAGGGGATCAGTCCTCACATTCTCACAAAGAGTTAAAAGAAAGAAAGAAAGAAAGAAAGAAACAAAGAAAGAAAGCAAGCAAGCAAGCAGTCACAGAAGCAGCAGTGCTGGTGAGGCAGGAACTCAGTGCTGACGTCCGGTTTTGTTTTCCAGGTGGCACTGCATGCTTGCGGAGTGGCCACAGACATGGTGATTGAGCACTGCATCAAAACGCGGGCTTCCTTTGTCACCTGCCCTTGCTGTTACGGTTTCATTCAGAACACCTCAAAGTTTCATTTTCCCAAAAGGTGAAATGTCATGTTCGCCCTAAGGCACCAATGTGGGAAACAAAACTAAAGCAGGAAACTCCTTTGGTAACAAAGTTGCAGTGAGATTTCAGTTTGAACTCACTTCCTCTTTCCACAAAGGCAGGTACTGTTTAGGAGTTATATAAGGAAGGGAAGCTCTCCTCTCCAGCTGCTCCTTGAGTTGTCTCCTGCATCCAGCTCCTAGAAGCAAGTCTGTCCGAGAGTGAGCTGACTAGAAATCTGAAAGGTTCGGCATTTCTCATCACCTATGAGAGGCAGTGGGTGCTGTGGTTAAGCGCTTAGGACCTCCTCTGACTTTTTTAAGTCGTGTCACCTCAGGCAATTAACTTCAGCTCTTTTTGCCTACATTTTCTCATCTACAAAATGAAGGTTATAATAGGAACCAACTCAAGGTCTTTGTGAGAATTGAATGATGTATATATAAAGCACCTAGAAGCAGCATAGAGTAAGCATTCAATAAAATGTCAGCTGTTGCCAGGTACAGTATTTTTAAATACTGCCCATGAGTGCTGCTGATCTGCAAGCTGGATAGCCATTTCTACAGTCCTTATCCCACTTCCAAGAGGGAGACATTTTACTTCTCACCCCTTTGACCTAACCTATTGGAGGGATAGTGTCATGTTTATGACATCTCTCTGAACCATAGTTATTGAGAATCATGCTGATCATTTTAATTATAGAATAGATTAAATATTTTAGTTTTAAAATTGTATTATGTATCATAAAAAAGATTTCTGGCCATTTGCATGATTACTTTTAAGAAATCTTAGAAAATTTCCATAAGAATTTATATTTAAAGGCTACTGAGTAAAGTAATAAAGTACAAATAATAGCCTTCTTTTTCTTTGTCTTTGATTTTTTTTTAAATTTTCATTGTTTTGTTCTTTACCACAATTTGCAACTAGTTGAGAGAAAACCAAAGGAGCTTTGGAAAAGCAAATAAGTATAACTTAAGGTTTCTTTAATAGCTGAAATTTCACTCTGCTCTGAATCTATACAGATAAAATGTATTTTTTACAACCCAGCAAGAAATCTGTAAGTCTAGCACTATAAAGATTTTTAAGAATGTTAATTTGAGTTATTTAGCCTGTTGCTTCATTTAGTTGATTTTAAAATCTTACTTTAGTGTCTGTCAATTTTTTCATATCTCTGTAGGTTTATTGCCATTTTCTCCTTTTGTCATTGGAAGACACTCCCAGGCCATTATCCCTCTGCCTTTAGCACCCCAGTGTCAGGTGCCAGACAACTAGGGACAGCCCCTATCCCCAAAACCACTGACATTATCCAAACTACCCAGTCCTAAGCTTGCTCATCCTGCCTTACCATCTCTTCCTATGGAATCCCTAATAAAGGCTCTTGCCCACATTGTATCCCACTCCCTCTGTCTCCTACAGCCCTGGTGCTTCCCCATGTGGCCCTGTGTGGCATGGCATGCCCTATCCTCTTGGGAATTGTTGGGAAAAAAACTATCTTTTCAATGGCAAATATCTCCTGATCTGTTAGCCTCACCATACCTAAATAGTAGTAAAACCTACATTTTAAAACCCCTGGATCTGTATGCACCCATGTGGGGAAGAGAAAAAAAAAAATGGTTGTGCATCTCTAATAGTGTAAACAATCTTTGAAAAATTTTTCAAAATTAATAGCATATTGAGAGTATGTTTTTTACTTTTTACAGAGACATTTCAAACTGGCATAGCTTTTAGTTTAAGATAACGTTATATACTCCTCAGATAAAATACCTACTTTTGTTTATAGTTGCATCTGTATTTCTATAATATCATAGAAATAGAGTATTTCTGCTGCTAATCTTTGCTTTCTGGGTTCCAAATCTTTGGTGTTTAAAATAACTTTTTTTCTTTTCTATTTCAGTGAACAATTCAAGAAAACTTTATCATATAAGGTAAACTTAAAAAATTCTAGACATATTTCTAATATACTTTTTATTCCTTCTTTGTATTTTTCCCCTCCAAATTTCTAATGGGATATATAATCTATAGTTATCTTGGAATTACTCATCAACATGTAATATTGGGAGTGGGTATTTTTTTATGTTTTGTTTTGTTTTGTAAATCAAGATTCAAGTCCAAGTAGGTGGCAAGATTTGTGAAGGGTCTGAGAGTTTAGCCTGTAAGCTCACATGCTAGCCTCCCACCGTTTCATGGATGCTGGCAGATGGGAGACTTCTGAGTCAGACACCTGGCAGGAGCACCCAGGCTATCCTCATTTTTGTCCTGACTTCCTGAGACCCAGTTCCCACAGGGCAGCACAAAAAGGGCCACACGACAGCTACATGCACAGTGAATTGCATTACAGGAGAGGGAAACTGAGCTTAGGAAACCCAGATGTCTTAAGATTTAATCTTTAAGCAAACATTCTTGCCCTTTGCTCCAGAGTGAGACAGTATGTATTTTCCAAAGTTGTTCACTATATAAACATCTTTGAGAAGATACTCTAGAACACAGGCACACTTGTCTGTAAAAGGTCAGACAGTAAAAATTTTAGGTTTTGTCAGGCACTTAAAAACCTCCCCACTATTCTACTTTGTCCTTGCCATTCTTGTTGCTTTTGGTGGTGGTGGTGTACAATCCTTTAAAAATGTAAAGACTGTTTTTAACTTCAGAGTCATAGAGAAAGAGGTCATAGACTGGATTTGGCTTATAGGCTGGAGTTTGCCAAGCCCTGGTCTGGAACAAAAGCAGTGCCTCTACTCATAAGGCATGAAGAAACACAAGAACTGTTTCTCAGCAGTAGTCAGAACATTACATAGTTTTGAGGCATCAATCTGAGCAAACTAGTTTCCAGCTTTCCGAATATCACCAACTAATTCGTCAATAACATGACATAATGCAGTCTAGAAAATGGTAATGATATTTGCCAGAAATATATGAATAATTCCATTAAAACTTGATAAATCAGATTCTTAGTTCACTTCTTGCACAGACACACTAAAAATATATAGTCTCATTTTACATGCCAGCCCCACCTTTCAAGATTTTTCCTTTCTCCATCCGACAGTTAAGTAGTGGGGGACAGTGACCTAAAAATGTTCATTTCTACCACCTTGGCACATATATCTTCTTCACCTCTACTTTATAACCCTTAAACAGGTACCTCCAACTCTGTCTCCCACCCTCCCTTCCCCTCTCCTTACCCCTCCCCCTGCTCTGAACATACACAGAAGCCTACAGAGGAAGAGTGCTGATACTCATCCAGAACCAGACTTTCCTGGTCTTTGCTTACTGGATTTTAGAGTTTGTATGTCTTAGGGAAGCTAAGGTTTTTTGGAAAACATCAGGAGCCAGGGAACTTTATCTTCTAAGATTCAAAACACCTTACCTTTCTTTTATAAGACCCTGCCAATAAAGTAGACAATGAGCTGGAAAATAAACAAAAACTAGGCCCCTGTTTTTAATGCCTCTTTGAGTGATGCTAGCTAAAAACAAACTGAGAGGATGCATGGTAAAAACCTAGGTCAGTGAAGAGGTCAGGTGCCACAGTCTCATGGGCTAGAAAAGAAATACAACATTTCTAAAGAGTAGCAACAGGGCACCCAGGCTCTTCCAGGGAGCAGAAAACTCACTGGTACCCAGTTCACCTTTGTCTACACCTTCTCCCACACCCCCAAAAGCTGCTTGGCCATCAACCCTTTTGAGGGTCACAGGTATTAAGGCACCAGAGAGAGGTCTGAACTTCCTGGATACTGTGGCAAGATATTTCTTAACTGAACCATGATAGGTGGGCTGCCAGGCAGAAGTAAATGGAGGCAGTGCCCAAATATCTTGAGAGTTACGTTGGAAGTGTTTTTCTCCACAGTTCAGTTTAGCCAGAAAACCTTGAACTGACTTGTTGCTCTGTGCCTTCCCTTTCCAGAATTTAACTTCTAGTGGGGAGAACACATCTGCAAATAATTCCAGTAAAATCTGGTGAAGACACCAAAGGTGATTGCCTCAACGTTAAGAGATCTTGACTTTCACACACGATGAAGACAAAGGGCATGCTTTTTCTGGCCTTTTCTTCAAATTCTATAATCCTAAATCCTTCCTTTGCCCTTTTGTTGATGCCAGTTCATGGCTGCTTAATACAAGTTACTCATTTGAACCATTTGATTAGTGTCCTATCCATTGGCCACTGAATTTCATAGTGAGCATTACAATATTGTTGTTTTAATGCATAAAAGTTGAGACAGAAGTAACCCTTCAAAAAAGAACCAAGATCACCCAGTCACCTCAATTACCTTATTTTAAAAAATGGAAGCCTCAAGTTGAATGTACAAAAGACTAAAGGGGACAAATGAGCAATCAGAGTTCAAGCCTTTGGCTAAGCTGCCAGGTGAGATCATTTACACACAGGGACGCTGCATCTGTTCCGAGTGAACAGCTGTCATGGGAGTACTGCAGTATCCGCACTCTGCCCAAGCACTCACCCCTGGCTGCTCACAGATTTCAGAGCCCTGTGTGGACTCCTCAGCTCTCTGCCCCTATGAAGGCTTGTTCTTTTTGCATGAAAGCAGTCTTTCCTAAAATGGTCAAGCTGAATAATAATTTTCCTCCCACTCGTTCAGGTTATTCTTATGGTTGCCCTTAAAGTAGAAGTAGATGCTCCTCCAGCTCTTTCGAGTGAGAGGAGAGTGAGCGAGCCAGCTTCCTCTCCTCTAGAGGGACAAGGGAAAAGGCCAGAAAAGTGTCCGAGCAGCCAGCACTCTGCTGGGTATCCCAGAGAACCACAGAACTACAGAACCCACACGTAGTGATGATCTTCCCCAGTACTTCCTTTTCCCCTGGCCGGAGGAAGAAAAGCCACTTCGACTGTCTTCTTGGAACCACGTTCCTGAGATTCAAATTTTATTAAAGGAAAAAAAGAAGTGACTTTTTGGTCCTTTCATTTAACACGTGACAATCACACACTGTAACCTTATTTTTGCTCAAAGAAACTGGCTGGGTGGCCAGAGGCTTTTCCTGGCATCCGTTCTTAAGAACTGGGTCAGGAGAACTTTCTCCTTGAAAGGGGGAAAAGTTACTGAGTACCACTTCCTGAAAATGCAGTTCTTTCAGACCTATTACTTGTGCAGTACTTTATTCAGTTAAACTGTAGAACTCCAGAAAAGTGAGGTAGTTTTAATAATTTTTACAGTTTTGAAACAGAAGATTAAAATAGACCCACGTTCTATTGCTTTTTCTTTTAGGAACACATGATTCTGTGCAGATTTGCGGATCAGACAGCTGTGCAGCTTCCGCCCCAACGAAGACTCATAGGTATGTGTTTTCACAGAGCAGCTGGCGAGTAGATTACATACACTATGCCTAGGAATGAATGGACTGGCTGTATATGGGGAAAACTGGTCCATTTATCAACAAGACACTCGAGTCTGTTTTTCCCAGAAAAGGCAATCCATGTTGAAAAGGGCTTTGTAGGTATAAGAGTATTTTATCCCATTTTTGTTAACGTTAATACTTTTACATTCATCTTCAGTATTTGTACGTTGAGCAGAATTATGTGAAATCTCTTTCTCACTGTTATGAACAAACCGAGAGATCTGTCAAAAGCCACAGAAGAAAATATAAAGATGGAAAAATCAACTTTGCATGCCAACATTAATTTGTTAAAATATGTATAAGCATTTTTTTCTTGGAAAAAAGCATACTTGTATATAATTAATCATAGACCAATTTATTCAACATCTGTAATAGTAAATATTACCTTAATTGGAAGACCTGCAGTAGCATTTTAAGTCTAAGTAATGCATTTATCCAAGACTTTGCTTCAGAAAAACAAATAACATTTCGAAGGACAATAGCAGCTAAAAGTTAGTGCACATTTAAGTGCTGAGCTAAATGCCCTTACCATTATCTCAGTAAATTCTGATGAAAATATTATTTAGGTATGGGACAAAAGCTTCTCCAGGATCTTTTACCTGGTAGATGATGGAGCCGTGCTATGAACCCATACGAAGGCTAGGTTCCAAAATTAGGGCTTGTGAAGATTGAGTGGAGTCAAAAATAATCTTAAAAATTATTTAGAAAAGCCCCACATTGGAGGCCACCAGAGTATATGGGGAAACAGATTGCCATTTCTTTGGCTGAGCACCAGATGTGTTAATTAGCTTGCATCCAGGGACTGTGTTATATGAGAAGTAGTTATCTTCAAACCCTAAAGTCAAAGCCAGCATAGCAAGATACACACAGAGGCACATCTGAGACCTGAGGCTAAACAAAGAAGTGATTTCCTCTTCTTTCTCACACTCCAGAGCATAACATATGAAGCTCTTCCTCTCTCTCTCTTCAATGCAACCATTCTCTCTTTCCCACTCTTTTTCTCTTCCTCCTCCCTTCCCCATTCCCAACACTCTGAGCTAGTTGTCTGCACATTTGAATGTTCAGGGAGTGCTAAAGGGAAGTCGCTGGAGTTGAAGAGGAGGGGGAACATTTGGCATGATCACTGCCATGAGGGGAGGGAAGGTCATGTTCCAAGTCATAGACCCCATCAAATGTCGATGTCTGTACTTTGCATGGGTCATACTTTTTTCCTGTGAACATTTTAGGAAGCTTCCAAGGGCCCAGAAGGTAGTAGACTTACTAACAACTGAGTTTCAGCTGTAAAGATACTTCTTCAACATGTGAAAACATGAGATTCTTTTACGTAATAGAAAAGGAGAAATTAACTGGACTGGGATCGAAGCCAAGGGTAAATGAGCTTCAGTGTAAACCCAGGGTGGTTACTGAAGGAATGCAGGGCGTCTATTTTGACAGAGAATGTTTCATTTTAAACTGAGGAGGGGATTGGGGTGGGGGGAGCCTTTACAGATGTCTTAAAAGATGAACAGTACTTTAAGGGAGAAAAAGAATGTCAGCTGCACAACTGTGGATGAACGGGGAGGGGCTGGATGGGTGGGGGGCGGTGATCTCACCTAAGTGGAATTCAAGACATCTCTTTTTATATCATTTCTAACACAGTTCATTCTTTTGGGCATAGAGACTTTTAAGGAAAAAGTATAAAGTAAACATTTTAAATCTGAATGTCTCATTGCCAATTCTTACCTACCGATTTCACCTTTCACAGTCTTTCTGTGAGTGTTCTTCTGCCTTCCACAGAACTCTGTTTCAGTTACCTGCCTTCACTTCTACGGCTGTTCAATTTTAGCAGCTTCTGTGGGCATTCAAATAAATTACTGAAAAATACTGTTTAGTCATTATTCTAATTAGGGAAGATGGAATGAAGTTCTAGATAGTAGCCTTTTGGAGAATGAAGTTTGTATACTGAATTTAAAGAAACTGAACGTATAAAAGGGAACCATAGCTTTGAATATACTCAACCCCAAATCACTTTTATTTCCAGAGCTACCTTTAACATAGAAATCTGTATTTGCCAAAGGAACACAAATTAGCTGCTTTGCTTGCCAGTCGGGTCTTCTCTTTTGTTTTCCAGAAATTACAAGGAAAATTGAGTATCACTATTTTATAGGCGTGCAGGAGTTCTGAAAATTGATTATATTACACTCAGTGTACACATCCACCTGAAATAACCAAAGCACAATTAAGAATTTTCTCAAGTATCTTCCATTTCTCATTTTTCCTTGTCCTAAAAATTCCAGGTTCAAATGTAGCACATCTTTCAGATGTCTCTTTGTTAGCATGATACTTTAAATATTATGAATGATAGATGTTATTTTTTTTTTCACAATATGACAGGTAATACATTTCCATAGAGAATGCAGGCACAAGGTCTTTAAATGTATTTTTTTTTTAAAGATTTTATTTATTTATTTGACAGACAGAGATCACACGTAGGCAGAGAGGCAGGCAGATAGAGGAAGGGAAGCAGGCTCCCTGCTGAGCAGAAAGCCCGACGAGGGGCTCGATCCCAGTACTCTGGGATCATGACCTGAGCCGAAGGCAGAGGCTTTAACCCACTGAGCCACCCAGGCGCCCCTTTAAATGTATTTTTAACCAACGTGGGAAATAGGATCTGTAGTCTGTATTTGAGATCTACTTGTAAGTACATTTTTTTAAAGTTAACATTCTTAAATTGTCAGCAGAAGCAAATCTGTGCAATGTTGTATGTGATTGTCTTTTGTCCATACTGGTCAAGAAATAGGTAGACAGACGAAACAGGACTTGGGGGCAAACAGTATGCTCCATATAATTGTAGATTTTGTCACCGTGTAGAGTCCCTTAGACAACTGGAAATGGCGCTGTTCCTTGCAGGGTGTTTCACGGTACCGTTTTACTGTATTTCAGGAAAACAGTGCATGTGCCTAGTGGATCTGGATCGAGCAAGGGCTGCAGAAGAACGTGGTTACTGCGTTCAAGTAATATCCATGGAGCCGGAGAGTTGCTCTCCCAAAAATAACATGATCGTGGGAGTCCCCATTTAGAAGGAGATATTCACCTTTGATGGTTTTGCCATCCTTCTTCATGATGAAAGCCCAGTGTCATTTAGGAAGTTCTTGGCATAACCAGACAACAGCATTAGCCATCTTGAATTTATTGTGCTCAGGAAGGAAAGCAGCAGGAAAATCGCGGGAACAAAGGCTGCCTGCAAAGCATCACAAATGCTCTTATAATGTATGATTAAAGGACCGCTGGTTTTCATAGTGAGAATTCCCTGAAGTCTCAGCTGCCAACAGAATAATTCTCACCAGTGGAGCGTCCATCACTGGAATAACAATTTCCTTCTCAGTTCACAGCTTTTCTGCTCTTGCCAATTTGATGTTCAATTCCAAACAGTGAATCGAAGCCTTAGTAATCATTGCAGCCTATATGATCGTTTAGATATTCATATGGAGACCAAAACTAGACTCAGTGGGGTTGGTTGATGGGTTGGTTATATTTTTAACAATTGTGCTTTTTCTATAATTTTTAAAAAATATCTAGTCAGGCAACCCCTATATGGTTAAATTTTTAAGTTGGGATGAGTTGGACTTGTATTTAATTTCATATACTTCTTTAAATATGTTTCCCATAAATTACCAAATGAGATCATCACTGGTTCAGACATTTTATATGAAGACATTAAATAATTGCAGAAAATTTCCCATTGTGGGGATATGTAATTTGGACATAAATTCCAACTAATCAGTATATACATTGATTAATTAATTCCAGTTTATAAATAATTATTGAGGATCCATTATTTTCAAGACCCTGGCCTAGAATCTTCTAAGGATACAAAGATGAGTTGCAAGAGACATTGCCTATGGAATAAATCATGTAAAAGAAAAATTGATGAATTAGTTCTTTGTCATATTATAATATATGGTCACTGGATTTATTTTCCAGATACCAATCATATTTTTTAGTTACATGACTTTGGTAAAAATTATTGAACGTAGATTGGAGTTAGGAGAAGTACAGAGTTTGGAATATTTGAATATTTCTCCCTTCTCACGCTTCTCCTCAGCCCAGCAGCCAGACTTTTTAAACACAGATGACATGCCTTTCCCACGTGCTGCTAATTATTTAACTTCTATGTGCCCTAGGTTATACCATTTAAGATGAGATTTATTTCATTGATTTTGATATTTTCAACCCCTATATGACACATGTCATGAGGAAAAAGGACTTTAATATAAACAACTCTTCCATCATCATGACTTAAAATGCAGGAATAATTTATTCAGGGGAGGGGGGCTTGAATTCTTGTTTTCTGAAGTAAAATTTAAGAAAAGAATTAACCATCAGCCCTGAGTTTTTTAGTCATTTTTACCTATAGATATACCATGCTCTTTTATCCTGGGCTTTCTTTTTTAAATAGAGGTATAATCTACAGATAATAAATTTTAAGTGTTTTTAAGTGTTGAGTTTGAAAAGTTTTGAATATATATATATATATATATCTCCATACAACTGCCACCAGAAATAAGATATAGAATATTTCTACCAGCACAGAAAGTTCTCTTATGTCCCTTTCTGTTCAACTTCACCTACCCCAAAGGCAGAAGTCTCTCTGATTTCTACCACCCCTCCATTTTTTCTGCCTATTTTTGTCCTTCATATAAATGAAGTCATTTAGTATATAGTCTTTTGTCTCTGGCTTCTTTTGCCCGAGATAGTATTTTTTGAGAAATATCCACATTGTCATACATATCAATAGTTTATTCTTATTCTTAAGTAACATTCTATTATATAAATTTATCAAAATGTATTTATTCACTCTCCAATTGGTATTTATTTGGATTATTTCAACTTTAAGGATATTACAAATAAGGCCTATAAATATTCTTGTACAAGTCTTTCTTGGACATATGTTTTCATTTCTCTTAGATAAATACCTAGCAGTAGAATTGCTGGGTCATTGAATAAATGAATGTCAATTGCCAAACAGTTTTTCCAAAGTGGTTGTACCATTTTATAGCCCACCAGCAATGTATAAAAGTTCTAGTTCTCCATGCTACCCTCACAACATTTGATATTGTCAGTCTTTTTTATTTTAACCATTCTGGTAGACATGAAATGGTACCTCACTGGGATTTTCATTTTCATTTCTCATATGAGTAGTTATACTCAGGATCATTTGTAAAGTCAATGTTCAAGTCTTTTACTCATTTTTAAAATTAGGTTGTTTGTAGTTTTTTTATTGTTGGTTTATGAGAGTTCTTTATATATTTTGGTTAAGAGTTCTTTGTCAGATATATGTATTGAGAATATTTTTCCCAGTCTGTGGCTTACCTACGCATTTTCATAATGAATGCTTTAATTTTCAGGAAGCCTAATTTATCTGTTTTTGCTGGCTAATATTTTCTGTGTCCTCTATAATAAATCTTTCTCCTCCCTGACGTTGTGAAGATTTTTCTTATGTTTTCCTATAGAAACTTTATGGTTTTAGCTTTTTATATTTTAGGTCTGTGATCCATCTCAAATCAATATTTACATAAAGGTAGGTAGCTTTTGGAAAATATATGTTTGTTTTGGCATCATTTATTTAAAAACCTTTTCTCTTCCCATTGAATTGACTTGGCGCCTCAGTTGGAAACTAACTGATATATGTGTATGAGTCTATGAGGTCTCTAGTCTGTTCCATTAATTTGGTTGATTACTGTAGCTTTACAGTAAGTCTTGAAATTAGGTGATCTTTCAATTTTATTTCTCACTTTCCAGATTGTTTTAACGGTTCTAAATCCATTGTATTTCCATATAAATTTTTTAATTAGCTTATCAATTAAAAAAAAATAGCCTGCTGGGATATTTGGTATTGTCTGGAATCTTTAGATCAATTTAGGGAAAAGAACATATTAGCAAAATTAACATATCTTATAATCCATAAACATATCTTTCTACATATTTAGGTCTTCTTTAATTACTCTCAGTAGTATTTTCTGGTTTCCAATATAGATATTTTGTTTTATCTATTATTTGATAGGTTTGCTGCTGTTACCTTAAGTTTTTTACATGTTGTTCCCACTACCCAGAATAGCCTCCTTTTACTCTCCCATTCACTTAAAGTTAAGGTCATTCATCCTTCTGCTCTTAGACCTGACTGCCTGAGGAAAGCCTTTCCTAACTTCCCTGGAGTTAGGTACATGTTATAGAGTGTGCACCATCAGAGGAGTATTCTCCATCCACCCCTGGACTCAAAGCACCCCACCACAATAGCCCCTATGATAAGTATCCAGAATACAAAAGGAAGTGACTCCATTGTTTTCCCCACGGAATCCTCCAGCTGTGATGGCTGTGGCTAGTCATAGATAATGGGTGTTAATGATTGCCCCCAGGATACTAGATTTTTCTTTGTAAATCCTTTCCAAGGCTCCTTCTCAGCTAGGGCAAATAAAAGAGGTTGGATGCAGGCAGCAGGAAGGTTGTTACAATGACAACAATCCCAGCAAGTGCCCAGGTTTCACCTCCTCCACTTGTCCATCAAAAGCAAAGCTGCTCCTCAGGGATCTCTCTCCCCCACAGTTGTAAGATTAGAAGCCAGAGATCATCTTTCATTAATTTGCAAGCCTGCCTCAGAGATAGGTATAATTATTAATGACTAAACAATTTTATCTTATTTAGGGAGACATTTCAGTCATAATTAGAAATCAAAATATTTTCAGAGCACACACGTGATGTACTATGTGAATAACAGTAATTAAACATTTACACATTCTCAAGATGTTGGCTACAGGTGTTATCCATTCCATGGTTCAAGAAAATTGCCATTAATAGAACTTCCACATATACCTGTTTCTCTATATGCTTTCATAATAAAATTAGAGGTACGTTCCTGGGGAAGTGATATAATTAAATCATTAAGAGAGAGCAATACTTTTTTTAAGTTACAAATTTTAAAAAACAGGTTCTCAATGCAAAGTAGTTGGACATTTCAATAGATTTTTTTTACACGCCAAAAATTACATGTCTGTTGAAGAAAAACTAGAAGACGTGGCTAAATAAAAAGGAAAAAAAATTTTAAATAACTATTAATACTTTTTTTAATATCTTTCTAGACTTTGTTCTATGCACACACAGGCACACACACAGATTTATTTAACAAACACTAATACTGTATTTAATATTAGGCACTCTTCTAAGTCCTTTGTAAATAAGAACTCATTTTCAGTCCTCATAATGACCCTAAGAGCTAGATCCCATTAGCCATCTCATTTTATAGAAACTAGGGCCAATGTTTCATAGTAAGAGCAGACCCAGATCTGAACTCATCTGGTAGTTGGCAGAGCTTATATTCTATTTCAGGCTCCCTAGCAATCCTATCGGGATTGGCTGAGATTTGCTATAGTAACAAAATCTCTCTGCCTTTTGAAGCTCTACACAAGAAAGATGTATTTTTCACTCATACTGCATACCCATCCAAGTCAGCTATGACTCTATACCACATTATCTTCACACCTGAACAAGAAGCTTCTTCTAGGAACATAGCTGGTCTCATAGAAAAGGAAATATGCATGGTAAACTCTCAGCCAGCTCCTGAAGATGCTGCTCAGATGTGATATACTTCACTTCCCTCATTTTGTTGACTAAAGCAAACCACGTAGCCTGTCCTGAGTTTAACAGAGTGGGGATGTACAACCTTGGTGGAGGGAGGTTGCAGATAATCGCAAACAGCAATGTCATGTACCACCAACAATGTAGTTGAAAGAGGAAGAGAAGAGGAGGAGGGGGAAAAGAAGGGAGAAGAGAACAGAAAGAAAAGGCCATTGCATCTTCCAGTATTAAAATGGAGATTCTGAATGCAGTCAACTTGGAGTAGGGAATTATACTGTATCAATCAAAGAGGGAAAGCCTGTGCCATGAGCATATCCTGTCATTGCTCTCTGGACCTTTCACACTTACTATTGGAAAGGAATTTTCCAGAAAATAAAGTGAAAGGAGTTGTTTTTTATTATTATATAAGACTGGGGAAACTTCTATTAACTGGAGTTTCAGACCTGCAAATTTCTGCCTCATATATTAAAATGCTTGATCTCTAAATGCCAAATATTCCTTTAGGAAGGTATGAGTTTTTACTCCTAGGAATATATAATTATTCATTTTCTTATACCCTTAACCAACACAGGCATTATCAATTGTTTTAAATCTTGGACAATTTGATGGGCAAAATTGCTATTTTGTTTTTGTATTTTGTTTTGATATTCATTCTTGAAATTATTGATGTGATTGCCTACTTTTCACATGGTTATTGACCATTTATATTTTGTGAATTGCCTATTCATCCATTTATTAATTTAATCAACACATGTGTTGAGCTCTTGCTTTGAGGCCAAGTATTATTTCGAAAATTCTTACTCATTTTTCAGTACTTTCATCTTTCCTATAAAGATTAGGAAAGGTTTATTGCATTACAATTTTTTAACTTGGCTTTTATGGAGGAAAGTATTTTTGTTTTGCTATTATAAACTTAAAAATACACAACTGGTCACATATGTCACTCTTTTCCTTGTGATTTCTGCTTACAAAGATTTTTCCCACCCAGTGATAAAAAAAGAAAAAAATCCACCTATATTTTTAACATTCTAATTCTTTAGTAGTTTTTATACTGAAATCTGTAACCCAGCAAGTGTCTATTTTTGTGGGTGGTTTGAGGTAGAAATCTAGTATTTATTTTCACATTAGTTACTTTCACATACCATTATACAAATCCAACTTTTCCATTGATTTGCGATGCCTTTAGTAAACTAAGTATATTTGGGACTTATTTCACTTGTATTACTTTCTATTGAATTCTTGTACCAGAATCATACTCAATAAATTATTACAGCTTTATAATACATTTTAACATGTAACAGGGTAAATTTTGTTTTGGGTGGCCATGGAAAGGGTTTGTGATCTGAGACAGAGAAGGTTGTGAACTTCTAAAATTATGCCCTGTAGTTCAAAACAGGCAAATATTTTCTTAAAGAGGGGTGTTATGCCCCAATAATGGGTCCCTGATTAAAGGAGCGAGACTGATACAAAGCGAAGGTCAAGCAAAGCTTTATTTCGCGCCAAGCATCAAGAATCAGACCGACCGTCAAACAGACCGGTCGGGGCTGCCCCTTACAGACAGGACGACCCCTCCCTGCTTTCCAGACTAACTTTTATAGAGCAAAGGCCAGGTGGTTGGGCCTGGCCACGCACAGGTGGCCAATGAGATTGTAACACACACAGGAAACTCCACAGTGATGCTAGGTGACCAGTTGAATTACAATTTACCCTAGTAGACATTTGAACCAGCCTATTACACCTTCATTAGGATTGGCGCCAAAAAGGCTCCCAAAAGGCAGGGGGCCCATACTCCTTGGTACCTAGGGAGATAGTATGCAACCCCCCACTGATCGGATGTCTCCACCTGGCCTGACCCACCCTTTATCTGGGCTTTGTTACCTGGAGCTGGTTTCTGGGACTTGTTTTTAAGTCCCCTGGGGGAAGGGGAACAGGGACAGTTTAAGGGTTAAACAACAAAGTTATTGTTTAACCTCAATGGAAGCCTCTGGCTAAAATAAAAATATAAAATAGGTCCTTACGAGGGGGACCATAGATTTAATTAGATTCTCAAATGACTACAAATAACATCAGATATCACTGATCTAAAGGACATGAAAATGTAACAGAATTCAATGTTCTGCACTGAAGAATTAGCCAAACATTAGAATCTTTTTTTTTCTGCAATAATTACAATAAAAGAATCACTGTTTGCTTTTGCATAGTTCTCTAAAGAAGCCAGGTTTTGTTCATTTGTGTTTGTTTGCTTTTAGGTCTAGTTTATATGACCCAAGTAAGAACAGTTTATAGTCAAGTAAGAAAATGCAAAATTCAGCAACAAACAGAGGAGACTATTTACTGGATGTCTGATCCAAAGGGTCCTGAGAATTTATACAACATGAGTCGGATATTGTGTCAGCCGATGGCACCTCCTAGAAGAAGGCTTTCTGCCCAACTAATCTGAATTGGCCTCTTCCAGTTCGTTCCTCTGTCTCCCCACGATACATTTGTGGGTGTTAATTATGTGTTCCTTAGTAGAATCTAAGCCCCAAGCAGGCTTTTGTCTCCAGTTATCCTTTCAGTATTAATCTAGCATCAGGCACATAGTAAGAACTCAGTAAATATTTATAGAATGAATATATTTTAACCCCTTCCACATGGGGTAAAAATACATATGAGGTTTCCCTTTCCCCTCTGAAGACATATGTCTGGGCATCAGGCATGTGGGACTTTTGTATTGTTTTGCTTTGTATTATCTTGGTGTTGTTTATTATTTTAAGCTATGTTTGGCAAACCCAGTGCTATGGAAGACCAAGAAGTGACAGTTACTGCCTATGTCATCTGAATAGTTTTTTTTTTTTAAGATTTATTTATTTATTTATTTATTTATTTATTTACTTATTAATTTACAGACAGAGAGCACAAGTAGGCAGAGAGGCAGGCGGGGTGGACGGCGGGGGGCGACGCAGGCTCCCCGCTGAGCAGAGAGCCCGCCATAGGGCTCTATCCCAGGACCCCGAGATCATGACCCATGACGAAGGCAGAGACTTTAACCCACTGAGCCTCCCAGGCGCCCCTATCTGAATAGTTTTTATGAAGAAGACACTGGTAAGTTATTTCCCGTCCATGGCGCAAATGGCAAAAGGGAATATCCTGAAGGAGATAAAGTGCTCAACAAATGTTAGTTTGATATTGTCCATGACAGACCTGTCCCAGCATAGAGCATGACTCAAACGAGGCGCGTAGTGAGTTTCTGTAAGTGATACTGAGTGACTGTAAAGAACTAAAACAGCGGAATGTACGGTCTATAGGGAGATGTCATTTCTCTGTCACTAGGGCTGTTTCAATGAGAAAAGAGAAGCTTGCTCCTCACACATCTGACAACTGGGCTCAGTCACAAATCATTTCTCACCATCTGCTTATATTTCAGTGAGAAGGGGAGCGTGTGCAAAGCCTCAGAGTCCCACAGATGATTTTTCCTCTATGATGCTTACTGCTTTGTATAGAACAGCTCACTCAATTATTTGAGAATAATAGATACAGCCTGGTATAATTTTGGAATGCAGCACATATCTTGTTGAGAACAACAACCATATCCCATAAGAAGTTCTCAGTAATTAGGAAAAGGAAGCCAGATCTTCTTGGCTAGGAAAGGAAATCCAGCATAGGGATAAAAATGTACCATGGATAGTTAAAACTACGGTTTATGTACTTAATCAACTAGGAGCTGAATAAGGTGAATTTTATACATAATCGAATTTATTCCACTGCATATTTTAAAGTCGTCTTGTTTATTTCTTTGATTTAATCCTATCTACTATTCATACTCAGTCCTTCATAAATCATCTACAGTTTACTTCAAATTTAATAAGAGTAAAAATACATAGTACATTCCTGGCTACAAGGCAACTGTTCTTCCCTTGTTACATTTTGAGTGTAGAACAGCCTCAATGCAGAGGGATGACAATGAGATTCTGAGTAGATGTCTAACTGACTACTGGAAGGTGTGTTTGCTGCTGAATTAAGAGCAGTTACTTTGGGAAAGCATCTGTGTGTATTTGGAGAAGTGAAAGGAGGTTGTGGGGAGAGAGGAAACAATGCATGTAAATTAAGATAGCTCGATGTCCCCCCAGTCTCACCATAAGAGAGTATCTGCACCTTATTTCTAGAATCGTACTAGAAATAATTTATGTAGCCAAATTATGAATTTCAAAATCTTTAATAAATTAAACTCCCAAATTTCCTCACAGATTAAAGTCAATCTGATTTTGTTTTTTAAAGATATCCAGAACAAGAGATCTTACCTTCTCTTTCAGTAAATCTTTAGTATATTTTTCCTATCTCATCTCAAGGAAACTCCATTTTAGCCAAACTCATCATGCTACATTTAAAATGCATCTTGGGTGCTTATGTAAGTGGAAAAGAATAACAACAATAAACTAACTTTCCTTGTTTTAAATTTGAATATACTTCAAATTATGACTTTTAACCGACATTTTCTTTATTATTGTTTGTATAGCATTACCAGAATTAGCATCAGACTGAGCAGTCCTAATTTTAACTTTTGAGTCTTGTTTCTTAACCCTTTCAATATTTCTAAGGCTCCCTTCCAAACCTAGTCCAATTTCCACCTCCTCCATTGGTATAAATCTTGGATGCATTATAGAAAGAAGTAGGTGATCAGAACAGAGTAATGCATGCCAATTACTACTCCCTCAATTACCTAAAGCTTTCTAAGTCTTGATGTCTGATGGAGGAAGGCCTTGCTTTGTTCTTCTTCCTTAAAATAGTCCTGGCTGTCCTGCCCTTTTGCACTAGTATCTAAAATTTAAGATATGCTTGCCGAGGTCGATGAAAAAGCCTTTTTGGAACTGCACTGAATTTCGAGATTGCTTAGGGAATAATTAACATCTTAACAACATCTAGTTTCTTATTCCTGAACATAGTGTTGCACATGAACAAGGTAGTTACCTTCAATTCTATACAGCTTTATCTATCATATACAGATTGCTGATTTTAGCAAATGCTTTTTCTCTTAACTACTGAGGTAACCATCTGTTTTTTTTCTCATATGTTAATGGGGCTAATTCATTAATATATTTTCTAATGTTAAAGGGAAAAATTTTAATTGCTCAAGATAAGTATCTTTCCAGTCACTAAGGTTTTATTTTTAATTTTATCATCTTTTTTCATAAGTGCTATTGTCATTTTCTGATGTTATCCTGGTCTGGTTTGGGTAGGAAGATCAAGACTTCTCTAACACCACTGACTGATTATGAAAAATATTTTTTATGTTCTCTAGAACTATTTTTATAAAATTGGGATTGTCTTTCTTGAATGCTTGGCTCATTGACTTATAACCATATAGTCTATTTGGGGACAGAACAAAAGGAGGAGGTGCTCATTACATTTCTTTGATGATTAGTGATATATTCATATTTTCCATTTCTTCTTGAACTGCTTTTCCAAGGTGTATTTTTTGAAGACATTGTCTGGGTTGGTTCCTTCATTTCTTTAGCTAGGCTGGTGATGAAAACTTAAAAAAAAAAAATCTAGGCTCCTAACTGACTTTGAAAAACACCTTGTATTACTTTTTGACCCTCTAGCAATTTGTATTCTCACCTAACAGTTACGCTGTCCAGACCATGTTTTCTAAATTTATTGCCTCATGCAACTGAATCACGTAACCTTCCTAGAGCCAAGATAAATTAGAATTCTCTCTCTCTCTCTCTTTTTTTTTTTAATCTACCTGGGACTTTTATCCTAATAGATCAGGTTAGTCTGACAGTATTTATTCTTCATGACGACTTGCTGGCAGCTATCAGCAAGGTGATGGCAAGTTTTTTCTTTCAGTAATTTTTAAATGTGTGCTTACTGTGTAGAATTTATACTCACATTGTTAAAGTTTTGGGAGGTCTTTACTGTGAATATCAAGAGTGCTTTTCAAGAACAAATTTTAGAAACACAGTAATAAAAAATAGACCATAGGATGGAATCTTGAGCAGGTTCCTTAAAGAGGCCTGTTGTCAGGATGCCTGGGTGGGTCAGTCATTAAGTGTCTGCCTTTGGCTGGGGTCATGATCCCAGGATCCTGGGATCAAACCCCACATCAGGCTCCCTGCCCGGTGGGAAGCCTGCTTCTCCCTCTCCCATTCCCCCTGCTTGTGTTCCCTCTCTCATTGTGTCTCTCTCTATCAAAAAAATAAATAAAATCTTTAAAAAAAAAAAAAAAAAGGCCTGTTGTCCTTAAGAAGACATGTGGCATGTAGGTAGAGAGAAATGCAGATAAAATCCTGAGTGTGTTCCTATCTCCCCATACTATAAATTTATGTCACTGGTAAGAAGCACTAATGATGTTGTTCTAAAACAACTGAAAGAAGACACCAGTTGCCATCAGAAGCAAATGAAAAGATTATTATCAAAAATGATAAGAGAGAAGGATCATCTCCGGTTTTTAATCCTATCCTAGGCATTGCAGAGGAAGGGAGATACAACAGCTGCTGCTCTTTTACAGTGGGTTTGTATGGCTTTTGTAGCGTGTGGGAGTGTGTTCAAAAGTTTCCCAATTCACAACTACTATAATCCACCCAATTTTTTTGAAAGAATTAATTCATGGATTGCCATTCATGGCCCTGTATCCAAGGGCCAAAACCAGGCCTTTGCCTGTTGTTATGAATAAAGTTTTATTGGAACACAGACTTGTTTATGTATTTTCTCAAAGACTTTATTCATTTATGAGAGAGACACAAAGAATGGGATGAGGGGCAAAGGGAGAGAGAGAATCTCAAGCAGACTCCCTGCTGAGCACTGAGGCTAACACAGAGCTTGATCTCATGACCCTGAGATTATGACCCGAACTGAAACCAAGGGTAGGACACAACCAGCTGAGCCTCCCAGGCGCCCCATTTTTGTATTTTCTATAGCTGTTTTTGTACTACAAATCCTGAGTTGAATAGTTTCAAATGAGACTGGCCCCAAAGGCAAGAACATGTACTCTTTAACTCTTTAAAGGAAAAACTTGCCGATCACTGAATTAAATCTTTAGATTTCGAGAAAGCCAGAGAATAGCTTAATCTAGGGAAAGTGATCTTAAACTGGAGTTTATAAAGAGGCATCAGGGGTCCATCATTCCAAGAAACAATTTGTGTTATTTATTATATGTGTGCATTCTACTGGCTAGAGGGTCCCAAGTCTTTCATCAGATTCTCCAAGGGGTCTTGTGACCCAAAATGTATTAAGAATGAATATTTTAGGTGAATATTGTTTATTTGTTCTTTGGAAGCCTTGTGGAATGGGCTAGAAGAGAAAGCGGTTCATAACACTGGCCCAACATAGGGAGATACCACTTTGCCTCTGTTAGGATGGCCAGCATCAAAAAAGTAAAGGAGAAGGATGTTGAGGATGTGGAGAAATTGGAACACCTGTATCCTACTGGTGGGAATGTGAAACGATTCAACCCCTATGGAAAACAGGATGGAGGTTCCTCAAAAAATTAAAATAGAGCCCTCATATGATCCAACAATCTCACTTCTGGGTATATACCTGAAGGAAACTAAATCAGAGTCTCAGAGAGATGTTTGAGCAAACACGTTCGTTGTAGCAATAATCTCAGCAGCTAAGATGTGTAAACAACCTAGATGTCCATCAGCGGATGAATGGATAAAGAAAATGTGCTATATATGTACACTGTGGAGTATTATTTCTCCTTAAAATGAAGGAAAACTTGTGCTATGTGATGACATGGAAGGACCTGAGCATGCTGGAATTAAGTGGAAACAAGCCAGTCACAAGAGGACAAACACTGAATGAGTCCACACAGATGAGTTATCCAAAATAGTCACACCCACAGAAAAAGAACGGAATGGTGGTGGTTAGGGGCTGCGGGGGTGGAGAGGGAAATGCGGCGGCGATGTTCAATAGGTACAGAGTTTCAGTTATGCCAGATGAATGAGTTCTAGAGATCTGCTCTACAATATATGTCTATAGCTAACAATACTGTGTCACGCACTAAAAATTCACTAAAGGGTAGATTTTATAACAAGCATTCTTATCACAAGAAAAAACCTGACCGGGTTTTTTTTTGTTTTTTGTTTTTTTGAAAGGATGGGAAAGTAAATAATGTTAGCTCAGGGAATTTTGTGTGTGCATGTGAAAAAATTTTTATAACTCTCTAGAATTACCTCTAAGTCATTTATTTTTATTGACTGCATGCCACCTATTGTTCATCCTGTCTTATTTCCACAACCTTTCCTGAGAGGTACTCATCTCTTGTTTTACAGATGCATGAACTCGAGCTCTTTGAGAATACATAATTTATTTTAAACAGCAGCTAGTAATGGTAAAGATGTGAAATGGAGTATGATTCTCAGCACTGTTCATAACACACCCTGTCCACCAAAGATTCATATATTATCAGAATTGTCTATGACATGTAATTAAGGAATTTGATGCCAGTTTTAAATGGAGAAAAATCTTCAATTTTTGCTCCCCTGGGAGCCCCAGGGCTTGAGGTCCATTCCCACTGGACACGTTACACAGCTCTTCCCCCTGAACTCAGATCAAAGAACTCACTGACTTTCCACAGTCTGGGGAAAATTTTTCTCTTGCCTGTGGTCTTCCTCGGAGTCATCCTTTTCCCTCCTCTCTTTGTCCTTGATACATAGTTTTGCCTTAGCAATGAATACAGACTTGCAAAAATGATAGTTTTTTTTCAAGTTGCTTCTGGTTTAGACACTGAACAGACCCTTGTTTAAAGAACAAAAAATACAATCTTGCTCATTCTGTGTGTGGGGGGTGGGGTGAAGAGAATCAAACCACAAATGAATATTTAAACACATTATCTTATGATAGTCTTATTGGCAGTGAGAAGCCATTCAGTTCTTTGTGGAGGGAAGTGATGGGTGGACGCACTGCTTTAAGAAATAGGAAACTTACACATTTGCTGTAAACTTAGAATCGATTTGGCCTTCTCACAACATAATATAAACTACCTCACAAGAAGCAGGTCCTGGTGCTTCCAGAGATCTCGCTACTATTGGCTGGAATAGATGGGCTAAAACAGATAAACAATGACTGGTAAAACAGATTAGGTAAAGAATATCCAGATTTAGACTCTTTGGGGATTTTATTAGGCACCAGGGATTATAAAGGCAAAGGAGGAACCTAACAGGGAAAGCATATTTTTCACTCCGTTTCAATCAACAGTTTCTTCTAAATCTTCAAAGTACCCAAATTTTATATCTATGGTGAAAGCTGAAATTATGATGGAATCAAGTTTACTTAGGTAACTTGAAAATAATTGCAAATACATAAATAGCCACCATTTATCTTACATTGTAACTTGCAAATAGAATGGAATTGAATGGGCTTTCCTACTGCCCATCCCCTGCCTTACACCTTTGGTGACTTTTTGCACATGAGAAGAATAAATGAAAATTGGAAAACACTTTTGCACTATAAATACCTACTGCATTAAATCATCCTTTGAAAACTAGTAACTAGTCTTTGTGATATTAATGTTCCAATGCTACCTTTTTCAAGTTATTTCCTGGGAAAGGCATTCTGCTTCCTGGATGTACAAATCATTCATATGATGTTCAATCTATCATTCTGGATTAAATTGCCTTTGGTCTTTTTCTGTCACTGTGCTCGGAGAACGTAAGGTCCTGACAACGATATTTGTGCTTCCTGAAGTGGGTTACATCCCTTCTGCGTAAACTTTTGTGAAATCACATGAACGGCAGCTGGCCTAACACTGGTTGTCCTCCTTTAGGCAATGACATTTGAGCTGCTGCTGTTTCATCACACAATCTCAAAGCCAGTTACTCACCCAGGTTTTCAGCAGCATTAACGATATGACTCTTTTCTTGCTGAATTTATAAAATGTGTCTTGGCATTTTCAATTACCCAAGTATTCAAGAAGACAAGCTTTTGTGGGAGTGTTGACCCAGGCCTACACCCACACTGATGATGGAGGTCCTGTAAGGATGCAGCCAACTCCCCATAATAAGGGAATGTTCAGCACATACCCTGAAATGGTTTTTAATCCTATTATTTTAATCAACCAAGTAAAATTCTGGATTATTCTTACTGAATCAGAGGAGCAATTTACAGCTAATCCAAAATGTGTGTGTGTGTGTGTGTGTACACACGTATATACATACATATATACAATTTATATGTGTATGTATATATAAAATTTATATTTATATTTGTATTTTATTTCATATTTATTTATATATAAATATATATAATCTAATACCTATATTTATATATATCATATTAGACAATTATATCTCATGAGATTATATTATATATATTATTACATATGAGATAACTATGAAATAATTATATCTCTATATGAGATAATTAATTATATATCTATTATATGAGATATAATCATTTCATATAATAGATATATTATCTATATATAGCCAGAAGAGAGCTTACTGGCCAGCTGGATGTGAGATATATATATATATATATATATATATATATATATATTTAACAAATATATATATATATGCTTTGGTATTAGATTTGGCTCCTTGCTTACAATTTACTACTACTAATATAACAACTGATTAGAGGAGGTAACACAAAAGCATGTTAATTCTTGCAGCTAGAACTCATTTAAGACCTAGAAAATAAAAACTCGTTTGCAATCCAAAACAGGGTTTAGATTTGAAAAAAGTCATGGATCCACAATGTGAATAGTCTGTGTATAAAGGATAGGACCCCTGGGTGGTTCAGTCCGTGAAGCATCTATGTCCTAATCTCAGCTCAGGTGATTTCAGGGTTGTGAGTTGAAGCCCTGTGTTGGGCTCCAGGTTGCGGGGGACCCTACAAACAAAACAAAACAAAACAAAACTACAAGATAGTTTTAAACGCCTACTATAAATAGTGTTTTTAGAGAGTCTGCCAGTTTAGAGAGTCTGTGGGGTTTTCCTTAAACTGTTCACACATCCATCCCCATTCACCTTCCCACCCGGCCAGTGCCTGCAGGAAACGGACACTGGGGAAGCATGCGCAGAAAAGCGGAAGGTAGAAGGTAAAGGTATTACTCTACCCTCTGCTTCAGAGAAGGGGTCTCTGGTACTCCCTGCGCCTTAAGGTCTATGTAGCTCCTTCCCAGGGACCTTTGCCCTTCCTCATGGTTTCAGTCTGGGCTTCGGTTTCCCGCTCTTGTCCCTTTCACTCGAAACGGTTTATCTGCTTCCCACTTTTTCCTGTTCTCTTAGAATCTTGTGCTCCTTTTTTTCCCTTCACCCAGCCTACACCTGTCGTGGTTCCTGCAGTCAAATCTCTTCATTTGAATCACCTGTGGGACCTCTCCTTGACACCCAGACTAGAAATGAATAGAGGCGGACTGCTTTGATTGGTATCTTTTTATTTTTCATTGGAAAATTACACATTGGGATGTAGGTGTTGACAGGGGAGAAACTTGTGATAAAGGGTTGATTTACAAATTTTAACAATTACGGGTTAGCTATTCGTAGCCCTTCGGTTAACTTTTATCCTCATGGTCTGTATTTATAATTTGGTGGCATGGAAGCAGGGATTCTTTAATTTATTTTGTTTTGGTAAATTCTCTGTCTGGTACTATTTAAAGGAAAATGGAGTTGTATAACCTTAGCAAGCATAGAATGTCTGCTTGTAAATCTCAGCATTCATAGGTCATAAAGTCAAACACTTCAAGTTTCAAACTGCTATACACTGAAGTTGATGAGGTTTAAAAATTCTTCAAAGAGCATATCAAAGTAAATAAAAGAATTCAAAATAAATAACTTGCATATTCAACTTTTCAACTCAAATACTATTTTCTTTTCACTTGTCCAGATGTCTATAGTTAATGTATCAAGCATCAATGCTAATTTATTATATCCACACCTAATATCAGCATACTGGTAACTACATCTTCTTGTTAACATTTACATTTCAATCTATGTTCATATACGTGTGTGTGTGTGTGTGTGTGTGTGTGTGTTTTAGAGAAGGTATTTAAATTTTTAAAGTTTTAAATGGAAATATTTCTCAGAGTTTATTTAAAGTTGAGTCCATCCCAAATAAAATGGTCCCTCAGAAATGTCTCTTCTTCGCATCTGGTCTCAACTATTGCTTCTCTAAACAGCCTAGTTATCAGAATTGCCTGGAGAGCATTTTTTTTTTTTTAAGATTTTATTTATTTATTAATTTGACAGAGAGAGACACAGTGAGAGAGGGAACACAAGCAAGGGGAGTGGGAGAGGGAGAAACAGGCTTCCTGCATGGCAGGGAGCCCGATGTGGGGCTCGATCCCAGGACCCTGGGATCATGACCTGAGCCGAAGGCAGACGCTTTAACCCACTGAGCCACCCAGGTGCCCCCCTGGAGAGCATTTTTTATTTTTAAAGATCTTATTTATTTGACAGAGAGAGCAGAAATAGAGCAGCAGGCAGAGAGAGGGGGAAGCAGGCTCCCTGCTGAGCAGAGAGCCTGATGTGGGGCTCAATCCCAGAACCCTGGGATCATGACCTGAGCCGAAGGCAGAGGCTTTAACCCACTGAGCCACCCGGGTACCCCTGGAGAGCATTTTTTTTTTTTAAGATTTTATTTATTTATTTGACATAGAGAGAGAGATCACAAGTAGGCAGAGGCAGGCAGAGATAGAGGGGGAAGCAGGCTCCCTGCGGAGCAGAGAACCCGATGCAGGGCTCAATCCCAGGACCCTGAGATCATGACCTGAGCCAAAGGCAGAGGGTTAACCCACTGAGCCACCCAGGCGCCCCCTGGAGAGCCTTTTTAAAACACAGATTAATGGGTTGAATCTCAGTTTCTGTAGCAACTAGGGCATAATGGTAATATGTCTGTTGTATTTGTCATTGTGTACCCTAGAATGTAACACAAAACTTCCATAATCATGTGTGGAATGAATGAACCAGAATGTCTGAAGATAGAGTTTAGGAATCTGTACTTTGAGAACTGCCCCAGGTGATTCTGATGATCAATTGCTTCCCAAAACACTGATTTTTACCTTAGAATTCCAGACCTGAAGGAGGTCTTAGTCATCATCTGATTTAACTCACTTGTTCTGGAAATGGAAGAACACGAAGTCTGAGAGATCATAAAACGTGTCATATGGAATCATAATATTTTCATACTTATCCACACATTTTAGGAAAAATGATGAAACAAGAGAAAGTGGGACTTACCAATAGTTTTTACCTTAAATACAAGTCATTTTGCAAGTTGGTCTTAAGGATTACGAGCGGTCAGCTTCTATGGGCTGAAGGGCATCCTGAAGCTGGACTTACTAGGGCGCATGCTTACCTTAGATCCTTGGTCAGGACGCCCGGTCAGCGATAACTCGGGAGATTTCCCTGCTCTGCTCCCCTTCTCTCCACAGGCTTCCAACCAATTATGTCAAATACTTGCGCTATCTATGTTGGCTTCCTCCCTAAGAATTTCTCAAATAACTCTCATCTTCATGCATCATGAATTAGGCAAATAGTAGTGAAGTCACTCTTCCTTCCAGAAAATCTGTCAATAATGTAAAATTCACTTGCTCACATGATATTTTGTGCAAATACAGAGAAAATGTTTAATACCCAACCTTTTTACTTTTGCCTGCATATTAACAAGATTAGAAAATATTTGTGGCTAGATAGTCATCGGAAAGTCAACATTTAGTCACCTAGCTGTTATTCACAAAATTATTTCCCTATGTTTAAATGGAATTCATGGCTAACCACAGTAACACTTATCTCTCTTTAAAGGAGCTATGCAGCTAATATCTTAGGAGTATTCAATATCCCAAAATAAAAATGCTGGCCAAAAAAAATAAGGAAAGTAAATTTTAGTATCTGCCAGAAAATGACCCTCATTCTTTTTTTAAAAGGGTGTATATTGTCTCAAAGACTATAAGTAATAATGATAAAGTAATAATGGTCATCAGCACTGATAAAGGCACTTACTGTGTACTAGTTAGGTGTTAAGCACCACGCATAGAGTACTTCATTTATCTAAAAAAAAAAAGTGTAAGATACTTAGGGAAGTATAATGTTTGAATATTTGTATATATATGCATATATACATATACATGAGCATATATATGGCATATCTACCTTTTTTTAAAGAAAGAACTTGAAGTTCTCTCAGTTTATTTATATATATATTTTAAGATTTTTTTATTGGGCAGAGAGAGAGAGACAGCAAGAGAGGGAACACAAGCAGGGGGAGTGGGAGAGGGAGAAGCAGGCTTTCCACTGAACAGGGAGCCTGATGCAGGGCTTGATCCCAGGACCCTGGGATCATGACCTGAGCCAAACACAGACGCTCAATGACTAGGCCACCCAGGCGCCCTAGCACATCTACTTAAAAAAAAAAAAAAAAAAATTACTTACAGGCACCTGGGTGGCTCAGTCAGTTAAGCTTCTGCTTTCCACGCAGGTCATGATCCCAGGACCTTGGGACTGAGCCTCACATAGGGCTCCCTGTTCAGTGGGGGAGAAGCTCCCCTCTCCCTTCTGCTTGTGCTCTCTCTTGCCCTCTCTCTCTCTCTCAAATAAATAAAAAAAAAATTTACCTAAACATATATAGTTACATATATGTTTATATACTTATAACTTTACTTAAATATAAATAGTTATACTTAAACATATATACTTAAACATATAGAGAAGCAATATTTCTGGGCAGATATTAAGACATAGTTAAGCATTTTCATTTTTGTGGTCACTAGTGGGAGCCTACCCAGTACCCAGTCCTCATTCCTTCTCTTTCTTACCAACAGAAAGCCTTGTGCCTGGTCCCAGGGGGTGACTGACCTAAACCAGCCATGGCAATCTCATTTTCCTTTGCTTCTGGTGACGTGGGGATAGGCAAGTGACTCAGGTCTTCCCTGGAAAAGGAGAGAGAAGTACAAGTCTACTTAGGACTTTTGGAAGAATTTTCCTCCTCAGAAAACAAAGATGTGCATGAGGAGAAAGGTCTTTCTGCTTGTACCCCTTTCCTTCCTGCTTAGGAGGCTTTCTTTTGACAAGGTGCAGCCTAGAGCTATGGCAATGAGGTCTGATACTGTGAATGAAGGGTAGCTCCTTGATTGTGTCAGGTATTACAGAGCCCACCCTGAGACGCCTACCTCTGAACTTCCTGTACCTTAGCCAGGGTTAGCAGGGGATTTTGTGACTCATGGTCCAAGCATCCGTGGTGTATTTACTGATAGAGCTGCTCCTGGGAAGTGGGATAGGGAAAGCAGAGGCTTACTGTTTATTGCATACCTTCTGTTGCTTTAATTTGTTTTACCATGTGTGGACAATACTTTCATTTTAATTTCTGTCAAGATTTATTTATTTATTTGAGAGAGAGAGAGAGCAGCGGGAGGAGTGGAGGGAGAGGGAGAATGAGAATCTCATGCAGACTCCCTGCTGAGCACTAAGCCCAACATGGGTCTGGATCCCAGGACACTGGGATTGTGACCTGAGCTGAAATCAAGAGTTGACCACTTAACTGACTGAGCCACCCAGGCAATACTTTGAAAACTATAAAGCAACCAAGTAAATATTTTTCATTTGCATTTCTGAACGACTGGTACATTAATCTAAGGAAAACTGAGAGTCATGATGTTCCACACAGCACCTTTACTCCTTAGTCCACAGTTTATGCTCGGGCACTCTCTGCACCAACATTAAGCATGTATATCCTCACTTGGAATATTTGAGCTAATCTGAATTTTACCATCAACTTTTTCCTCTCCCCAAATGCTTTGTAAGCCTGTGTAGATCTCGCAAACGCAGTGTAAGAGGAATCTCACTAGCGTAAGTTTGTGTGCCTCTTGTGATTTACCTTAGGCCCCAGTGGTATCTTTCTGAGGTAAGAGTGTGAATGAAGAGTGGCATCTGCTAGCTGGGGCCAAAACAAGCCAGCTGATATTTATGCCAGGTGGAGAGATACGTTGACCCAGATGAGGAAGAAGAGCTAAAGCGTCAGGGAAGGTCAGCCCACAGGCTCACCAGAGTTTCTCCAAGAAAGGACCTTTGTTTTTGTACAAACTAATCAATGTTCCCATCAATTTAACCACTGTTGGTCTATGAGAAAGGTTATACTCCCCCTCTGGAATGTGCTTGTGCAGGATTTCTGGGACTGACTTTTCCAGGGACTCCATTACTTCCTTTCCATGTCTTCTCAAGGCTCTCACATCTCAGGCTTCTCGTGTTGGTGAAGTAAGCTTACAGGAATGGGACAGAAGTTGAAACTCGAACACGACTGCTTGGAGAAATGACAAACTACTGTCTCACAAAAAGCTGGCATCCCTGACCTCGTCAGCAAGGCTCAGGTGGATACAGGGTGAAGAATCGGGATCAAGAGAAGTAGAGCGAAGGCTTAATACTGCCACTACGAGGAGCTGTCCCACGTAACGCTCCTTCAATGCAGGATCAAATTTACTTCACGTATTTATAATGCCAAGACCTATTGAATTTTCTTTGAAGTTCTTGAAAATCTCAATTCTTTGTCACTTCCTTATACTCTCATAACTACAATATCCTCCTTTCTGGATCTTTACTTCTCCAGGGCATATCTATAGAGCTGTTAGATTAATCTTTCTCAAAGACCCTTGTCATCATATTACCCTATTTCAGATTTACTGAGAAATAGAAACAAACATTTGGACAAATGGAGAGATCCAAAAATCAATCATTTGGTGACAAACGATGGGATCTCCATTTTTGCCACGAGATATTCCTTCTCTCACCTTTTTGCCCCAATTGTACATATTGACTTCTGGGTTATAGATAGAATAACCATGACTCTATTTACAACATTTGCTTCATTAATTCACTTAGATACCCACAGGACTGAAAATCACAAATATAAAATTACAGATAAGCTTAAAATACTTTTTCAACATGGAAGGCAAAAAATGATTTGAACTTCACGCAGCTTCTACATCAGTGTCGGTGTTGTCTCTACCTTTTGTCGTCTAATAAAGGCAGATATGCACATGCTCTCCCTCTGGGGGATTCACTTTAGAGGAGGAGGAGAACCGAGGATCTGAGAGCTAAGCCCTGACAGGAGATCTGGAAGAAGAACCCAAGTCCCTAGAGTGAGACCCTCTGTAGGCAGTATTCTGAGTAAAGCCTTTCCTGGAACCAGCCCCTGGGGCTGATAAATTGTCACGTCTGTTTCATTTTGTTTGAGAGGTAATAACAATGTCCTCATTCTAACTAGTTCCATCCATGACCCTTTAACTTCCAGAAGATGCTGGAACCTGTCTATTTCTCTTAGCCCTTAGTCTTTACCCACTCAGCTAATGGGAAATAACTATGAGGTCTTTTCCTGGTAAGATAATCTTCAGAATCCCAAAATACAAAACAATGTTCCTTTAACTGTAACTTTAACACCATCAACCTTAGAACACTCAGAAGTAGAATAGCTTTTCTGTTGCTATTTTCATGTAATCGCCCTACAGTGTCTGTGGGTCTACTTTAGCTGTAATTCAAACCTAATGAGAGTTTCCTGCACTAGGCTCTATAGCCAATATATTATCAGCTACTTTCTTCTCTTTTATGGGGGAAGGCAGGGTTGTCATAAGGTCACAGAGTGTAATTCTGTAGTGATGAGGTGAGATAATCACTTTCCTACCACCCCAGCATGCCACCACATGCACAAACTCTCAAAATGAAATTTTTAAACCGAATTGCGCTATAACTAATTTAAACATACATTTATTCCACCCTAACAGTACGTGCTGTGAATCCACAGTCTTGTGAAACCATCGGGTCCAAGAATGCAACAGACAGAACACGGTTTGGGAATCAGACATCCCTGAATTAGAAACCAGACTCTGCCACTTACTAGCTGTGTGACCTTCGGTGAGGTACTTAACCTCTCTAGCTCTCAGATTTCTTATCTGAAAACCAGGAATAATCCTGACCTACCAGAGCTGTTGTTTTTCCTGGAAAAGCAACTGAAAAATTCTGCTTAGCTGTCCATCTTCCTTTACCTCTCTGCAAATAAAGGCCAAGGATTAAGTGTCCGCCAAGTGTTAATGTCTAATCAATTACACATGCATTTACTTTCTCCTCTGGGAAAATACTAGAAACTGTAGTTGGATATAAAATGAAGAGTTCTTGAAGTGTTAAAACCATAGAAAAGGTTGGACTTTTTTTTTTTTTTTAGCTTTAGGCTGAAAATGATAACCATCAGTCATACACAAAAGTTTAATACTAGAAGACTCGAACTTAAAACAATGCAGTGACCAAGTAACACAGAAACTGGATTTCAAAAGAAAAATAATCAATAATGCATTCTTCAAACAGAATACAAAATCAAAATGATAGACAAAAATTAAGTTTTCATTTTTAATATCTGAAAAATTGAGAAAAAAATCCAAATTTTGAAACCCTCCAAAAATGTTTGCAACTATAGTGTCAGACAAATGATTATTTTGCTTGAATAAAATAAACAACCATTTATTTTTAAAACAGAGGTAAACATTTTAATATTTAAAAGGTTGCATATTCTACATTTTCATTGAAAAATTAACTGTTAAGAATAATTCAGTATTTTAGGGGCATCTGGATGGCTCAGTCGTTAAATGTCTGCCTTTGGCTCAGGTCATGATTCCAGGGTCATGGGATCAGGCCCACATCGGGCTTCCTGCTCGGCGGGAAGCCTGCTTCTTTCTCTCCCACTCCCCTTGCTTGTGTTCCCTCTCTCGCCGTGTCTATCTTGGTCAAATAAAGAAATAAAATCTTAAAAAAAAAAAAAAGGAATAATTCAGTATTTTATAAATATAAGAATGTTGTGCCATTAAACTATTCCACTGCCAGAGATAAATTCTCATCCTGAAAAGATGAAAAGTTGAAAGTCAAACCAGGCAATTACATCCCTTAAGGTTCCTGATGTCTGGCCCCCAAGTCTGGGTAGGGCTAGGCTTTGACTCTGAGCTTTGATCCTGTTTGAGGAGATGGTGGCAACAGAAGCCATCTCTCCAGGAACGTCTTGATCTGGGCCCTGCTCTGATTTAGAAGCTAGCTATAACTGGTTAGGTGAAGGTGTCAGACGACAGCTGGAAGTGGTACTCTCTACTGACTTTCCTGAAAATTTTCCCATTGTCCCAGTCAAGCACAAGAAAGAGGAAGTTTGCTTCCAGATTGTGTATTGATAATTATTGTCTGCACCTGAATTGAATATGTCTGCCTAATGTATCTACAGTATGTTAATCTTTGATATACAGCTTCATTGGTGTTTGCCCTAAAAACTGCTTAATGTTCAAATATATCACTAAATTTTTATTTCAATTTTAGAACTACATTTCATGGATGGAGAGGGCACTTAAACCTCATTCAGTGGAGTATAATTGACATATATACTAAATGTCCATTCTTCCCTCCTAATGGCGTTGCCCCAAAGCCTGTCCCCATATTTGGACTTATTCTTTTTTTTTTTTTTAAGATTTTATTTATTTATTTGACAGACAGAGATCACAAGTAGGCAGAGAGGCTGGCAGAGAGAGAGGGGGAAGCAGGCTCCCTGCTGAGCAGAAAGCCCAACTCGGGGCTTGATCCCAGGACCCTGAGATCATGACCTGAGCCGAAGGCAGAGGCTTTAACCCACTGAGCCACCCAGGCACCCCTGGACTTATTCTTGGTGATTATCTCAGACACTGTGAAGATTCCAGGACACTGAAGCACTGGATCTAATCACAGAGATTGGAGACCCCTTTTGAGATTTCATCAGCCCACTCTCTTCTTTAAGAAAAACCCTTTCCCTCGCCCCGCTGGAGCGCCAGTTGGAAGCCTGTCTTCCCATGTTTATACCAAAGAAACCCAACCCTCCTAGAAAAAAGGTGACACCTGACTCATGGACCGAACCAGTTTGATGAATTTTCTCTTGACAATTTGAACTGAGACACAGGCCGAGAGTCAGGTGGTGATGGTCACAGGAGTTGCAGGGTCCTGTCAAATGAGAGACAAAGGCCACGACTGAGGGCCAAGCCAGGCATGTGAGGAGATCGGCCAGAACCAGTCTGCGGGGCAGGGCTGGACAGTCCAGGGAAACGGGAAAGCCTGGGGGCGAGAGAAGAAAAGCTGCACGGCTCCTGAAGACTTTGTGTCCAAGTCTAACTCCCACCGGGGCTCGGCTGTCCTTCCTCCTTTGAACTCCATGAGGAGCTGCCGGATAATAAAGCTCTTTTCTTGAAGTCGCTAGACTGCGTTTCTGTTCCCTGCAACCAAATGAGCCCTCAGGCAGAATGAGGAATTTGGTGCAGAAATTCTCCACGTCTCATTCCATTCACAGCAAGGGAGTATTTGATAATATCTTCCTTGAAATACTTCTTCCCAAGATCCGTGGATTCATTCTTTTGAAACAACCGACATTCACACTCAATGTTAATTACACTACTGCATCAGACAAAAATGGCCTCGAAGCAAGTCAGACCGTCATATTTCATCATTCCATTCCTTTGTAGAGAGTGAGTTGTAAAGTTTATGATGCACTTTCCTTTTGCTCCTATTCTTTTCAATGGGAAGGTGCTTCATCTTCCTGGATAAAAAAGAAGGGTAGCCTTGAACAGCTCTGCCTTCGTCCTGACATCTGTTGACATTCACCGTCTTCCTCAGCCAGTTGGTCTATTCCCTCCTCTGTGATTTTCAGTTTTTAAACATTGCTAAACAAGCTCTGGGTGGCTTTAGCATTTGTGTTGAGCCTCACATTATTGGGGACCCAGCAAAAAAATTTCTGATAGGAAGTCAGTTCATAGTAAGGGATAGGGTCAAAGTAAAACGAAGTTGGGAAGATTGAAAAAAAAAAAAAGGAGAATAAAAAATATGTAATAAAAATAATTGTGGTAAGGAGATGAGTTACGATTTCACGCTGTGGGGGCACCTGGGTGGCTCAGATAAGCCTCTGACTCTGGATTTTGACTGAGGTCAGGGCCTTAAGATCTAGCCCTGCCTTGGGCTCCGTGCTCAGGTGGAGTCTGCTTGAGATTCTCTCTCTCCCTCTCCCTCTCCCTCTGCCCTCCCCCAGCTCATGCACACACTCTCTCAAATAAATACATAAAATATTACAAGAAAAAAAGGAATTCGCCCTGTGGGGAAAATGCACATGACTGGATAGGTTCTGAAGACTGTCCTTCAGCCAAGCGGATAGCTCGAAATTTCCTACGGATCATTTGCCTTTTCTTGGCATCTTTTACAAATATAGTCTTTCAAGAACAAAATGTGTGCTGTTTTGACAGTCATAATTAGGATGCTTCCAGTCTTGTCCTGGTGGGTGCAGATCTCTCTCTCTCCCTCTGCTGCTCTTGTCAATGAATGATAGTATAGGAAGAGTGATAAGCGTGATGATTACAAAATCACCCTGAAGCCAGACTATCTAGTTTTAGATTCCAGCTGTACTGCTTAATTGCTGTGTGACCTTGTAAGTTACTTAACTTCTCTGGCCTTGGTGTTTTAATACGTAAAACGCGATAATACTAGTACCTACCTCGTATTAGGAGAAGGATGTGAGAAGTAAATGAGTCCTGGTATAATGTACGTGCTCAATAAAGGCCATTGTTATTGTTAGCTTTGTTGTTATTAGTGTTATTTGAGCAAGTCATTGACTCTGAGGCCTTTAAGGCAAGGCAGTGGGAGGGATAATAGGAAGTTGAGCCATGACTCTCCCATGGCGGAGTTTACTATTTCCACGGGGTGACATAAGCCAGGGGGTTGGGAGGAAGGACCATAAAGTTAGATTTATTTCTTACTAACCTCATGACCTTAGCAAAATTACTTAACTTCTGTAGGCCATGGTTTGCTTATCTAAAATTGGGTCTAATAATAGGGCTTACCACATCATAAATGCTCCAAATTTCTTATATATATAATACAGAGCAGGCTTTAAGTACTAATGACTATGTACCATCATCAAGTAAATGCTATAAGGACTTTGAAAATGATGACTGCTGCCTCCATTTCCCCAAAGTAACTGACAATAGACAGAAACACAGAGTACAGCAAACTCAAGTGCACTTGCCTATGTCTCACACAGGCTCTCACACAAAGCTGTTCTCTGAAAGCACACCTAGGAAAGGAAATAGTCAATGAATTTTTTGTCTTTTTTTTTTTTTTCTTTTGCCTGCCTTAAGATTTCTGTCTTTGGTTTTTCCAGTATTGTCTGGGTATGGTTTTCTGTATTTATGTCCTGTTTGGGGTTCATGATGCTGTTTAAATCTGTGGCTTGACACTTTTCAAGAATTTTGGAAAATTCTCAGCCATTATCTGTTCATATGTTTATTCTGTCCTGTTCTCTCTGTCCTAATCTTTCTTCTTCTAGAATTACAATTACATATATATTTGATGTTTTCCCCTATCCCATATACCTCTTACTCTTTTGTATGTTTTTCACCCTTGATCTGTGAGTCAATCTAAATATTTTCTTCTGACTTACCGGATTCTTTTCCAGTTGAGCCAAATCTGTTATTAACCCATTCATGCAATTCTTAACATCAGTTATTGTGTTTTCAGAATTCCAGAAATTCCTAAAATTTCTTTTTTATTTCTTTTTATTTTTTAATTTTTTTGTTTTTTTCTTAAGGATTTTATTTATTTGAGAGAGAGCACAGAGCACATCTGGGAGGGGCAGATGGAAAGAGAGAAGCAGACTCCCCGCTAAAGAGAGCACCCAATGTGGGACTCGATCCCAGGACTTGGGGATCATGACCTGAGCTGAAGGCAGATACTTAACTGACTGAGCCACCCAGGCACCCCTATTTTTGTAATTATATTTTCATTTCCTCTTCTTTGCCAAAATTCTCAATCTCATTTTTTAAAATTTCTTATATGTATTCATCATAATTTTTAAAAATTTTACTGAATAATAACAAAATCTCCATATTTCCCTATGAATCTGTTTCTATTGTCCTCTGTTTTTCTTTCTGTCTCATCTTATGTGCTTGATACTTTTTAATTGATTGCCAGACATTGATATAGAACATTCAGCGATAATTTGTGGCCATAGGTGATGTTATCTTCCTCCGGAGAGGGTTTGTTTGGCCTCTGGCAAGCAGCCAGGTTGGGACACTAGCTGACTTAGATCATCTAATCAATGCAACTCTGCTCTTTGACAGCACTATTGTGTGTCCCCTGTCCTTGTATTCCTGGGGTACACCCCTTCAGGATTCCAGCTGAATTCCTATGACCCAGGTAGTTAACCAGGTCCGAGCCCTCTTGGCAAGCTCTGAATTCTAATTTTTCTTCCCCCCCGCTGACCAGGCATCCATTGAAAATTCTGCTCAGTATCTCACCTTCAGCTCCCACTTTTAGAACTGGCTGTCACCTGAGGAAGAAGAGCAGTGCAATTTCAGGCTCCTGCCTTTGGGCTTCCCTGTGTTCGCATATCCAGACCCCACAAACTCAGTTCCTAACGACCTAGATAGCTTTTCTAGTTCTCAAAGACAAGGTTGGTTCAAAACATACTAGTCCACTATCGCTAGGAACAGAACTCTTCTTTTTTATTTTATTTTATTTTATTTTATTTACTTCTATGACAGAAAGAGATCACAAGTAGGTAGAGGCAGGCAGAGAGAGGGAGGAGGAAACAGGCTCCCTGCCAAGCAGAGAGCCCGATGTGGGGGTTGCTCCTGGGACCCTGAGATCATGACCTGAGCCGAAGGCAGAGGCTTAACCCACTGAGCCACCCAGAAGCCCTGGAACAGAACTCTTGCCTATGTTTTTATTATATATCAGATGACTTCACTCTTCAGATTTTAAGCAGCAGGTAGATTTCTTAGAGAACAAGGGATAGAGTTCCAAACAGCCTCCCCAAACAGAGCTTAATGGAGAAGATGGGTTTTAAAGACATGGGTAGGTCAATGGGAAAAATTGGAAACATCCTTAAGGAGAGCCAGATCTTCACCACAGGTGGTAAATTCAACGATGATTACATATGTTATTTTATGTTATCAATCACATCACCAATACCTTGAGGAATGCTCTCTGGGATCTCCTTCAGTTTCCAGTATGTTCCTCAAGTTCTTGGGACCCCTTATTCCTGACATTCTAGTTTTTAATGTCCTTTCTTCTAGCCCATAATCCCAGGATTACTCTTGATGAGTTAAAAAAAAAATTATTCACTACCATAAATATGGCAACTGCCTGGTGACAATAACCAATCTTATCTGTTGCTGCTATTGTTTTTAGGAAAACAAAACCAAAATAATGACCACAAGGATGAAGCTGGCAAGGTTGGATAGGACTTAGGTGTAATACAGTGCAATACACATAAGAGTTGTGCAATAGATAACCTGTTAAATTATTTATTGGACAAAATAAATCTCTCTTCTTGTCTATAAAGAAATTTGAGCTGATCGCACCAATGGTTGACATGAGGTGAGAGGACATCTCCTGCCTGGCAGGGAGGGTTTGGCACAACTCCGAGAAACTGAACCTGGATATAAAGTCTGGTCAGGGCTTTCTGTTCCTTCTTCTGAGTTGGTGTGTGTCACTTTCATCTTTATTCCATTAAAAATAACAAATTCTTTATGTCTCTAGTCCAGGTGAATCCCTCCCTCTCTGGAGGCTTAAATTGGCTATTCTGTTGGCAGAATTCATACCTGTTGTTGAAAGACAGGAGCCTCTGCTTCCCACCTCGATCACAGTAAGAAACAGGAAATCCCTGTGGGGGAATAAAAAAACAAAAACAAAAACTAACTCATAAAAATGCAGAAATGGTCCAGCATTCCTTTCTATGTAGATACTGTGGAAGGAGACAGAGGTGCAGACACTAATGATATACTATACAGTGGTTAATGGAACCTAATAAAAATATAATAATAAAAAAAGAGGTACAGATGCTCCACAGCTTTATATTCCGATAGACCAGAGCATGGAGTGTGACCGGAGCATTGATGTTGGGGTTACGCATCTTATGTTAGACTTAACTCTTCCTAACAACTATCATTACTTGAATGTTCTATCTGTAGCAAGAACTGTAATGATGGCATTGTATTTTCACAGTAACTTCAAGACACATGTTGGCTGGTTTATATTCTTTATGAGAAGGACAGTCCAGTATGGCCACAAGACGATACAGAAGAGAGGGTCAGGCAAAAACAGAAGTTTACTCAAGAGTTTAAAGATTTTCTAGAGAACCGAACTCTAGTGTCCTAGAGACAGGAGGATGCAATGTGGGGCCACATGGAAAACACCGGGGAGGTCAGGAGGCAGAGGATAGGAGTAGGAAGGAACACCCATCACTGGGATTTCTGTGGGAAAGGCAAGGAAGGAAAAGGTAATGAATTTAGGATTAACTAGTTTGAATAATTTTGGTGGGTTTTGGTCTATAGGGCTGGTCCCTGGTCCCTTGGCACCTGGTCTTGAGATAAGGCAGAGTAATATTAGTTCTGGGATGCATAGGCCAGTAGCAGAGGGGTGCTTCTAGATGGGTTAGTTTGCATATCAAAGTCATGCTGGGGTGGGGGGCAGGGAGGGGAAGGGGAAAAGGGGAGGAATTGGGGGGGGCCTTTGGCCATCTGTGAGAATTAGCCAGGGGAAGAGTAGTTTCTTTCCAGTCCGAATGGTTTCCCATGATGTCAAATATAATAATATAATATACAGAAAATTATGTATATCCAATACATTAGTATTCCTGCATAATAAAAAGAAACTGAGGTTCAGGAGTTTCAGTCAGAGCTCAACTAGTAGTTGTCAGAGTGGAATTAAATCTGAAGACTGACCCTAAGTGTTATCTTGCATTAATTTTTCCTTAATTAAAGTTTTTCCAACTCATAACATTATTCCTAGACATGCATTAAGAAAAATGAGACAATACCACTAAAATGCTTTGATTTCTTTGGTGGATAATTTTGCAGATTAATTGAAGTTAACATGCACATTTAACGGAGTTGGAGGCACTCTGTAATTAAAAACATTCATCTACCAGTATCCTCCAACTATTTGATTTCAGTGAATTTTACATTTCAGCTTATTTGGGCTGGAGAGTAAGGCCTTGCTCACTCAGTAAACCATATAGCTTGAGATGTATGTGGTATGATGTTTCCTTTTTTCTACCTGGAACAGAAAAAGTAAAAAATTACACATAAGGAGCTTTCCAACCAAGAGTTGTGAGGTCTTGGAACTGCATTTTGCATCTCCATTTAGGAAAAAAAAATCTCTTCTATGGGAGACAGATTTTACTGTTTAAATAGAGGGGGAATATAAAGAAGGTGAACGACCCTTTTGTAGGGAAGATAGTACAATTAGAAATTTAAACGTTTTCTAGAGAGAACTCAGTGTCAGAAGCAGAAAAAAAAAACTTTTATGGGAAATACTAGAACAAAAAACAAACAAATAACTAAGCAACAGCTTTTAGATCAAGCCTAAATGTTAATAGTTGGGAGACTATATTTTTATCTTTTTATTCATTAAAATTTTAATCCTGCCTCTTTCCAAAATGGACTCAGAAAAAAGTCTCAAGAAATCACAGCATAAAATAAGGGTAATAAAAGAAAATTCTGTTTCTTCCTTCTTATAACACTTGTGATACCAAATGTGTGGGTTTTCCATATCAAGTAATTCTCTAATTCTCTGTAGACACCTGCTGGGTATCCTACAATTTAATTATGACAGCAGCTACCCGGAATGAGAGTAGACCGCATAGGCTAAGTGCTCAGTCACAAGACCGCTCCCCCTCCAGACACCAGTCACAGGTTGCAGGTTGTCACTGGTACCTGTGACTGACCAGCCATAAATCAGGGGTTCCCATAACTCTCTTCTCAGGTTCAATGCTTCGCTAGAATGGCTCACAGGACTCAGGGAAACATTCTTACCAGTTTATTATGAGGGATACAACTCAGGAAAGACCAGATGGCTGCGTTGCAATCGGAAACATGTGGGAAGGGGCGCCCTCTCCAGGCTGCCACCCACCTGGCACGAGGATCGGCTCATCAACCGGGACACTCTCGGGATCCAGTCCTTTAGGGTTTTCATGGAGGCTGCCTCACGTGGACATGATTAATCAGATGGATCACTTGTGCGTGTACTCAATCTCCTATCCTCGACCCTTCCTCAGGTGTCTAGGATTGGGCCTGAAAGTTTCTGGGCAACAGCAGAATCAGCTTTTTTTTTTTTTTTTTTTTTAAGATGTTATTTATTTATTTGACAGAGATCACAAGCCGGCAGAGAGGCAGGCAGGGGCGGCGGGGGGGCGGGGGGAGTAGGCTCCCTGCTGAGCAGAGGGCCCGATGCGGGGCTCAATTCCAGGACCCTGAGATCATGTCCTGAGCTGAAGGCAGAGGCTTAGCCCACTGAGCCGCCCAGGCACCCCAAGAGTCAGCTTTTAACTTTAACTCAGCTATGGTCGAAAGGGGGCTTATTAGGAATAACAAAAGAAGATCCTCTCACCCTTGTCATTCAGGAAAGCCCAGGGGTTTTTAGGAGCTCTGTGCCAGAAACCAGGATGAAGACCCCATACTTAGTTCTTCTATCATAACGGCTCAGATGATAAAACAGAAAGGGAAAATGACAGTCAGTGAAAGCAGAAGACCATATGGGCTAACCCAACTTAAGAGTTAAAATGACTCTTGTAGTAGAATTTTAACTCTGGGCTTCCTGGGATGTGATAATATATATCTATGTCCCAAGACTTCTCCCTTTCAGACACCAGCTACAAGTTTGTATGTGTATATATATATTTGATTATATATACACAGTATATATTTTAGAGTAGACCCCCACAGATATGTGTGTGTGTGTATACACACACTAAATATATATATTTAATTAGTTTTTGTATGTGTTCTTCCAAGTTTATGTGAGAAATTTAATTGTTGCTTACAATTTTAAGTAAAAACATTAAACACAACTATCGTATAAACTATAAATTACTGGGGAAAATTCATGGCAAAATATATATATTTCTTCTTTAAAAATGTTAATAGACTTTATTTTTTAGAGTAGTTTTAGGTTTACAGCAAAACTGAGTGGAAGTTACAAAGATTTCTCATATACTACCTGCCCTCACACACAAAGAGGTTCTCCCAATTACCAACATCCCCCACCAGAGTGTTTCATTTGTTACAACTAATGCACGTATGTTGACATACTGTAATCACCCAGGGACTATAGTCTAACAACAGGGTTCACTCTTAGCCTTGTATATTCTATAGGTTTTTACAACGTATAATGACATGCACCCACCTTTATAGTATCCTACAGAATAGTTCCCTTGCCCTAAAAATCTGTGCTCTGCCTATTCATCTATCTCTTCTCACTAACCCCTGGCAATGACTGATTTTTTTTTTTTTTTTACAGTCTCCATAGTTTTCTGGCAACCATTTTTAAAAGGGAAACCTGATACAGTAAGTTTTCATCTGAAGATAAAAGACATAACATTTTCTCAGAAGAGACAACATTTTTTCTTGGCTCTAAATTCTGTAAGAAACTAGTTACCTTATGGGATCGAGATACCCGCAACAGTCTTCCAGAAAGTGTAGGTGCAGATCTTATTTAATTATATTTTGAAATAAACACCTAAAAGCTGAAAGTCCAACCAACTCAGTAAGAGAAGTCTTCCAGGTTCTAAGTTAAGTTCCAAGAGTCTAACTTGATCCAAGTTTGCTATTTGGGAAATTGCACAGTTGTGTATAGCACATCCCCTATCTAGACTGCCTTCCAGAAATATCACTTATTTTAACAAGTACTTTTATAAGCACGAAAATTTTACCTAAAGAACTGGCCTCCTGTATTGTTCTAGAACAAACAGATCCATGTTTAGAAACCAGAAGATTGATCATTTACTATGAAAGGTGAAAAACTTAACTAGTACTTCCCCCATGTGGCAGTGGGATGCAAGAGGATTTGGCAACTTTGAATTTGCTCAAATACTTTGATAAAAGCTCAGTTGGGATGAGATAGTCACAATACAGCATGTCAGAGTTGGTTTAGGCATGGAAAATGTTAATGTGAATGTCTCCAGTTGCCTGCCTGGGACATAGAAAAGTCTTATAGCAAAGCTTTTCACTGCCAGTCGTAAGACATTTCTTAGAGGTCGAGCCCTGTCGAGCTTGTACTACGTACACCATGTGCTGGATGGAGTACTTTGTACAATTTACCTAGTTAAATCGGGTGAATTATATGTTCAGGATCCCAAATACAGTGACTTGTTGTATGATGAAAATCACTGATTAAATTTCAGAGAAGGATTTTCAAAGACAACGATTTTTTTTTAGTATTGTTATAATTAACGTTAAGCTTTCTTTGTGGCAGCAATTAAATACCAAGTTCACCAGCTTCTTGAGGCCAGGACAAAGACAAGGGCCAGGTATTCAATTTAAAATTTTCATTTTCCTCCTTGGCATCCCGGAAAAACACATTTTCCAATTTTTCTTGCAGCTACGTTGGAGCCATGTGATGAGGTAGTGGCCAACGGAATGCCGCGTGTTCCCAGGTATGTTTGTTTGCACTCTTTCCCCATTATCTGTGTGGCAAGGTGAGGAGAACTCTAGGAAGACCACAGGAAGAAAGGAGCTCTGATCCCTGAATAGCCACTTGTAAAGGAATGCTTAGGAGACTGTCCAACCTGCATTAAATTGTACAGTAATAAGAGGAACAATTATTGTATCAAGCCGAAGATACTGGAGGTGATATGCTAGAGAAGTGTTACCATTCCTGGTTAACGGATCCGAAAAATTCATTGTCAACGTAAAAGAACCTTTCCATTTTTTAAATATATTCATTTATCTTAGAGGGAGAGAGCGAGCAGAGATGGGGAGGGGTAGAGGATGAGAGAATCTTAAGCAGACAGCACTGAGCGCAGAGCCCCATATGGGACTCGATCTCATGACCCTGAGCTCATGACGTTAGATGACATGAACCCATTGCACCACCCAGGTGCCCCAACCTATCCATTTTTCTATATGAAAATATGAATCCTGGGGTACCTGGGTGGCTCAGTGGGTTAAGCCTCTGCCTTTGGCCCAGGTCATGATCTCAGGGTCCTGGGATTGAGCCTCGCATCGGGCTCTCTGCTCAGCCGGGAGCCTGCTTCCCCCTCTCTCTCTGCCTACTTATGATCTGTCAAATAAATAAAAAAAACTTTAAAAAAAAAAAAACACTGCTTTCATTTGTGTCTATTTCAGTTCTTCCAGTGATATTAAAATAGAATGAAAGGCCTATCAGGTAAAATCTTCTATTGTCTTTGGCAGAATTATTTGAAGGTAGATGAGAAACACTGACAGTAATAGTTGTGCCTGATGCTTGTTGGTTGCTCATGTGTGTTATATTAGATGAAACACCAATGCCTTCAGTTTGTAAAAAGAAGGCTGGCATAAAATTTTGGGGTTTAATCTTTTAAGTTGATAATTTTTAAATTACATATCACATTTTCACATAGGTGTATGTTTATATATTTAAATCACCATCTTACCAAATAGTCTTATTTTTTTCCAATGAAATTTCTTAAGACTATTTGGCTATTCAAGTTGCCTAATCATATCATCTGAATGAGAACTTAGTTTCTTGCTTTCAATAATTCACCTTTTTCCTTGTCTGACTGCATCAAATCCTATTTCTGGGACATTATGAAAGTGGTGATATGGGCATTTGCATCTCATTTCCGACATGAATAAGAATTTTCCAAGTATGGGGCGCCTGGGTGGCTCAGTGGGTTAAAGCCTCTGCCTTCGGCTCAGGTCATGATCCTAGGGTCCTGGGATCGAGCCCCACGTCAGGCTCTCTGCTCAGCGGGAAGCCTGCTTCCCCTTCTCTCTCTGCCTGCCTCTCTGCCTACTTGTGATCTCTGTTCTGTCAAATAAATAAATAAAATCTTTAAAAAAAAAAGAATTTTCCAAATATTCACATTCTACATTATTTAGTTATTATTAGTAGTTTATTTTTTAAAATTAGGAATCAATAGCGCTGATCATGGAGTCTGCAGCCACCTCAGGTCTTCTTAGGTTTAAGAAAAGATTCTGAAAATTTAGGATCCCAAGACTGTAATGGTCCCATTGGGGCATTTACATATTCAGGGTAAGGGACAGGGACCAGGGTTTGCCTGCACAGCGGCATCAAGGGCTTCTCTTCAGTGTAGCTTCTCACACAGTGGAACAGCCCAGGGGCATGATGACAAACACTTTATCCAGATGGGAAACTGCTGGGGCTCCACAGACTCATGCCCCTCTGGAGCCAGTCTCTCCTCCGCATAGTGTCCAAGTGCTCTGCAAGGGACACATCCAGTTAGAAGAGTCCCTGAACTCAGGGGCTCTTTCAACCAATGTTGAAACTCATTCAACCAATGTTGTGGTTTGCTACCGGGTATATTTTGTTCTGTCTACATGCAGTTGATCAATCAGGGGTCCATTTTTACCAGCAACAGAGCAACATCCTTCACAAACCACCTTATCAGGTTGCCAGGGGAACGGAGCTAGAAAGTTAACATAAGGTCAAATTCTCATACAGAAGGGGCTAGGATTTTGTTAACCCTTTACCCACATAGACGTTTTCCGTGAACTTGATTATAATGGATTTTTTTGTATGTTAATAGACTATACTTGTAATCCTTTATTTAAGGCCTTTTGCAATTATATTTATATCAGAGATGAGCTGTATATTTGTGTGAGAAAGCTATTTTTTTCCAGAATTAAATATCAATAACTCCTTAGGAATAATTATAAGCACTCCTCTTTAGATATTTAAAAGAGTTTAAGGAGTATTGGAATTATTTACTCTTCAAAGGGATGATGTGCTCTGTGGTATAACTAGAACTGCCCTGTGTGGGCTGGAAAGGCCCTAGACACACTATTTCATAAAATCATTACTGATGATCATGTGAAGGACACAACATTAGGGAATATCTTTGTAAAAAATGAAAATGTTAGTGTATTTCACTGCTCCTTGTTGCTCTGACAAGGCACTTTAAGAAAGAGATGAGCTCGGCCAAAAACTGGTTACTCTGCAAGCAAGAATGCAAAGAAATGAGAATGTCCAGAAATTAAGGGCCTCCTAGGATTGAAAAAGACAACAGCTTTGATGCCCCAAACATTAATATCAACATAGGGATGTAAGCTTTATGGCAAGGATCACAGTCAGGGTGTTGCCCTTCCAAACAACCCTCTTATTTCAGCTCGCTTCAAGGTGGCCTCCATTAAGATGAGAGAGTAAGGTATGGACACAGGGAAGCAAAGAAATAAAGCAGGTTTCAGAACTAGGAGTCGAAAAGATTTTGGTTATGGGTATTGGTACAAGGAACTGACTGGAAACGATTAGATCAGATGCCTATTGGGGTCTTAAAGAAATCTGGTAGCCAAGGAAACCAGGAGCCTGGCCTGCAAATATCTCTGTTAGCCCCTTAAAGCAACACTCAGACCCTTAAGTTTGTACCAGTAGACAAAGAGCTGTGAATGATGGATAGCTTAGAAAGAAGACACATGTTCCAACAGTCCCTCCTGGTGTGGCCATGGAAGACGAATGAACACAGTTGGGGAAACAGAGGTGACCCGACTGTCTGACATAGGCATTTCTTCTGCTATTGGAGCAGAGAATCACCATAATTCTTGCTCAGCTTGGGGTCAAAACTGCAGTGAACAGGCAGCTGCATGCTCCTCATTCTTCCCTTTTCTTAATAGGAGTTCTTAAAGCAGGTATCCTGTCCTTATGCCACCACTGTATGTGGGATAGGGGGAGAAAGAGCTTGCTGAGAGCCACTACGAGAACTTGATAGAAGACACACATTTTCTCTGCCTCCTGCCCGGACACCATCTCACAACACACCATCACCTTACTCAGTCTCTCTTTAAATGTCACCTCTCCAGAGGGGCCCAAATCACTCTACCTAAAATCCCACCCCATTTCCTATCAGCTTATCCTTCCTCTACTCTCTCTTCATACCTTTATCCTCTCTTCACAGCACTTATTCCTCGACACCCCCACCCCACTCCAGTGTAAACGCTCTCAGGGCACAACCTTGTCTTTTTCCCAGCGGAAGTCCCAGTACCAAGAAATGGCCAATACATTGTATGCTCTCAATAAATATTTGTTGAAAAAAAAAAAGACAAAACAGTGGAGAGCCTCTAAATGTCCAAGTGTCTGAAGTTGCGCTTGGGTGATCCTATTTTGTTATTTATCTGCATCACATTGTGATTAGTGATAATTATCTGTGAGTGAGAACACTGCAATTAGTACTTGCAAGGTGGCATTATCCGGTGGGAAACCAAACCCAAAAATTGTCCTATTGGAAAAGTAAAGATATGGTGAAAGGCAAACTGTTTAGAGCTGGTTGTGTTCAAGACTGAAGCAGTAAAATGTCACTCCCATGGGAACTTCACCTCGTTTCAGGAATGGGGGTGAGAGCTACAGCTTACTAACCAGGTAGACCTTGGAAATCCTTTAGCATCTCCTCATTCCATGATTCAACAGAGACTGATCTAATCAGCTTCTGCTGACTCAGGGGAGAAGTTAAAGTTCACCAAGCAGAATTAATTCAATCCAATCCAACATTTAGTATTTACTGAATCTAAACCTTGTGCCAGGACTTGTGCCCTCCTATTGGTTACTGTCTCAGAGAACTCAGCGTGGTAGAGGAGCAATGCATGAAGCACACTGCTTTCGAAGTGACAGTATGGGATACATAGTGTTGTAATTATACCACAAGAGTCTCAGCCTGGCAAAAGACTCAGAAAAGGCTTCCTGGGTAAATGTCAGCTAAACTTGGATCCAAAGGGCAATTGGATTGTCTAAATGAAGAAGGCAGATGAATGGAGTGTTTTCTAAGCCAAAGAAAAAGATATGGGAAAAAATGTTAAAAGGCCTGCTGATGAGGCAGGCACTTTTGTTTCAGATACCGTCCTGTTTTCACCTATCACCTATCCTCCTTTCCTTCTATCTCCAGTTTGTAGCCTATAGGTTAGTCCCTTCTTGATACTCATCCATTGCTCTGCTAGAGCTTCTTTGCAAATCCAATCCAGGAATCAATAAACAAAGAAAATGGCTAAGGAGTAGCCGCTGGAGCCTGGAACCAAGCCTACATTACACTTACAAAAATTTGATTTTCTGCAGAAAAATATTTTGACTCCTACATTTTTGGACTTCATTAGAAAGATCTGAAATAGATGACACCAAGCTGTTTGCCTAAAATAATGTCCCAAGCCTGAATTGGCATGGATATTTCCTGAGATTAAAATAGAAACTTGTTTTGCTAACAGAAAACAACTTGGAAATCAAAGAGTCATTTAAGTTGAAACCATTATTTTTCCTTTTCTTGCATAAAATTCCTGTTTTTATACACACCAAGAAATCTGGATAGTGAGATCACCCTGCCACAGAACTTTCCATTAAAAATTTGAAGTTGGAGAACTCCCAAAAAGAAAATAAAGATAGAAAAAAAGTTTGTAATGTAACAAACTCATTCAACAAATATTTATGAGCACCTACTACGTGCTAGGCACTGTTCGAGGCACTAACAAAGAAACTGCCCCTTGAAGAGTTTGCATTCTAGCAGAAAGAAGACATAAAAACAGGAAATATATAGGATGCTGGAAGACCAGGGGTATGGAGCAAAGACATAGAAGACCAAATCATGGGGCATCCTGAGGGGACTTTAAATTTGGGTGGTCATGGTTGGATTCCTCAAAGAGGTGACATCTGAGCAAAACCTGAAGAAGTGAGAATGTGAACCAACATCTGGGCCCAGGCAGAAGTATCAGCCAGTCAATGGTGCAAAGGCAGGGGCATGCATGCCTGGAGGCTGTGAGAAAGGCAAGGAGGTCATGGGCTAGGGGAAGCTTGAGAACAGGAGACAAGGTCTGAGAGATATGAGAGATGGCACATCTCTGCACCAGGAAGTCACTGGGACAGGGTTTGAGAAGAGGGGTGACTCAATAGATAATATTTTAACATGCATTTTAGAATGATCGTTGCGTGTTTTCATTTGAACAGTCTTAGTACTGTATTATTATTATTTATTTATTTTTTACTCTGCAACAACAGAATGATTGTTTAAAATAGTTTCTAAATGTTCTCCCCAAGATCAGACACCACAGACTGCTAAGTAGTTACAGCCCGCCCTCTCTGGCCTGCACGTGCCCCTGGAGGGGCAGCCGTTGCTATCCTTCTAAATGCTCGAAGTTGAGCTGGCAGAGATAGAAACAGTCTGCACGTTCCTTCTACAAAACTCGACTGGAGAGCCAAACATTTCTTTCGGTTGGTTACAAAATAAAAAACAAGCCTTTGCCAACTCTGCGGGAGAAGCAAACTCCCGGAGTTTGCCTCCGCTAATTTGTCCAAGTCGTCAGTCGTGATGTGGTTTCACTCCGTGTAGATACTGCTCAGCTCCTGCCCCAGAAACGTCTCCCGTCTCCGGCTTCTCCGCCCTCCGGTGGAAGCCACGGCTCGCCCCTGCGGTCACCACCTGTTCGGGCGGAACCCGCGGAGCGCGCACCTACGCCCCGGGCCCCTTCCCTCCTCGGCTCACCCTTTCCTGCTGAGCGCCCTGCGTTCCCTCGCTCAGGCCGGGCTTGCAACTTTCCTCGCAGCCTGGCGCTCGCCCCACTTGGCTGGCCCTCAAGAGACGCCGCTTCCCTTGGCGATCCGGCTCCCGAGCTTCCCGCTGAGGGGCCAAGCGGCCTCACCCGCGGCCCTGCGCTGCGAGGGCGGCAAGGCAGGCGCACGCGCGCCCCCCGCCCCCTGCGCCCCTCCCCGCGGGCGGTGCAGCTCCCCCTGCAGCACCTCCCCTCGAGGGGAGGGAGCCAGAGGGGGCTCCCGGCGTCGCGCCGCAGACCTGCCCCGGCTGCGCGCGGCGCAGCTCTCTTCCGACAGCAGCTGCAGTGGCGGCGGCGCCCGCACTCCTCCCGGAGCCAAGGAGACGAGCGCCTGTCTCCTCCGCGCGCAGCACCCCCAACCTGTTCCCCGCGCGCAGTGGCGCTGCCGCCCGCGATTCGCCGCCCGACATGGATTTCCTCCTGGCGCTGGTGCTCGGCTCCTCGTTCTACCTGCAGGCGGCCGCCGAGTTCGACGTGAGGTGAGTTGGGCCACGGGGCGCGCTCTTCTAGCGCTAATTTCGCGCTCGCGGTGCTGGGGTCCTCTCTCCCCGCCGGGTTGCGCGCCCAGAAGTTGGGCGTCGGCGGGAGGAGAGCCGTCGAACCGCTCTCGCAAGCTGTGGCCGTCCGAGGCGGGGGAGGGTGCCCCCTGAGAGTCCGGGAGCCCAGCCGCGGCTCCGGCTCGGGGACTGGGGCCAGGGGAGGAGTAGGAAGGCTCCTGGAGCCCCGCACCTCGGCTGGGAGGGCGCGGGCTAGCCTCGTAAGCCCAGGTGATGCCCCGGACCCCGCCGGCCAGGAAGCTCTCGCGTGGGATTTAGACGGCTCTTTGAGCGGCGCAGCTTCAGGTGGCGGGGCCAAAGCCGTGCTGGACGCTGTCGGGGCCGCTCACACAAAGGGCGGGGGCGTAGGAGCGATGGGGCTTCCCGGGAGGACCCGTTTGCCTCCGCACTTGGTTTTCTTGAGGGAGGAGGACTTAAAATAAGGACTGGGGCGGGGTGAGGAGCGCTCCGTGTGTGTTTGTGTACGGCTACGCACGCACACACAGCTCCGGGACCTGGGGCGAGCCTGGCTGCAGCGTGCTCTGACAGGTTCCAACAACCCGGGCTCCGTCGCCGCTGTCACTCAGCCGCTCCTCTGGCGGCGGCGCGCGGCGCTCTGTGCCGCCGCGGGATCCGCTCGGGCGAGTGTGTGTGTTTGTGTGTGGGGCGGGGGGGTCAGGAGGGCGTGCTCGCTTACCCCACCTCCGTGCCATTAGAGACCAGACCCGCCCCGAGCGCCGATCGCTGCTGCTCGCGCAGAAACCAGGCTGGAGCAGCGGGCGGAGATTTTAACCGTGGTCTCGCCGCGGTCCAGCCTTCCTCTTTCAGAGAACCCCCCCACCCCCGCTCTGACCCCGCCGCGTATCCCTCTGCGCCTCCCCAAAGACAGCCGCACCTGTTTCACTTGTAATCTTGGAACGAATCAGTTCCGCGATTGATTAGCTTTCTTGTACCTGGAGGGGAACGGGAACCGGGGGAGCCAGTGGAGCGTTCAGGAGGAAAAGCGCAATCGCTAGTTTACCACCTGGTCGGAGGAAATCGAGAGTTCGGGATTATTTTGTACTTTGGGCTTGAGGGCATAGGAGGAGAGAAAAGAACCGGGAATTGGAAAGATTAGGAGTGTTTTGAGAAAATGTGGGGAGCGGCCAGAGGCTGGTTTATTTTATTAAAGCAATTCTTTGCTCACATTCGGGTATGTTGTGCATTTCTGGCACACACATTTGCAATAGGAAATATATCACATGGTTATGCACAAGATTTTAAAGTAGCTTTAATTTTAAAACAGCCAATTAAAACATTGACCCTCTGGGGGCAGAAATCAGGTGTGAATATAAACAAAGAAAAGATTCACCAAATAAGGAGTGAAAGTGGAATCTGGTGGATAAATTGGTATACTGAAATTGAATACTTTTAGCCCTTATTTACATGAGTGAGGAAGATAACATGAATTGTTGATGCAGAAAAGTTTTAAACCCCAAGGACATTTGAGATGTTAGCTACCCTTTAAACTCTTCTTGGTTTTATTTATACTGTTCCCACCCCCACCCCCACCCCACCCCCGAACATTTTCTGCCAAAGAGTCTTGCAAAGAGGTCTGATTCATTTGATTTTGAGGACGCTCCCATCTTTCTGCCCTTTTCTAAGGCAGAAATAAAAGGCAGAATTTTTTTTCTTTTGGCTTTGACATGTCCTATTATTTAATACTTTTCAGTTTATGATAAATCAGTCAGAACTGGTTTTCCACCAAGTAACAGGTGTGGGTCTTTGAGGAATCTGTTTTATTTCAAGCTTCAGAAACCACCCTGTGAGTGTCAGCCTTGAGAATTCTTGGTTTTAGCTGGTGCTTTTTCCATTTAAGAAAGGGTCTTCCCCTCCCTTTCCCCCTACTCCTGTGTGTAGTGTGTAGAGTGTGTGTGTTTAACTTTCTGAAATTTGGAATTAGATCACAGCAGAACTATTTTCCTGAATATGTTTTATCCTTAAATTTCTGCAGGCATGAAGGAGTTCATCAAAAATTGTTGGGTGTGACTTAAATTTTAAAAAATAATAACAGGAAACTATTTTTAATTTCAAAAGTGTCTTTATTTATTTTGAATCTTTTTGTTTGGTAGGTGGCCCAGGCAAATAGTGTCTTCAATTGGCCTGTGTCGTTATGGTGGGAGAATTGACTGCTGCTGGGGCTGGGCCCGCCGGTCCTGGGGACAGTGTCAGCGTGAGTATCATCCCCCAGGGACTTTCCATCTGAGAGGTGCAGCTTTCCACCATCATACATGGCTTCACTCTGCACATCATTGGGTTCATTACTGAGCAAGACTTGGTGGTGTGGTTCCAACATTCCTTGCCCCTTCTCAACCTGAGGCAACAGTCTTAAGGTGCCTGCTTTGTTATTCAGAGAACCACCTATGATGCTTACTGTAGCATTTGTCCCCAGTACTTCCAGCTCCTTTTCTCATCAGACCTTTTCTGTGCTCCAGACTCTGAGATGGGGGTGAGATAATTAGTCTAGACTGTATTTACACTAAACAGACTCTGAACCTTATAGCACTAATAAAATTCTTACCATACCTGTTGTGGAAAGTGGCCTATTTGTAAACCTTTTTATTTTTTATTTTTTGAAGTGAGATTGTATTGACTGTGTTCTAAATGGACCACCCACCATAATAAGTAACACCTGTGAAAAAGCATTATTTTTAAGTTCTAGAAGTAATCATGTAATAAGAGCCAAATCAGAACACTGATATTTACCTTTTCCGTGGATATTTTAATGGTAGAAATCAGAGCCACAACATGGAAATTTGAGAAATTTGTTCTTTGCAACTTTATCTGGGTCTCAAAATTGTATTCCACTTCCCCTATGAGAAAATCTGCAATTATCAAGTGAATTTCTGGGGCATTGTGCTAGGTTGGTGTGTTTGGTGAGATGATGGGAACGAAGTTGGATTCCTTATATCCCAGTGTTTTATTGTTCATGAGAAAGGAGCTTAGAGTAATAGAAAGGTGGGTTGAAGGAGGCTGGAGCTGGACAGGGCTGAGCTTGCCTTAGAGATATGTTAAAGGTGGGAGCAACTGGGTAGATTTAAGTTTAGGAAAGCTAAGAATACCCACAGCTGTTTTCATCTTTGAGAATTGTGCGTATCTGCCCTTAACCTTGAGGAGGAGGGAGAGTAATGGTCATGGGTTGACATCCCTGGTTGGATACGGAACGGGAAAGCAGATTAACGTTTGTCTGTTAACCTGCAAGCTGCTGGGCCAGACTTTTGCACGGTTGGGCCGTTGACCCTTTTTATAAGGGGAGATGATGGTAACTCTAGTTTCCAGTAAACAAAAGAATTAGGCAAAGCTGCTGTGTCCTACTGGTTGTTTTTAAGGGAAGATGGTCCAAAAGAAGAATGGTACCTGGTGGAGTTGTCTTCTGCCCATTATACTAGGGTGTCCGAAGTATTCACCAGGGTAGGGATGGGTATTTGAAGAGCAATCAGGCTTTGATAATCAAAGGGTGAAGAGAGGACCCTTCTCTTGGCCCAACACGCACACGCTGTTCCCAAATTTAAACAAATGAGTAGTTTCTTTGCAGGAATGGAGATAATTTCCTCTTTTGCTGCCTTAATTGGCAGGGCACTCCCAAAATGAAGGTTGGAGTGCTTTGGGGTGTGCACAGTACCCCAGGCCTACCTAGGACAAAGCTGTTTTGGCAGAAGGCCCTGAGCACAATGGAGCACACCTTCTCTGGAGTCAGAGTGCCAGAGCATTCGGCAGGGGCAGGGGTGCAGGGGTGTAGGAGTACGTATGCACTCTGCCAGATGCACTCTAAGAATGTCAAGGAGAAAATTCCTCTGTCTCTGAGAGGTTCATCAACTGTGGAATTCCCCAGAAAGAACCTCTCTGAGCTGTTCGGTCTTTTTACATGTAATTAAATTTTCTCTGGTATACAGCAGCTGGGTGATTTCTGAGTTTGATTGAGCGTAAAGACCTTTCCAAGTTACAGTGGCTTACTGAATTGAAATATCCAAGTAAGTTCCTAGCATACTAGCTTTCCCAGCAGAGATGAGACACTGTTTTATTATTTTCTATACCTTTGTTTTGCTTCTAACAGAATGCAAAGTGGTGAAGTGTAATAATTGATAGTATTCATCTTTTCTTTCTTTGTATTCCTTGAGAATCTGAGGAAGCTGTAACAATTGACAAGTCAGTTATTGAATGGTGATGTTATAAAAACGTCTAAGATGATCTTGCACAAATCACAGTTTATCTCAACTTAGATTTGGTGAAAAGTTTGAGAAGCAATGTAATGGAGGGGAATGTGGACTTGAGCTAGACTGCCTGGGTTTAAATTTCAGTTCCACCCCCTTATTAGCTGTGTGACCTTGAGCAAGTCATTCAACTTCTCTGTGCTTTATTTTCCTCATCTCTGAAATGGATATAAAATAGTACAATACCTCACAGGACCGTAAATGAGGTGTAAATGAGTTATTCATAAAGCACTTAATGCTGTTCCTGGCACAGAGTGAATGCTATGTATATGTTTGATGAAAGTAAAGAAATATGAAGAAATACTGCTTTTGAAAGAGTGCTCTGGAATGGGACATGCCCATGCTATCAGGTTCTTTGTTTTCTAGACATGATAAATGTATTTTTGCATTTTACTGCCAAAATAAAAACAATGATTCCAAGGCTCTCCGTGTACAATAAAATAAAATGCTTTTAAATTAAAAAAAGCCAGGTGGACCATTACCATTAGTATTATAAATGGCAGAGTTGTAAAAACAAGTTCAAAGATGGATGTTTACTTGTGTTTTTTTGTTTTTGTTTTTTCCAGAATCTCAGATGGTCCAAATGTCTCCTGTCAGCTTAGAGCTCCCCTGTCTTTGTTTTGCTATAAACAGGTAGAGGAATGTAGGGGCCAGAGGTCAGCTCAAAGTAGGAAGAACACCAAACAGAGGCTTGCTAGGGACAAACAGAAAGCTCCTGATTAGTTTTTAAAGGAAACTTTTATGCAATTGAAACTTTTGTCCCTCCATTTATTCAAGGAAAAAATGCCTTGCTGTTCATTAACTCTTATACCTGGTAATGGACTACCTACAAAGATTCCAAAAAGCTTCTGGGAAATTTAATGTGAAAATTGTTTTTGTCTTTCTGACCCTCAGATCATTTCAGAGTTCTTACCCATGAGGAGCATTCTCCTTTCCTCAGCAAAGGTTTGGTTCTTGTTTTTCCCAACGATTCACTTAGGAATTTTCCTTCAGACTAGCTCAGCAAAGCAAAAGTAAGCTATCTCCACCTAGACAAAGAAGCTCCCACTTTATCCCTTAGAAGATGTGCAAGTGGGGGAGGCCATACCCTCATTGTATATATATTTTTATTATATCTCACGTCCTAGTGCCATGACCCTTTGGTGTTTAATCCATTTGGTCGAGCATATATAAGATGTTTTGACTCTCTTGCTATGAGACAAGCAGATGTATTGATAGAACATGCTTGCTACTCCCCTTTCCATGGCCTTGTTTGGGGTCAGTTGACTTTGCATACAGCTCGTATTGCTCAGCCCCCACTCCTGGTCACAGTGTCCAGCCACAAGCCGCATTCAGCTGGACTTCTCATCCTTCCTTCAGACACTGAGGAAGGAAGGATGCTACCCAGACATGCATAGGAGCTATCTTCTGCTTCCTGCCCGTGCCACCTGACATTCTATCCCAACGTTCCTCCCCGGTTGCAGAAAGCAGGACCTAGTCCAGAAACAGGTTGTGTTTTCATAGTTCTTTTAGAGGTCATACCCTTACCTTCTTTCTATCCTTTGATTCTTTGTTTTATATTCTTTTTTTTTTTTAAGTTTATTTAGATTCCGGTCAGTTAACATACAGTGTAATGTTAGTTTCAGGGGTACAGTATAATGATTCAGCACTTACATACATCACCTGGTACTTTTCACAAGTGTCCTCCTTAATCCCCATTCCCTATTTCACCCATCCCCCCACCCACCTCCATTCTGACCCATAGATAGGTCCCTATGCATTGAGAATTCAGAACTTGATTTTCCAGTTGTCTTGAGCTTTATCTTTATCAACTATTGATGTGGCTTTTTGTGGTAAAGTGAGATTTTCTTAAGCACAAACATTGATAGTTACAGATTTACAACACACCACATCTTAATTACTCAGATTGTCACAAAATACTCGTTTCTTGTTCTGTAATTATTCTATTCCTTCACTTTCCCATCATATTAATGGTACATTTCACTTTAATGATTTTAACAATTTCTCCTACCAAGTGGGGATCTCTGTAAAAAACGATTTCTCAAGGTTTGTGTATTTTATTTTAAAAAACAACTGTGTATGCTGTGGAACTCTTAACTAAAAGCATTAAGTAGTTTGGGACACATGAGTGTCATTAATGTTTATATCTGGTTAGCTATTTATTTAATTTTTTTTAAAAAGATTTTATTTATTTATTTGACAGAGATCACAAGCAGGCAGAGAGGCAGGCAGAGAGAGAGGAGGAAGCAGGCTCCCCGCTGAGCAGAGAGCCCGATGCGGGGCTCGATCCCGGGACCCTGAGATCACGGGACCCTGAGATCACGACCTGAGCTGAAGGCAGAGGCTCAACCCACTGAGCCACCCAGGCGCCCCTACCTGGTTAGCTATTTAAAGAGCTTCCCTAATATAGAAGGAGTATAGAGGATCTAAATATTGTATTTCTGTATGGTTGTTTTTCTGTTTACTTGACTTACAGATTTGGCTGTGTATTTGGCTATGACAGTAGTGTTTCTGTGGAAGGCACTTTTTAGAGGTGTGAAGAAAAATTCAAAATACAACAAGTTCCAGGTTTTAACAAAGCTGTTTTCTGAGTTCTTTGACTATCACTGAGCAATTTGTGGTTTCTGAAGGATATATGTGAATTAGGGTGATTTTGTATCATTTTTCCTTAAAACCAGGCAAAATGCAGATGTTCTGGTATATTTTTCTGAAAAATTTGGAAAGATGTAAAGCCTGTATCTGGAGTTTGACTTTGCTTTATTAGTTCTAAACCTCATTTCTTCTTACCCCATCCCTGAGGTTAGTAAAGGCTACAGCTGTACAACTGTCAGGGAAAGTGAAATTTTTGAATTCTTATCAATGTTAAATAAATGTATAGGTTAGTGTGACAGGGGACGGAGAAGCAGTAATTTATTCTGAAACTATTTTGAAGTTGTTAAATAATTTTGCTGGATAATATATAATACTGGCTCAGGAATGAGGACCTTTGAAAGACAGAGCAAATTATTAAATTTCTGTATTTCAAATGAAAAGATTATTAGTTTAAGCAGAGATTTTGATTTTGTAAATGAAACATTTAAATTTCATGTTTTATTCATTACTTGTATCTGGGTTCAAAAAATCGTGAAAATGGAATGTGATTTATTAATTTTTGCTCCCTATACTGGTTTCCTGTCCCTGGTCACAAAATTGTATAAATTATACCTTTCTTTAATTATTTAAATTTTGAACACTTTCTTTAAAATAATCTAGAATAAATGAGAAATACTGGAATTGGCTTTGAAGACCATACATAGGGTTTCCCTCAGAGAGAGATTATTCCTAGTAAATGCCTTTCCATTTTGAGGCGGCAACTATGATGACCTCCATTGAATGTGGTTTTGCATTTTATAATTAACCTTCCTTAGACCCATACAGTCATACCTAGTCCAGGAATAACTGGGGGTCTCAGGTAGACTATACTGCCCAGAGCCATGTTGCAGAAGGCCAGCAGGTCCTGGGGCCACCTTAATGGGGCTGAGCACACTTCACTGCCTTAATGTCATTTTAGCTTCCTACTCTATTTTGAGGGGTGGTAATGCAGATTCTGTTTTTTTTTTTTTTCCTTTGTTTTTCCCCAGGTAGGAATAAAAGCAAGGCAGTGGGCACTCCTATAACTACTTTTAGCACTAAACCTGTTCCAAATCCTGAGGAAGTGAAGTTTTTGATTAAGATTATTCAACTACCTCTTTCTGTGAAAAGCTTATTTAAGAACACCATGTACTTTCGGTAACTTCAAGTGGTTTTGGAATGTAGATTCCAAACTAAAATCGGTGTCAAAGAAGTTTGACCTTTTCAAACAGGTAGTTTTGAGTATGCATAGTGTTGAAAGTTAAGTTTGACAGAAATTACTTTGTTCCTTCATCTTTTCTCCTATTGGAATTGATCTTTATGTAATGCTCTTAAGATATACTCCTTTTCTACCATCGTCTCTTAATGTTAATCTGGGAGGGTTTTAGCCCTCATGGATTAGAAACGGTATTTCCTAAACTGGGAGGTTAGGTCAGGGAAAGGGAAACAACTCAAGTTGCTGCAAGGTCTGCTGCTAGATCTGACTTCAGATCCCGGCCTCAGAGATGTCTGCCATAGAAAGTGAAGGAATACACGAGTACTCATTGCTACCAAGCAGGCACTTCTGGCCCCAGAAGCAACATTGTATTTCTACTTGAAAACTTTCCCATAGGCTTCAAAACACATGGGTGTGTTTTTCGTCCTTTAGTCTCTGTTATAGGGAGCGTAATAGACAGCATTTTTGAAGAGTGCTTTTTATCTGTAGAGTTCAGCTTATATCCATTTTGAGTCCATTTTACTCAACTGCATGCTTTTAAAGCAATCGTCCAGTGATGCTGAATGATTGCATGCGGCATCTCTTAGTGAGTAATGGAAGATGCTCATCATGTGGGAGATGAAAGGGAAGGAGAGGAGGGTTCTTATGTCCTCATCCTTGGTGCTCCCCCTCCTTCCTCACCATCACACACATAGTTTCAGCCCTTTCCCACCAACTTGATGCAGGTTTAAAAATTTTTCCCATCAATCTTTTAAAAATACTTACTTTGTAAGAAAAAATGCATTTATTTCCTCAAGTATCCCTCTTCAGAACAATGAATGTTATCAGCTTTTTTTGTACCTTTCAGAAAGGTTTTATATATTTATGGGCAAATTTCTCTCTCTTCTCTACCCCATCTCTTTTACAAAAATGAAAGTATACTGTATACATTGTTCTGCAATTGCTCCTTTTCCTTAACAGCGTGTCTTGGAAAGCTTTATTTATCATCAGTACATGAGGAGCCTGCTTTTTTAATGGATGTATAGTATTCCACTGCATGGCTATATCATAATTTATTAATCAGTTTCTTATTGATGGACATTTGTGTTGATCCTAATCTTTTACTAATATAAACAATTCTAAAATAAGTAACCTTGAAATATACAATGGAGAGATATTGTTTTGGATGTGTGCTAGTATTTCTACAAGGTAACTTTTTATGTGCGATCAAATGGCATATATGTTTGTGGTTTTGACGAACTGGCCAAGTGGTTTCTTACTTGGTAGTAAATAGTTACGGAAAAGACTGGATTAGAGTGCTGACTTAAAGCTCTGGCAATTCCATATCCAGAATCTGATCTGTTGCTTAATTCTAGGATACTCTGATCCCTCCTGTTTCTCCCAAAAGCTCCTCTGGTAGGTCAGTGAAGGACCTTTGTTCCCCTTTTTCTTCTGTTTCCTCTTGGAACAGAGGCAACTGGCTCATACTGGGAAGATGGAATGTGGTTTGTCCATTTGCCAGGATTTCCACCTGGCATCCTGACAATTGGCTGTGTATTTTTTTATGGATGTGAGGTCCTTTTTACTTGTAAGAAGGATTTGCACATTCTTTAAAGAATTGCTTAATTCATTGACCTTTTATTTATAGGTCAGTCATAATTTTTATCACTTTGTGTAGATGATTTTCTTTTTTATTATTAGGGAGGATTATGTAGAATTTTGGTATCTGAATAAAGTTTTTTGGGAGACCTGTTATGATAAAAAGATTTTCAGGAAACATTAAAATATTGTTGTGTCAAAATACTTTAATAAAATGACTTTAAGACCATCAAGGCATAACTTTTCCATTCTAATCTGGAAGTGATTCTAATCTTTATCTTAATTATGTTTTAAAATCATTTTGCTTAACAAAATAAATGCATGCCTAAGTGAAAAATTAAAAGACTCGAAGAGAAAGAGAGAAGGTAGTGAAGGTAACTCTTTCTACCTTCCCTGTTTCCCTGACACCTAATTCCAGTCCCAGGGACTGTTTCTTCCTGTTTTTTGCGGAGATTTGTAAGCATTTGCAACTTATTATTGTTTATAAATTGATAGCATAAAGTAAGAACTATTCTGTGTTTTCTTTTTTCATGTATCACATTTTAGAGATCAGTCCTTATCAGTTCATGTAAACCTGACTCATTCTTTTATTATTATTTTTTAAGATTTTGTTTATTTATTTGACAGAGATCACAAGCAGGCAGAGTGGCAGGCAGAGAGAGAGAGGGGGAAGCAGGCTCCTTGCTGAGCAGAGAGCCCGGTGTGGGACTCGATCCCAACACCCTGAGACCAGGGCCTGAGGCAAAGGCCGAGGCTTAACCCACTGAGCCACCCAGGTGCCCCGACTCATTCTTTTAAATGGCAGTATAATACCTCACCAGATGTAAATACCTAATTAATTTTAAAATTCTTATTTGTGCATATTTAGGTGATTTTCAGTATTTTGGTTTTTATGAAATGTGCTGTAGTCAATATCTTTGCATATTCATCATCACTGTCATATACATTTGGATGTGGGAGAGTTATAGGGACATTCTATTTTTATGGAAGTACAGTAATTGAAGAACTCATTTTTATAAACCATCTCTATAAAATATGTCACTTAAAGGAGATTAAATCATGGATAATATTACGCAGTGGAAACCTTCTGTTCAGCCACATTTTATTTTTGATACCCTGAGAAGATAGTTTAAAAGAGAAATAGAATTTGTTCCTTTGTTTCTTTTTGTTTATATTTTACTTTGGGGGAGGATATGAAGTGGCTGTCAGGAATGCATGCAATAAAATAGGAAAACAGAATTAATGAGGGCTGGGGGAGGGAAAAAAAGGAGAGAATAAAAGGTAAGCTGGCAGGAGGAGAGTTATTGACATGTAGATATGTCAGGCATAGGATCCTAACTATGTCTTATAATGTGGCTGTTAGCTTCTGGTAGCCAACAGAAAAAGAAGTGTTACTGCTCATATAATTCATGATGTTTGTTAGGGGAAAATCAGACCAGTTATTTGGGGGAAATTATGGCTTTTCCCACATGTAGTTCTGAAAGAAGACTTTCACGTGGTCCTTAATGGAGTGGGAGTGAATGGTGGAGAGGAAGGGGCCACAGCAACATTTGTCATGAAGCCAGTGGTGGTTGTACAAAGCTGTTTCCTAGAAGATGCTCTGATCTAAGATGAGGCTCCCTACTCTAACAGTGCAGTTCATGGGAAGTTTAAGAAGCATTATCTGCACACTTAGCTTTCTGATATCTCTGCTCAATCCATCTCAGAATAGCTGTGATTCATGAACTCTTTAGGGCTTAATGGACAATTCCAGGTTAGAAAAGGCAGTTTTAAGTTAGGATCCCTAACAACATCCTGAAGTTTGCTGTATTATTAAAGTCTAGCCCATACCTCTCTCTCTCTCCCCCCGCCTTTATATTTCTTTCCTTCCTTTCATGTATTTTAAACATCAGTCAACACTTGGTACAGTGTGTATCCAGAGTCGTTGTGATTGGAGTGTAGATAGATGTCTCCTGTGATCCAGTATAAGGAGGTTCTGTCAATAAATCAGTGGGAGAATTTTTTTATATCGATCTTGTATGAGTTACTTTTGTATTCATTGGATATCAGTATAAAAGTTCATCACCATTTTGCTATGGTCTTATTCATCTCTAAGCAAATTGTGGCTTGGAATAAGAGAAGAGGCATAAACATTGCCTCTGGGCATCATTTGTCCTACTTGAGCTGTTCCATGAAATAGGGCCAGTGAACTCAGAAACAACAAACTCCTTGACCAGTGCTCATTTCCCCCAAAAGCTCTGGATTGTTACAGATATGCAGAGGAGCCCAAATGACCCTTAGTTGTTATTCCAGTTTCCCTGGATCTCATGAAGGGCTGCTTTAAATAAGCCTCGTAGGCCTGAATAGACTCAAAGCAGAATCCGTGGTAGGTATTCTTCATGTTCCTAACCTGCCTCAAATTTAGCTCCTTTTCGCTGGGGTGTGAGGAAGCACTGATTCTCCTTCAGTCATGAAGCCCCAGGGTCAATGGAACCTGAAACACTGATAGACACATGTCCTCAGAGAGCCTGTCTCTCAAGGAAAGATAGCTCAGTGTGTGTCTTGAGAGGGCAGTAATCCAGGAAGTACCCCCATTTCCTTGGGAGAAGCAGACAAAGAAAGCAGAGGCTTTAAATGCCTCTTCACAGAGATCTGTACCAACCAGGAATCGAACTGGTCTGAGAACTGTTACCCTGTGTCAGTCAACCTGGAAGGGAACTAAGGAGTTTACATTTTAGAGCCCAAACCTTCTATTCTGTCATGGGAACAAATACATAATCTGTTATCAAAGATAATAGAATGCAGCCAAAATAATTTGGCTTGAAAAAATTTCGAAATGATATCAGTCATTACAACCATAGAAAAACGTTAGTAGCATAACCTATTGTGATTCACAGTGCATCCTTGGGAATCTACCAGGGCAAATTAGTTGCAGAATGTACACCCAGTTACTAAAACTTGATGTGTTACAAAGTATAGAGTTCAGTTAAATAATATCAAATTAAATAAATTTTATGTTTTGATGCTGTAAAAGTTTTCAGCTTTCTCATTTCATCATTTAATTAATAGTAGTGCATAATTAAAGAGATAATTGTGATCATAATAGAATTTCTAATAAAATTACTAATAAAGCCAGTATAAAAGAATACATTAAAGCCTTAATCAGATAAAATGTTGTTATGTGTGGTAAAATAGTGCCAGATATCTATGTGTTCATTCCATATTCTTTTTTTTTTTTTTTAAAGATTCTACTTATTTACCTGACAGAGAGAGAGAGAGAGAGAGAGATCACAAGTAGGCAGAGGCAGGCAGAGAGAGAGAGGGGAGCAGGCTCCCCGCTGAGCAGAGCCCGATGTGGGGCTCGATCCCAGGACGCTGAGATCATGACCCGAGTCAAAGGCAGAGGCTTAACCCACTGAGCCACCCAGGCGCCCCTCATTCCATATTCTTTCATAGATTCTCTCAACAATTTTACTTCTAACTTAGTCTAATAATAAATAATATGAAGTGAACTTGTTATTGTCATTATGGAAGGAAAAAGATATGAATAGGCAAAGCAATTTCTTTGCTTTAGAATATAGTAGACTTTGAAGAAAAAAACCCTTTTTTATTTATATATTCATTATAAATTTAAAAATTTATAATTTATTAGAGACCCTCATTTTCCACCATACACTGACTAAAGACTGGAGAGACATCCTTGCTTATGTACTGCGTGTACGGGGAGAGGCAGTTTGAGACTGAGGATTTGCCATCAGTTATTGGCACGTGGGTAACCTAGAGTCAATTAAATTTTAAAATGGAACACTTCATTTGGTCATTATCTTTTTAACCATTCTGTAGATTAATGATATAAATTCTCCAGAGCTGACACGTTTTCCTATTGTAACATCATCCTATCACAAGGTTAGGGTTGCCTTTTATAGATAGTACTGATTTATGGTGAGATTTTAGGAAATACATCATCATGGATTAAATTTACACTGGTATACACAAAGAAAGAAACAATTGGAAATTTCTGGATTTATGCTTACCTTGTCAAAAACAATGTTGTTTTTCAAAAATATTTGCCTTATTTTCATACATTAGGGTTCTCAAACTCAGTTTCTAGGACAGATCCCTAAATGGTCAAAGTTATGTGTTGCGACATTTACAGAAACTAGTTCCACAGATAGACTATCCAAATATAAGCTTCCTGCCACCCAAAATATTTTTCTAAAGCCTTTGGTACTATTTTATTTCAATGTTAAGATTGGTAGGTGCTTAATAATTACCTGCCAAATGTTTGCATGCCGACAAATAGCAAATAGAAGAAACACAAATTGCAGCTCACACTTAGCTGTATATATATATATTTTAACATGCATGAGTATTTATAGCTGATTTTATATCCTACACATTTACTATGGTAATAGTTTCTATTGGATAAATTGTCCCATATTCATATGATTGCATAAATACTTCATGGTGTTTCACATAGATAATGGTGGTTCAAAGTCCTTTGTCCATTGGATTTTTATTTTTATTTATTTATTTCTGGATTGAGTTTTAAAATCATCAGTGAATTAAAAGGTTCATCATATCTTGGTTACTATGGCCAAGAATTAAGACATTCCCATATATAGACATTCCCAACTAATGCAGAATTATTTTTTTTTGGAAACTATTTGGGGAATTGGGGGAAAAGTATAAAGAAATTATTTGTAGATATGTTAGGTTCTCTAATCTTCTGTTGGATTCTGATGAATTCTATAGCTCTAATACTTAAAAAGTAGTGGTCTGAAAGTTGGGATTATCCAAAATACTTAAAATGCTATTCATGGGATCTCTTGTCCTGGATCTTGGTGTCTTAAATATCTGGCATTGGATAGTTGTCTATGAATAGAGTTTCTTGGGCTAATACAAATTTTTTGACAATGAGAAATACAGCGTGAAATTTAAGGTTGGGTGTAGAGAAATTTTTAGAGCTACTACTTTTCCTAGCTGCAGGTTATGGTTGGGAGGTAGGAGGACAGGGTCAGGCAGGACCTTTCCCTTTCATGCATGTACCTGGCATTTGTCACCTGTGAAAATGTGCATATGTCATGCTGTGCTCTTTGCTTAAGAGGCATGTATGACTCCTATCTGGGGCATGTGGTAATTTTATCTGTCCTATTAGTCTGGGGTATTTCATTATTTCCTTTTCAGAGGTTATGCTTGGCTTAACATTTGGGCATTTTATAATTAAATTTACAATAAACTGTATTCTAACAGATAGGCATACCTTTGGATAATAGATGGGGCCGGTTCCTTAGGGCTTTCTTAGCCCTCATTTTTTTTAATGTCCAATTTCAATTCTGAAAACCTGTGTTTTGCAGGCTAGGAAAACTAATCTCCAAATGGTTTCGTTTCACCAGATTTAGTTAGATAGATTTAATTTAATAGATTTAGTGTCTCACAATCTCATAAAAGCATCAGAGTGCTTGTTATTTTATTTTTTTTCTTTATTTGACATACAGAGATCACAAGTAGATAGAGAGAGAAGAGGAAGCAGGCTCCCCACTGAGCAGAGAGCCTGATGCAGGGCTTGATCCCAGGACCCTGAGACCATGACCTGAGCCGAAGGCAGAGGCTCTAACCCACTGAGCCACCCAGGCGCCCCAGAGTGCTTGTTATTTTTAACCATGCCTGTTATCGTTGAGAACCCTCAGCAAAGTGCATGGTATCAGCATTCAGATGAACTGAAGCAGTGGTTCGGGGCAAGTCGCAGGAGAGAGGTCTAGACCCCTAAACTATGAGTGGCTTTGCTGTCAAAGTCGCATGTGTTTACTACTGTGGCTGTTTACAGTGGCCGTGAGAAACAATATCAGGAGATGATGGGACAGATTTTTCTATATTATTTGCTACTAATGAATCCTATTTTAGCACTTCTTGCAATGGAGTTTATACCATAAAAAATACATGTAGGGTATTTATTTGGGGCAGCTTTCACAAACATGGTGACCGCTGCCTGTGAAAATTTTCTTATGCATCAATAGAAAATAGACCTCAGAAACTTCTTGGAAATTATCAACTCTGGGTTTAACATTGCTTTGATTTAAAATGCAGTTTTGTATAGTTTTAAAATGCAATTTTAAAAATAGGCAACATGGGCTAAAATTTCATGCTAGAAATCTTATTTAATGGACACACATTGATACCATAAAATTTACTAAATCTGTATGTGTCAAGGCTGATTTATATTAAGTATGAGACATGCGACCCAACTTTAAGATATTATAAGACAAAAATAAACTATACAGAACTGTTTGGCTGCTTAGTATTAATGTAACTAATTAGAAAATAATGATGTTTGCTATTCTTTATTGTTTACTTTTATTTAAAACCATTTAATGTATTTTTCTTGATAAATTAGATTATTCAAAATTGGCAACTAAAGAGTATTAAAGAAACGGTATCCTTTTATATTTTCCCTTTTAATACCTAACCATAACCAATTTTCCTTAATATGTGATCCAGAATGTAATTTGCAATTTATGCTTTGATTTACTTTCAGCTTTTTGCTAAGATTGTACTTGATATATTTCATTATTCTATTTTAAGACATCTGTTAACATCAAGATATGGTGAGTTCTTTTAAAATTAACAACATAAACAACAATAGATACAAAACACTACTTTGTTATGAACCTAATCAATGTGGAAAAAAACCTCTAACAAGCAGATATATATATATATATATATATATATATATGTATATATAACAATATGTGGGCCTTGAAAAGTACAGAACAATCATTCTGGATCAATAGTTAAATTATTACTTTAATTGAATCAATTTGGTCTTGGACTATTTCTCTTCTGCTATTATCCCAAAAAAGGCTTCATTCACCTAATTTTGATTTACACAAATAAAAGCACAAATCAAAAATAAAAGTGAATATTTTATGCTTTAAAGAGGGAAGGTGTTAATTCACAGAGAAGTAATAAATCATCTCTTCCCTTACCTCTAGGACCTCTAAGCTGGTCAAACCCTAGCCACGATTAGTATTGTTTCAAGATTCTTCCATTTACTTTCATTAAACTGGGTTATTTATGTATCTTCAAGTGAAATGGCTGAGCTTTCACGGTAATTCTTGTTGCTATTGACAACCAAAGCAGCCATGCAAGAAGAAAATGCTGTGGAAGGAAAGAAAAAACAAATCTTAACATTTCCTCCCCAAAGTTGGAGAGAAAAGGGAACACAAAGTATTTAAGAAACAGGTAAGTAAAGATCTATCAATTAAAAAACTACCAGCCTTGGTTACTAATTGATCTGAAGTTTTAATTTTTTTTCAGATATTTTGTCCAACACTCATTTAAATAAAAGGATACTGTCTCTTGGAACCAAAATTAATATTCTGAAAATGAAAAATTGGATTGGAAGGTACAGTGCCGCAAGAGGTCTGAAATACTCTGATTTAGAATTTGGACTATGAAAGAATAGCACAACTTCAATTATTGGTTAATATTTTTGTTACAGAATGTTTTTGAATGACAAAATGGTAACTAAAATATTACTATTTTAAACATGTCCTAGATTTTTTTTTATTTCAGAAAAGCACTGAGCGTTGAATATGTGTAAGTCTCCAGGAATGTAACAAGTTGCTAAATACCCAAGTCCAGCCTCCTTACAGAGAAAAGATCTGGAATTTCTTTTTTTGGACATTTGTTTTGCAGCTTTCTACGTCTTAAGACAGAGACTAGCCAGGATAAGGTGCCAGCTCAAAGGTTAGATGAACATATTTCTTGAACTAATTTTGGCTAATCTATGTCTCGAAAGGCATAACCTCTAGATTATAACTTTACAGAGCTATCAATAAAACTTAATATTAGTTGTGTTTCTGAGTTGCCAATTTTGGGGAAAACTATGTTTTTTGGAGATGTGTTTATTCTGTTCATAATTATACAAGTTCATTTCATTTCAGTTACTACATTAAACTTTTCCCTTTCAGTTTATAATTCCTTTCTCCTGTCTTATGAATTTAATAAATTGACCTCCATTCTAACCTAAAGGACAGTTTATATTTTTAATACTTAAGGAAGGAAATTAAAAAAAAAAAGTCCACCAAATGAAATTACTAACACCAGCCTATCATTAACCTGAGGGAATTGTCTCATATTCACTAATTCTTCTTGGAAAAATTCAGGTAAGAAATATTTTTATTGTATGAAATATATAAGATGTTATAGTCAGACCTATGAGTATTTATGTTATATTGTCTTGGTACATAGAAGGTTCCTTTTTAAAAATATTTTTGGAAGTGAATAATGTCACTTAATGAGTTACCCTTATGGCACGTTAGTGGAAAATTTTGGTGAAATACGTGAAATTCTTTTTGATGGAATGGGGGCCAAGAAGACAATGTACTTTAAACTGATAGGTGAAAGATACTATCACATGTTTTTAAGAGAGGATTTCAATAAAAACATTTGGGGAAAAAAATTGATAGTGCTAGAAATAAAAGTTGAGGAATTTCTTTGTTCAGGGACACCTAAAAAAATCACAGTGTATGTATCTCATAAACTGTTAAGAGTCACAGGATTAACTAGCAGAGATAGGGCTGAGGTTAATTAAGGAGGCAATGCCAAAGAAAAGTACAATTGACTCGAACAGGAGAGGTTTGCACGAGTACTCTTACGCATGGATTAAAAAAAAATACAGTATAGTACCATAAATGTATTTTCTCTTCCTTATAATTTTCCTAATAACATTTTCTCTAACTTGTTTTATTGTAAGAAAACCGTATATAGTGTATAACATATAATATGTAATACATATAGCATATGCACATATACATATAATACACAGTATATAACACATATAGCATAAAACTTTTTTTGTTATCAGTAAGGCTTTCAATCAACAACAGGCTATTCGTAGTTAAGTTTTGGGGGAATCAAGAGTTACACACAGATTTTTGGCTGTAGGTAGGTTGGCACCCCTAATCCGCATGTTGTTCAAGAGTCAGCTGTAGAATGTGGGCTTTGTCACCAACAGATTCAGGTTCAGAACCTCTTCCTGGGACTTACCAACTGGCCATGAGTGCCTCACGCAGAACAGTTCTTGATAAACGTTTGCTATTATTAGCATGTGGTCAATATATAGAATATATAGAGAGAACAATATATAAAAATATATAGAATACTTTGAATACCACCCTAGTGTTTAATTAGATTCCATCCTAATACTCACGGTATACCATGTTTTTAAATACATTTGTTTATATGCCCATCCTTTTTTCTTTCTTCTTCTTTTTTTAATATTTTATTTATTTATTTGACAGAGAGAGAGGTCACAAGTAGGCAGAGAGGCAGGCAGAGAGAGGGGGAAGCAGGCTCTCCACTGAGCAGAGAGCCCATTGCGGGGCTCAATCCCAGGACCCTGAGATCATGACCTGAGCTGAAGGCAGAGGTTTAACCCACTGAGCCACCCAGGCGCCCCCCCCAACGATCTTTTTTTCTAAAAAAATATTTATTTTTTTAGATTTTAGTGGAAGAGTGTGGGGTGGGGGTGTGCAGAGGGAGAAGAAGAGAGAATTTCAAGCATGCGCTGCTCTGAGTGTGAAGCCCAACTTTGGGCTTGATCCCACAACCCTGAGATCATGACCTGAGCCAAAGTCAAGAGTTGGACACCTACCTGAATGCACCACCCAGGAGCCCCTATATGCCCATCTTTTGAAAGTAATCAATTGGAAGTAGGAGATTTCCCACATTATTCATTTCGAAAATTAAGCTTTCATTGAATAGCTGTCTGTGTTTCTGAACCATTCCTTTCTCACTTCTCTGATAATATCCATTTGCAAACCTCAGAGTTGAGTCTGGTTTTGATTAGCTAACCAAAGGAAAAGGAACTGGAAGGAAGTAGAACATTTAGAGTTGCTGTGGTTTATTCCACAAACATTTCAGAGCTTACTAGAAGCAAAGAGCTAAGTTAGGTGCTGGGGGAGGTACAAAGAGATCCATAGACTCTTGTCTGTGAGGAGCTAATTTGGTAAGATGATTGTCTCTTATTCCTTCCAGGATTCTAAAGTAGGTAAAAGTGGCAAAGAGTTGAGGTTGCTCAGAGGAAAAGACCCTTCTTGCTGGAGAGGATCAAAGATGTTATGGACTTGGTAGTGTTCAGTTGAGTCCTTCATTGAACAGTTATATATATATATATACTGAGTGCTATTACCTTCATGGTATCTCTGAACTACAGATAACCACTTGCAGATATCATCTTTATAAGATGAAGCTCTAGGTATCCATGTTGTTCACTGTCAGTGTTGAAGGCCCACATATTAGGACAATACTGGGTGAGAGGTGTGTTTTGATCTAGGATACTGCAAAAACATATCTTAGGGGGCAGGATCCCAGCCTAGGTGTGATGGAGTAGTGGCCCAACTAAATCCTGAGGGATAAGTAAGTCAGGTGAAGGGCACCCTGGCCAGACAGAAAAGTGCATTGAAATGTTAGAAGCCAGAGTGAGGGGGTACATTCTAGGAAGTGTAAGCACCCTACTCTGGCATGGGGTATGTGTTTGAAGGGCATCAGATAAGAGATGCAGTGGGAGAAGTAGCAATGGGCCCTCTCATGGAAGGCCTTTGATGTCATCTTATCTAGATCAGCCTTTGTCCCAAAGTTGCAGAGGAACATTGTAATGATGTTAAACAAGGAAATTACATAATCAAATTTATATTTCAGAGGTTGTAAGTTGGGCTAATAGGTCATATCTAGTATACAGGTGAATTTAGTCTCATTCACAGAGTATTTTAACATTTCTTGAAATAGTTGCCAATATTTCACAGGAAACATGGATATCAGGGTTTGCTGAAAAATCAGTGATCCTGCATTACTTCAAGGAATCAGTGGACTGGAGGGGCTTAGCAGCTGTCTCGTTTGGAAAAAGCACGTAGGTCATTGCCATGGGGCTCACTTCTTCAGGGCAAATGCCTGGGACCTGTAGGTACTGAAGGTTGTGGGGCTAATTTCTGAAAGTTTTCCTGATTGGCAATTTAGAGAATAGCTTTTTGAGGCTTGAGACTTGAGGCTATTACAATAAACCTGACAAGTTAGGTTTTATCGTAAGTAGTAGAGGTAAGAATGGAGAAAAGGATAGGGATTCAGAGATACTTTTTAAAAAGGGAGGCAGGGCACCTGGGTGGCTCAGTCCTTAAGCTTCTGCCTTCAGCTCAGGTCATGATCCCAGGGTTTTGGGATAGAACCCCACATCAGGCTCCCTGCTCAGTGGGAAGCTTGCTTCTCCCTCTCCCACTCCCCCTGCTTGTGTTCCGTCTCTTGCTGTGTCTCTCTCTCTGTCAAATAAATAAATAATATATATATACATATATATAAAAGAAAATTAAAAAGGAGGGAGAGAGAAGCAGACAGCATCAGGACAGTGGTGGGGAGCTTGGGCTTTGCAGACAGCCACTGCTGGTGTGGCAGCCGCTGCCACTCAGAACTGTGTTTTTGAGAAACTGACTTCACCTTTCTGAACAAGAGCTTCTTTTTGGGAAAATACAGCTAAGAGCCCTCCCTATGAGGTTTTTATGAGGATCAGATGAGAGAGCACTTGGCTCAGTAACTGGCTCCATGTTAATTCACATTCAGTAAAATGGTGGCTTTTGGTGATGATGGTGGTTGTGGGAAATGACGAAGGTAGAATCGAGGTTGGTGTCTAGGTTCCTGCTGTGTTACTCAGTGACCTAGAGAACATTGAAGAAACTGCAGATGATGACTTCCACATTGGATGTGGTATGTTCTGAGGGCTTGTGAGATTTTGCAGTGGAGGGTGTGGTCGTGGTTGGATTCTGGGTCTGGAGCTCGGGGGTGAAATCTGAGTGGGGCTGAGGCTGTGATTTGATGATCTCTCCAGCACTGTCCTCCTACACAAGGGTTCCCTCCCCAGCTTCTTCAGTCAGCGTTGATAAGCATCGCCGCTGTGTTCATAGAGGGTCAACTTTAGACGTGTATGAAGACTGGGGGAGAGGTAAAAATACTGTGTTACATATTGGCTGAAGTGTTACCTACTCATTTTAAGTTTTTGAAAAAAAAAAAAAAAATCCTTTCCAGTTTACCATTTTGCCTGGGAGAAAATCACCCTGTATGAATGATACACCCTGTTTTCCCCCTTTTGGTTGGATCACTATGACTCCTAATTCTAAGCAAATATTCAACTAAAAGTGAATCATTGTCAGGAATAAGTGACTACACTTATTTTGGAAGTTTGTGTTCTTTCTTAACTGAATATACTGAACACCAGCCCTGCCTCAAGTCCTGGCTTAGATGCTACCTTCTCTTCTCTGCCTTCCTTACTTCAGCAGGGAGAGGTTTCCTTTCCTTGCTCTACACTGAGTTATAACATTTGCATAGAGCCTGTTCGTGCCTCCCTACGCTGTGGTGACTTGTGGATCTATGTCTTTGGTTTTCTCCCAGACTGGTCGTTCCATGAAGCTGTTCACTGTGTCTTCTGCATCTTTCTACCCAGGGCAGTAGCTTCCTCTGCACCCTGTCCAGTTCAGCTCAGCTCAGCACACTTTTGAAGATGTAAGGATTAGACACTTCTATATACAAGGGACAAAAAAGATAAATAGGATGTAATCTTAATAACCAGATTGTGGTTTTCAGAAAGGACAATTTACTGGGAAAATGAATATATTTAATTTGCCTATCTTATGACCTATGTTATAGATCATAGATCTTAACTCTTGATTCAGGTTCCCAAAAGTAGCCAATTTACATGCTTGAAAATGCATAAAATACAATCTGTGGCATCTGCTACCAACAGTCCATTGATTATTCACAATGATGGATAGACTCCTGATTCTTTGAGGCCAAGGACCTCCAGGCTGACACTACCTTCACTATGAAGGACTATTTTCTGCTATCTAGACCCTGTCACAGTGGACTTCCCTTGTATTTCTAGACCTTCTGCTGCTTCGTGTGTCTCTGGATTTGCCTATGTCGCTGGTTCTTGAATGGAAGGCACTTCACCTATCCATGTGGTGAATTCCTCCTCATCCATTAAGATTCAGTTCACATTTCCTCCTGTAAGCCTTTCCTGACATTTTTTCCCTATCCTTACATCTTTGCAGAGAAATTCCTTCTTCTATATTCTCTTAATACTTTGTACGCCTGTCATGTCTTTCTTCGCCAAGAGACTGTATGCTGTTTCAGAGCAGGTACAGTGTTTTAAAGAGCTCAAAGTTGGGGTGCCTGGGTGGCTCAGTCGATTGAGCATCTGACTCCTGATTTCAGTTCAAGTCATGATCTGGGTGTCCTGAGATCGAGCCCTGCACTGGGCTCTGAGCTCAGCGGGAAGTCTGCTTGAGATTCTCTCCCTCTCCCTCTGCTTCCCCCGCCTCTCTAAAATAAATAAATCTTAAAAGATAAAGAGCTCAAAGTGTAATGGAACTAGATAAGGAAACTAACTATGTAATAATGATCATATAGCATGATGTATATATATTTATATACATATATATGTATATAAACATATATAAATAATTTATGATAGAAGTATGCTTATAAAAGCACTGAGAGGCTTATAGTAAGCACTAAGAAGGGCTTCAAACTCAGAATGAGGGTCTAAAGCAAATCTCCGAGATGGTAACATTTAATCTGAGTACTACTGAAACCTGAATGAGTATTAGTCCAGCCGACAATGGAAGGAAGGACATTCCATGGAAAAGCATGGAAGTATCGGAATACGTTGTTTTCTGGGAACTGCAATTTGTTGGTATATATGTGGATGTGATTGCAGAGGAGGCTGGTGGGATAAGCAGGCATCAAGTCAGAGCTGTGGTGTCGGTGTTTGAGTCACTAGGATGAGCTAAGTAAACATGCCCATGCGAGGAGTCAGTGACTGAGAGTAAGGAGGAGAGTGCAAAGTCAAATCATGGGTTTGTGAGGTCCCTCTAATTGTAGGTCAGGACTGGTTGAAGTCCACAGTACTGAAGGCCGGGAGGCCACCGTGCCATCACTTACTTAGCCAATCCTTGACTGATGGTCATTTAGGTGGTTACTCAATTTTTGCTTATGCTTCTTCATTAATAAATTTGGAACAATTAATGAACTAATGTTTTCTTAAAAAAAAAAAAAAACGAAAACCCAGGAGGCCAAACTGATAAATGCCTCATATCCTGTAAATCTCTGCATAGTCACAAAAGTGATTCCATTTTTTTAATAGTAAATACATGGCTCAACTCATTATATATCAGCGGCTCTTTTAAACATAGGGATTTTGATTGCTGGTGAGAATAGTTACATTAAATTTTGCTGGCCTTTTGTGATGATTGCTCAGTAAGCCTCAACATTACTACATCATCTCCTCCGCTAAAATAAATAAAATAATTTTTAACAAAAACAAATATTCTTCATTATATTCTAATGAATTCTTACATTACAATGTCAGATGTCTTGTAGATTTCTTTTTGCTCCTTTCTGAAACCTTTTCTGAGTTTCCTAAACTATGTAATTGATCATTTCCTCTTCTGTATCCTTTACATGCGTCTGTTAGGAAGACATCTTTGCTTACTTCTGTTTCCTTACTAGACTTACCCTCTTGAGGATGAGGACTTGGCATCTTACTGATTTGTATTCCCTCAGTTCTTAAAACAGTGTCTAAGACACTGCTACTTTTTCCTCTTTGCCGTCCTTATAATGCTCATTATAGCTAGCATAGTATTGAGCCCATACTGTGAGGTGGGTACTGTCCTAAGTACGTTATTTGGACTTTTCTCTGTTGACTCTCCCAACAACTCTATGGCTAAGTTCTATATGCACCCTGCGGGTTTACTATTTCCTTAGTGAAAAATGGGAATTCTGGCTACTTTCTCTGGTTTAACCTATGGTATGCATTTTAGAGCAGAGAGAAGCTGGGTAATCTGTATAGGTCATATGTTTCCTAAGTAGTCGAGCTGTGACCCTATGGGTCTCAGCACCTGTATTCTTAAACCCCTCTCAAGAGTGCATTGATAAGTGAACAGTGGCTCAAAAGTTAAGTAATAATATTTGTCAAGGTGTGCATATTCTAGTGGTGTTTCATAACTTTTTCCCATTTTTGTATTTGAAAATTTTCAAATCCACAGAAAAGTCAAAACTATAGGAACAATAAACAGCCATATACTCTCCATGTACAACTATTAATATATTGTACATTTTTTTCTCTCTTTCACTGAAACACTTGAAAATAACTTAGAGACATAATGGCACATAATGCTAAGTATTTCAGCATGCATCTCCTGAGAGCAAGGACATTTACCTACAAACCACAATATAATTATCATACATAAAAATTTGAACATAGATACAATGATATCATGTAATAAACAATCTATATTTACATTTCCCCAACTATCTCAATAATAATTTTTATGGATTTTTTTCTTTCGTATCCAGAGCCAATCAAAGATCACTTAGTACATCTAGTTGTCATTCCTTCTTGGTCTCCTTTGATTTGGAACAATTCTGCCACTTCCCTTTACTTTCTCTCTCTCTCTTTCTCTCTCTCTTTTTTTTTTTTTGCTTCTCGACAATGACATTTTTTGAAGAGTCTACGTCAGTTGCTTGGTAGAATGTTTCACAGTTGATTCAGGCTAAATTTTTTTTGCAAGAATATTACAAAGGTGATCATGTATTATGATACTCCCTTTCCACATGATGTAGTTATGTTTTTGGTGATGCTAAATTTGATCACTTGATTAAGGTTCTGTCCCTTAGATTTTTCCACTGAAAGTCACCTTCTTTTTATAATGAGGAAGCTGTCAGATGATACATTGAAGCTGTTTGAATATCCTGTTTCCCAACAAACTTCTAACCAGTGGATAATTTTTGCTCAAACTAATTAATTCAATGGTGGTTGTAAAGTCACCTTTTTCAAGTTCTGTCATTCCTTTTACATGTTAGGTGGCATTCTTCTGCAAAGAGGAACTCTGTCCTGTTTTAGAATCACTTTGGACGTATGCATTCTTTTGTTATTTTATCGTTACCAAATACTGTCCTTATTTTCCCTGGTGCTCAAATTATCCCAAATTTGGCCAGTGGGAACATCCCAACCAAGCTCCTATATCCTTTTCATACGTTTCCATCACTCTTTGAATTCATCCCTGCTTTTTATCACAGCAAAATATTCCAGCCTCCCTGACTCAGCCCTGATTCCTTTTATTGTAGTAGGTATTTAGAAAAAAAAAATCTGGGGCTAGGTATGCTTATTTTTGCTCTTAACCTACTTAAAAAACAAAACAAAACCTACTTCACACTTCTAAATAAGTAGTAACCATTTCTTACGTCTTCATAAAGTCTCATTTGGCATTAATCTAAATTCTACCTTTGTGTCACATTAGAAGCAGAAACATGAAAATTGCAAGTAAACTCAAAATGATAGCACTTTTTAGAAGATTTTCTAAGTGGAAAGAGATAGTGCTTAATTATGTTAAATAGAAGTTGGTATGAAATACAAAGGTGCAGATGCAGGCACTTATTTTCTTTGGTCAACTTCAAGAATTAATAGTAAAGTAGTGAGGGGTGCCTGGGTGGCTCAGTTGGTTAAGTGTCTGCCTTCGGCTCAGGTCATGATCCCAGGGTCCTAGGATCGAGCCCCACATCTGTTTCCCTGCCCTGGCCTTCTCTCTCCCTCTCATCCTGTCTTGCTTAGGGTTTTCCCTCTTCTGTCACCTCCAGAGCCAATCAAAATGCTAAGCTTTCTGGCCTTGTTCCTAACACAAGAAGAACTAGGAGACTGACCATGAGATGGGGATATGAATTTTTTTTCTGAAATTGAGCAAGTCAGTTAACTTTCTGTGCTTTCATTTCTCTGCCGGTTAACTGAGTATAAGGTCTGTCTCTCTCTTGCCTTTTATGGATATTGTGGGAATGAAACCAGTCACAGAAAATGTGTTCTGTATCACTGAGAGCATTTAATACATAGTATTTTGTCATGATAACAATCAGAGGCACTTTTATTTCAGTTTTTACCACAGCAGGAATTCAGATTTGAAAATAGGATAATGGACACCAGAGTACAGAATATTGCAAAGGCTGCAGAGTTGTTTTCCTCTGGAGATCTTAAAATCCATAGGATTTTTTCCTCTGGATTTGGTTGTACGGATGCCATGGGGTAGGGGAAGACCCTTTCCACTGGAGCGCTATGGAATTCTGTATCCCGTCCTTCGGCCCCATGAGTACAGCGCTGAGCTGTTTCCTGTTTCTTTCAACAACTGTGTCTCTTCCAAGGCCAGATGCCCCCTGAAAAAGCTATTCCTCCTCATATGTTCCTATTCCCTCACAATGAGTTCTTCCATAGCTGGGTTCTCCGAAGCTTGTGAGATGTGATGAGAGCTCTCTGAACTCTCCCAGTTTTGTATCTGTTCATTTTCCTGCCTGTCCTTGCCTACTTCTCTATCCCCTTTGTTTCTAAATCACACACCCTGGAGGACAAGGATCCTTGTTCTGCTGTATCTGACAAGCAGCTTGATGTAGATGGCAAAAATCACAAGTGATGCTTGAGACTCTAAAGACAATCTTATTTACATTAGAAAACCCTTCTGAAGTTCCTAACGACACCTGTGGTTGAATTGACTTTTCCCTTGTCACTCTCCAGAGCCACCCCCTCCTTGGGCATCTCAGCATGTCCTGATTTCTTCAAATGTTGGTACTTGACACCCACCATAATTGGTTTATGTGAGAAACATTACATAGAACTGAGGTGGGAGTTCTACTGTCCCCTAACTTATTTGAAAACTCATTTCATGGGTCTCTCAGAACCCCCGTTACATCAGGATGAATTTCCGAGGGTAAGATTGTAGATTGCAGTCCCACAGAAGAGATGTGGAAGAGCTATGTCTGCTTTGCCAGTTGAGATGTGTTTCTTTTTCTAGTTCAAAAAGTGACAGAGAGGTTATTTTGAGGATGCTCTGGAGATGATGCTGTAAGAATGTTAGAGAGTAAATTTTGAGTGTGGTTTACCCATTTGGGCCCATGGGACCCATCCTGCCCCTCTCCCCTTTCTTCTTTCATCTCCTTTCTCTGAGTTCTTGGTAAGTTTGGGCCAATGCATTCTAGCTGCACAGCTAATGTTTCATATCCTCAGTGACTCTCTCATCCCCACTCCCCGACACTTGCCTAGTGTAATACATATATGTAACAAATGTTCAACGTATGTTTATTGAATCCATCGCAGACCCAATGCCAGCAAGATAATAGGAAGAAGTTCTTTTATGCAACATTTTTCTGAATGTTTTCTTTTTGTAAGAAAAAAAAAATTGGTGATACCAACATTTTGAATATCCTATCCCATTAGTAGCTGTTGGCTAATATATAGATCCTTGGTCACTTCAGTGAATAGTCTGTTGGGTAGAAATGCAGATAGCAGTTTGTTTGAGAATTATACCCTAAGCATGTAAGAAACATTAACTCTCTTGGCCTCTTGGAATGTGTGCATTTGATGTCCCCAAGATTAGGGCGCTGAAAACAAACAACAAGAAAGGGAGGGGGCAATAAAAACTTTGTTCCTCTACAGCACCTGGAAGGACGATAAATGGATGGTCATCAAGCTAGTCAAGGGGTCAGAAGGCAAAACAGCCTACACCTGGAGTTTGTTTCATAACCTGTCCTCTCCTCAATAAACTTTTCATGTTCTTTTTTTTTTTTTTTAAATTTTATTTATTTGACAGACAGAGATCACAAGTAGGCAGAGAGGCAGGCAGAGAGAGGAGGAAGCAGGCTCCCTACCGAGCAGAGAGCCTGATGCAGGGCTTGATCCCAGGGCTCTGGGATCATGACCTGAGCCGAAGGCAGAGGCTTCAACCCACTGAGCCACCCAGGCGCCCCAACTTTTCATGTTCTTAAGTGGTACTCCCTAAACTACTTTTTCATGTTTTTAGAGATATTTTCAAATTCCAGCTATGTGGGGGGATTATTAATTCAACTCACACTTACTGATTTTGAGATTTTATTTTTGTTAAATTATGACACTCTGGGTGCTTCAGTGATAATTGATTCATTCAGGTTGTGTTCATATATAAATGTTAAAAATTATGGCAAATCTTTTTTTAAGATTTAAAAAACTTTAACTTGCATTTCTTCGTTATGGGGCCTGGAAATTTCATAAAGACTGGTTTGTTTCTGGGACTTACTTTAAAAACTGCTTCTCAACCATCTACTCGTGTACAGTTGGCTGAAGAATAATTTTGGAAGGCCCTTCTAGATAGATTATGTCTTCTCACAGATCTGAACAAAATTGCTTTCTTTTTAATTTCATGCCAGATCTAAAATGAGATTTTAAGAGTTTTCCAAGGGAAATTTGCATTTCTTTTATCATTTGCACCTTCTACTCTGCTCATCCCTTCTTTCTGCAAGCTTTTTAATACTTCTGAGCAGCACTAAGGGTTAGTAGTGATACAGGGTCCAGGTGGGCTGACAAACAATCAGGAAACAGGCTTGAAGTAAAATTGGCAAATAAGCCCCATAGAGTGCCAGGTGAGGGACAGGTCAGCGAGGGTTAAGTGAGGAAATGTAGAAAACACCAGAAATAACTTGCCCCTCAGTTTTATAGGAGTATTTGAGTTTTGAAGGAAACGAAGCTTGAGAATTGTGATAGAGGAAACTAGGAGCACATCCCAGAATGAAGACAGCCTTGGCTGATATGGGAAGTAAAGTCCGGGACCTTAGAACTCAGGGTCATTGTCAACTCCACTCCCTTTGGGCTTCAAGATGTGTCGACTCTCACTCAATGCTTCCTGAAGCCCTTCTTTTCTGTAGCAAACAGATCATGCCTTTCTCATGTCACCTAGACTTTTTCTAGTCTATCCCTCATATCACCACCAGGTTAATATCCCTAGACTTTTATTTTTGTCGGGTCATTCTCCTGATGATGATAATAAACTTCCAGAAACTTCCCATTTCCTATAAAGTATATATTCCTCAGCCTGAAATTTAGGGAACATCATCATTTGATACCACTCACCTATGATTGTCTACGTCTCATTTTTCCACTGACATTAAGCTATCTCTTTCACTTGATTCTGCCTCAGTGCCCTGTGAGTAAATGAAAGTGTTTTGCTATATAACTCTCCTTACCTTGGAAAATCTTCCCCTTCTCTGTCTTCCCATGTGTGAAGAACCAACTCAAGTCTTTCCTGAGGCTTTCTCTACAAATCTCTGTGAATATGCTTATGGGATGATGGCTTCACAAATTTCATATGTGCCACCCATTTTGCTCGTTAACATATGTTGTGTTAAATGAAAAATGATTGTTTTGTCTCTTCATCTACGTCATAAGCTCTTTGAGACTAGTGACAATGCTATACAATGAATTTTCTTCTATTTTCACATCATGCACCAATTCAGTGTACAGCAAGCTTTCTCAGTCTGGCACCATCACACTTTGGTTGGGTAATCTGTTTTGTAGGACATTTAGAGCATCCCTGTATTCTGCCTGCCAGATGCCAGTAGTACCCTCTCCCCTGTGTGACAACCAAAAATGTCTTTGTTTATATCAAATGTTCCATAGGGGACAAAGATGGCTCAGTGGAGAACCACTGGTATAGAGTAAACAAAAAATTCTGACCGTTGTCTTGGCAGGAATGGAAGACTGAAAGCTTTGAGTGATGTTTTATAGCATTTTGCCATCCTGAGGAAAGACAAACTTGGTTGGTAGAAGATAATAAACGTAAAATAGAACTTCCTGTTTGCTGTGATAGGTCATGGCAAGGGTTACGGCAATTGTACCACGCCAGGGTTAAGAAAGATCAGAATGACCGAAGTATTCTTAAGTGGAAGTTCCAAAAATACTGAGTTTTGGGTTTTATTTCATTTAGAACCATTTCATACTAGAAGTAGAATTTCTAGTAAAATAAGTATTATTTAGTGGGAAATTTATCTGAAGTTCACATATGCCTATATCTTTGGACTGAGAACTACTTTTGAAGCATATTTGGGGGAACACATTTGAAATCTGTGATACAGATTATTAGAAAGTTGTAACTATTGACGGACATCAGTTGTGTTTATTCATAGTTTACCTATTTTTTTTTCACTATTTTAACATTGCACTTAGGCTTAGCCAATTTTCCAGACCCAAGTGATTCACACACATGAACACACACACACCTCACATGTATGTGAGACTATTAAGTCTAAAGAGTCCTTACCACTCCAAGACATAGTGATTTTCATATTTCTGCTACTCTGATGTAAGTTCCTGGTCTTCTCTTTGATTATCAAACTACTACATGACATAGATGCTGTCTGGTTGATGTCCTGCTGACCTAGTAATAACGCATGATGTCCTCTTTTCACAGCTGTCTGCCAGCCACAGTGCAAACATGGTGAATGTATTGGACCCGACAAGTGCAAATGTCATCCCGGTTATGCTGGAAAGACCTGCAATCAAGGTAGGAAACCAGTTTGACACAGATTAACAATCAGAAGCCCCCTCTGTTTCTGCCTCATGTAAAAGTTTTAGGTTCTCAGGCCAAACCATTTTTCCATGGCTGTTGTTTCTAAAACATGTGAACTGCCATTTTCTGAAAGATAAAAATATAATGGTAAACCTTAAAATATATTTCATCAGATTTCATCCTCTTATTCCTATTCACAGATTCTAATTAAAATGTATTTTAAATAAGAGAATCACAGCATCAGTCATGTAGAAACCCAATATTCTGCTAGTCCTCATTCTCCCAGGAGCTTAGTGGAAAAGCCCTGGAAAATTGTGGGCCTCCTTGGACCCACCCCAGTGAGATGGAACCCTTCAGTGCTCAAGTCAGGTCAGAAGTCTGACTCGAAATTTTGAGGTCCCTTCATTTATCCCATTCATCAATTCATTTATCCCATTCATTAATTTAATCTTTGAGATTAAATTCCCTTCAGCTATTACCAGTTTACAAAGTTTCTCTGAGAAATAAAGATTTTAACAGACTTATTTTTGTTTAAAGTTGCTTATAAAAGCAGATATTCACTTAGCAGAGTGCCCCAGGTATTTTATATATATTGTTTATTTTCATTATTACAGTGTCAGGAGGTAGAATGTTATTCATGATAATTAAGTGATAAATAATTTTTACTTCTCATTGGAAAAGATATCAGGGATATTAAGTGTCTGGTCAAAGTTCATAGAATTAGTTGGTAAAAAACCTAGTATGTCAACTTAGAACTGTTGTCCATGTAATTCATATTTTCTCTGTCAGTTTTGTTTCAGATGAGAAAATATTATTGCAAATGTGATCTTCTGACTTGGGCTAACAAATCTGACAAAGCTTGTCTTTTTAGTTAATTTCTACCCCAAATGTCCTATTATTAGGAGTAAAAAACCCCATAAATAAAAGCTGGGGTTAGATTTCACCAGAAAGATACAAGGATAAAAGAATCCATTTTTCACTTATTTCTTAAATTGAAGTGACCCTTTCTGTCCTTTCCAGTGTTGAATGAAACAGTTACATGGTTTGTAAACTGTAAATAGTTACATGGTTTTTGAATGCAGTGTCCCATAGATAATTACTTGACCTCATCAGATATGGAGGTGATATTGTTGAAACACTCCTGTTCTTCAATATCTGATACTCCTTGATATGTCTCGTGTAAACTCAGGATTTATGGGCATAATTTCAAGAATCAGAACACTGGTGTTTGAAAAAGTATAAGGAATTGTTCCTGAACTATAAGATGACATCTATGCTAATGAAATGTGACATGTCCAATGGTAGGAGAAACTGTCATTCTCAGGTGTGTTCTGTATTATTTATTATTTGATTAACTGATTTTTTTCCAATGCTTTTTTAATAATATTTTTAAACTTGGAAGTTACCAAACATACTGGGAAAGTCTTTTTGAAGTAAGTAGAGTTTTTGTTATCTCAGTTTACTCCTTTTAAAAATCCTTTTGACTTTCCTTCCCCTGTCTAAGTTTACAAGTAGTGACATGTCCGGTTCTGATTATTGAGTTATCAGTGTGCATCTGAGACTTCTAACATGCTTCCCTTTTTAAAGTGGAGAAAATAAACCATCAGAGGTTTCATTAATATGTCAGTACCATAAAACTTTGTTGTCCCGATGCCAGGAGTTTATACAAAGAAGGTTATTATAAGAGCCACTGTTGAGATTGCAGAGAAATCCATTTAAATTTATTTGCAGGAGCTACATTAACTTTAATATGCTTCAAGGACACTGAAACTATTATTGTAACAAGGATCTATCTCTGGGTATCTCCTGTTTTCAGAAAACCAGTTTATCATGTACTTTTTACTGTAATACATACCTGTTTCTCTAAAGAAAAATGGAAATGTACTGAGTTTATGTCTTGCCTCCTAAAACTATATTCCTTAGGGGAAAGAGGATTTCATTAGTAGCAAAATGGGATTTTACACCTGCAAAAACTAGTGCTGACACTGAAAATGTAATTTCAAGCCCAATCTTGAATATAAGACTACAGCTTACAGTAGAACTATGTGTTTTGATCATCTCTCTTTCTGTCTTCCATAACAAAAAAGCAATGTGGTTGAATTCCCGATGGCATGTGGTTTATGCTCTTTTAGACCCTTTATGGTCTCTGATTTCTGGGTCCCCGAAAACTATTACTAAAATGACTTGCACATGGTAAGGGCACGTAAACTATTTGCTCAGTGAATGATAGTTTCATGTAATGGTTCTTGGTCCTGAACGCTTGTAAAGGGTTCCCCAGAGCTGTCCGGCACAGCACCTTAGGCAGCCTCTGGATCTGTGGCCTGAGAACACTGGTCAGGGTGAGAGGCGGCTGCGAAGGCCTGGGTGAAGGCGACAACTGTTGAGAGACACCAAGAAACGTGACTAGAGCAAGTAGTCTGTATCAGTTACATGCAAATCAATGGAGACTGTTTTTTATCTGGACCATACATCTTAAGAATCTGGCAAATATGTCTCAGAAATATGAGAACTCAAACAGGTTTCTTTTTTCTTGAGGAGAGAAACGTTAAGAAGAGGTATAGTTAAACTATACCTATACAGTTCTATACAGAACTATACAGTTCTTTCGCAGAACTGGCAATTAGCTTCTGAGTAAAAGTAGGTTTCTATATGCTGGCTAATTGAACAGAATGATAAATGAAAATAAAAGAGCAAAAAAAAAAAAAGTAGGTTTCTGAGTAAGGCAAATATTTGCTAAAAAAATTGTTGCAAGTGTTGTGAAATAATGAGTGGTGAGAAATAATCTCCTGGAAATGATTGGTGGAGTAAATAGCTTGTGTAAATGGCCAGCATTTAACCAGTGCCCTCTCAGAGCTGCCTGGGGAGCAGCCCAGAGAGCAGGGCGAGCCCACATGCTGAATTTAACAGCCTTGTCTCAAGTTTAGGGTGAGTCTGCTGTTGTGGGCTTTCTTTTCCCTTGGAGTCATTTCTGGATTTGCCGTAGCTAGATCACATATAAAATCATAGGCTTGGGCTGATCATTAGCCTGTCCTATACAGCATATGGCGCCTTTCACAATAATGAAACTCTAGCTCAGACTCTGGCAAGATTTACTTTTTTTTCCCCACCTCATTTCTCTGGGAATTTTTTTCCTTCAGAGTCTCTCCTCTTTGAGTCTCTGTACCCACACAAATTCTCTTTCCCTTCAGCCAAAAAGGGATACTGTTAGAGATAATAACATTTTTATAACTTTCCCATTAGGGAATGATTTTTATCATATAAAATGTCCTATCATTGCATATTTTCAGAAATGAAAGACTTAGGTTTTTGAATGCACAATGTGCTTTATAATGATTTTGGAAGAAACAATTTATAAATATCAGATCCTAATGTTTTGACAAAGTTTATATTTCATATGTTGAATTCCTCACCCCAAGAAAAGAACCAGTAACTTGTAGCCCAGAACTATACAGTAAACTTTAGTGGCTTATGTAAATCTGAAAGTTGATTGCCTTTATTACTCCTAATATCAAGATAATTTCTGACAGCCTTACTTTTTGAAAGATGGATGGTTTCAACCCAGAAACCAATGTTCATTTAATTTGAAAGTTTAACTGGCTGTTAATACTGTGAAAGTCTTAAAACAGAAGGTGATTGCCTTTTTGAGTCTACTTGTGAGTCTTACCCATCTTATATTATTTTGGTAAGTTAATAATGGCAATAGTTAACCTTTGTAGGAAGTTTATTGTATATTCCTACTAAATGGGACCTAAACATAACATAAGTTCTTACATTTGAATGAAAACATTGATGCAGTACCATGCTATTTATTTAAAAAAGCCCTTTATACAAATCATAAATTTGCACATAATTTGGGGGTATTTTAAATTATTGGACAACATAATAGAGGAAAAAGTCTTAAGTTGGACTTTTACGACCTTAGTGTCACTAAACAGAGCAGGTTGATTGTAATTAATATTTGTGTAATCTGCTTTCTGTTTTCTCTCTTTGTTGATGACTAAAATAATGCTTTAAAAAATGACCATCTCTTCTTTGGTGGTTTCTATAAAGAGTGGTGTGAGAATGATGTATGTGTATGTGCATGTGTGCAAAACGTACGTGTGATTTTTGGGAGGCAAGACGGGAGGGATAAATTTTAAGGGAAACAAAAATTCAAATTTAAAAAAAAAAGAGAAACTGGACAAACTAGAAACCTGTTTTACAAAGCACGTACAACGTTCTTTGCGAACTCCACCAACTTGATGTAATTGTTTAATATGTACTTATAAAGATTTTTAGGGCTAAAAATGACATCAGTTCAAAGTTGACTCTTATTACCTTCTTCCTGGTGTGAAGATGAACACTTCTACCCAACTCCTCTTGACAAAGGCAGTGAACAGCCTCTTTTCCAACCCCTGGATCATCAAGCCACAAGTTTGCCTTCAAGGGGTGAGCGTGCCTTCTCTCAGGTGGGCTGCACTCCCACCCGCACAGCTTTCTGCAGTTTTGTCACTTCTTGCAAATGTTCTCAAGACCCGCCCGGGAGTACCCAATCTTCAGCGTCCTGAGCATGTAAAGCCAGCGGCAGGAGTACTCCCTGCTGAGCCTCCCCTGTCCTTTCACTGCCTCAAATATTGCTTCTCTTTTCCTTTTCTGGGTTTCAGAATGTTTTCTAAAAGCCAGATGGCAAAATAACTTTGATTTTTATAGGTGAAGTCAGGAATTCCGGAGCAAAGGAGATGGGGGATTTGATGGCTCTTGCTACATGGATTTCAGAAGTGATGAAGTCCTCTTCCCCACTGCCACATTTGGAGAGTTTTAGGTTACCTGGAAATCAAACCATACATTAACTTCCTTCTTTTGGTGTGCATTTTGTAACATTAGAAAGCCTAAGTTCTGGTTAAGTATAGCCTTTAAGTAGCTCTGTGATTATGAGCAAGTCATTTAATGGGTCTGAGTCTTAGCAAACCTGTTAGTTACAGGGGGAGAATAATTCCTGCCCTGTCCACCTGCAGGGAAGGTGTGGGAACAAGAACACCAAAAAATATCTGTGTTTTCATTGAGATGGAAAGTCTTGTACAAAAGTTAGATGGCAGCATGATTTTACAGTTTTTGTTCTAAAAAGACTGTATCCTTCATCCGCTCATAGGTTTGGTAATTTAGAAGGACTGAATTGAGACCATTTAAATTATTAATTATTGTCTCTCCACTGATAGGAAACTTAATGCAACTTGCGTAACTTCTGCATAAAGAATTAGGGCAATAGGATGAATTTCAACAGTGATAGTTTAAAGAATAAAGGTTATGGCAGTCGAAATACTGACATCTGTTTGCCTATGACCTCCACTTTAGTCATATAAAGTGTAAAAGGTTAAATTTGAGACATTGCCCAGTTTAAGGATCAAAAGAGAAAAAAGTCCAAATGCGTTAAATGAATGAAAGATTATTTTCCTTAAAAATCCACTGGATTAACTAATTGAAGGAGTCTATTCTAGATTTTTCAAGCTACTTTTCAGTGTCTGCATGCTAATAAAATTTCTGATCCTTTTTTTCCTAAAATATAATTATAATGCTGTGCAGCTTGCATTTTTGTTCTGAACTAGCTCTCTTCTTACTCCCCTCACCCCACCCTCCATCCCACCTCCCCAAGCTCCTGAATCCATCAGCCTGCTTAAATATACTCCTCACTGTAGTAAATGTTCTTAAGAATGTATACTTGGTAATTAAAGCATTTGAAATGTAAGTGGTTTAATTGTAAAGTGATGTCTTTTGATGTGATAAGATGGACACATGACGAAATTCATTATTTTTTATTCTAGATTTTCCTTATAATTTATGTTAAAGAGCAAGATTAAAGTGAATTTAAGTAAATGCCTAAAGTTTTCTTTCCTGTGTTATTCTTGTCAGCTTTTAAGATTGGTTTGAGAAAGTGTGGTCAAGTAGCTTGTTCTTTATATTGTTCTGCGTGTTATTCTAGGAGAATGTACTACAAATTGGAAGTGTTTTTTAATTTCTGACTTGATAGTAACACAAGCATTACTAGGTCAGTTAGTCTATGAGATTTTGGAAGCAGTACATATTAAGTCAATTTTATAAAGCATTAGGTCAATAAGAAAATGAAGTTATGATAATAACAGACTAGAAGCCCTGAAGAAAATTGAGAAAAAGAAGTTCATCACCAGGACACCAGATGCTTTTAATCTTTTGAAGCTCCCTGCTTTAGCAGAAGTCTGATATTTGGTAAATATTGATAACGTGGATTATTGTGGAATCCTATTTCATAATTTCTGCAGTGGTTTTTGTAAGTGTCAGTGTGGAGTTTTTAGGACACGCATGCCTGTAGCAGATGGGCAGTGATGGCCGTCGCTGGAGACAGCTGTCCGGGAGTGTCAGCCACCCCGTCACCAGCTGTTAAGAGTACGGCTCTCTCTCATGGCTTTCAATGTCTTTGGATATTTATGTGTCAAATTAGTAACAGTAAAATAGGCAACAAATGTCTCTACATTTACCCATCGAAGGCTTCCTGTTATTTCCTCTTCCATATTATTTCATAGAGTGATTCCCAGATGGGGGGTTGTTTTTGTTTGTTTTTGAATTACGACATTTTTTTTTTCACTTCCTTTCAGTTTCATGATTCTTAGCCCCAAAGTGCTTTTTCTCATGGGAAGGGAAGGATAAATCTGGACTGAAGACCACCGGCAGCCCCAGTCTGGATCATGAAAACTCTTCTCCTGACAACCTTGAGGAGTTCTTTATTGGTCAAGACTAGAGCTGCCTCAGCTTGGCTTCAGCTCTAGTTCATGGACAGGATGAATAAAGAAATTTCAATTAGCACAAGTATCCCTTATATATGAGCTGCTTAGAGCTACAAACCTCTGACCAGTTTCTGTGGCTCTTTATAAAGAAGCCTAACAGTTCTTAATTGACACATTTTCTGTCCATTAGTATCCTTCCCTTGAGATACAGAATTCAGTCTCACTCTATGGCTTTGTTGTATGTTCTGTTTTATGCAAAAAATATTTAAAACAAAGCCTTTCCCTAATAATGTACTCAGATTTAAATACCATTTAATATCAGTCAGGGACTTACCAAAGCCAGGCTTGAATCTGCAGAGGTCTATGCATGTATTAGGAATGATAGTTAACTTCTCTTACAACATGAGAAAAGATTCCCTGGCTCTAATTTTTAGTAAATATTGAAATACAAAGTAGAAGAATAGGAGACATAGAGTGAATTTCTCTTTCTTCCTTGATTTAAAATTTTTACTTCATTTAACAGAGGAAGAAGTCAAATTTGTGTTGATAACATAATCTGCAAAGTATTTTCTTGGAGAAAATTTTTTAAAAATATATTTTAAAATGTGATTCTGTTTTGAATGCCCATGACTGGGCACTAGACAATAAAGTAGAAACTGAAGAAAGCAAATGAGGTGAAGGTTTCTGGTTTACTTAGTTAACCTTCCTAGGCTTCACCCAACTGGGGACCTGCTCACTGTTCTGTTAAGGTTAGAAAAAAGACCAAGTTGGAAAGTCAGTAAAATATGAAAACATTTATAAACATAGTTATTATTAGGTGGTTTTAAAACAGTATAGTCTGGTGGTTTAATTAAGTGAAATATATAGATTTCCAATAAGTGGGCAGGTCAGATTTAAATTTGATTAGATGAAAACATCTTTGCCACTAGATATATCTATATATCTGATTTGGTGACATGGATTAATAATTTAATCAGGTGCTTACGCTGGCAGTTCCAGATGAAATAAACATGTGGTCATATTTCTTTTTAATGAAATCTGTATTGGGGTCCTTACTATTTTACTGTTTTCCATTAGGAGTTTTATGTTCACTTGAAGCAGTATTCAACTTGGGTTAGAAAATTTTTATGTGGAGTTGATTAATTTATGTTGATATTTAAAGCAACAAACCTAAAATACATAATAATAGTCTGTCATGTATCATCTCTTAGTATTTCCATATGCCTTTCTTAACTGCCAAATGAATGAAAGTATGTTGGAGGGTAGGTTTTAGGGTGGGTTTTTTTTTTGTGTGTGTGTGACTTGAATACATCAGGAAAGCAGGAAACTGAAATTTCTCCTTTAATCTGAGATCAGTATAGAATCTGTAAGACTGAACAAGAGAAACCACAATAGCGATCACTGTAATTCATGTAGCTCTTACCTCTGAAAATAAAGCTCTCCTTTGGAAAGGTCAGAGCAGTTGAATGTTTGGAAATACTTCCTGTAAACTAAGATAGGCTCACAGAGAATCTTCCTAAAACAGAGACAGAAGGAAATTGAAAGAGGAAGATCTCATAGTCAGGAGTGAAGCCAGTAGTCAACTCCGACATTTGGAGGATATCGGAGTCAGTCAGGTAAATAACTGAGGACCTCCACCCGTGAGGAGGAGGGTAGGGATGGTAAGGGAGATCGTGTCTGTGAGGAGACTTTGCAGCTTTCCTTTGCAGACAGAGACCACAGGTACTACGTAATCTGAGCTCCAGAAGTTCACACAGCCCTCTCATTGTTAGGAGGCATTTGGTCATTTTTGATAGAAGAAGGCTCTTGGTCACCCCTCGTGTAACCAGCATGGAGTTGAGATGGTATAAACAGGCCCTGTCTCTTCTGTTACCGACTGGTTGCCGCCGCTCCTCCTGCTTTTCTCGTTCATTCTTCAATATAGAGAAGTATTTTAGATGGTTTTACGTCAGTGTTGAAGCTTTCTTATTTTGCTGCATCAACCCCTGCTCTTTGCAGATCTAAATGAGTGTGGCCTGAAGCCGCGGCCGTGCAAGCACAGGTGCATGAACACTTACGGCAGCTACAAGTGCTACTGTCTCAACGGATACATGCTCATGCCGGATGGGTCCTGCTCAAGTATGTCAAGAATCCTAACTGTATGATAAGCGCTCACGTCGCGCTCCGATACGGTGTGTGAAAATAGCCTTCCAGCCCTCCGAACCAGGATGTGAGCCCGTATTGATGTGTGCCTCAGGAATGGAAAATCAAAATACGGGCTGCCCGTTGGACATGTCTAGCGTTATTTTACCACGGGCGCCGGTGTTAAATGGATTTGGAAGTGGTATTTAAGCATCGTAAAACTGAATGTATTTTCTAGTCTTTTTCCCAACCCATTTTTGTCTATCTTCTATCTGGGCAAAGTACTGTGCCAGCTAGAAGAAGAAGGTTAGTGCCTGTGTGAGGACTGTTGCTGTTCACAAGCATGGACACTACACTGGTAGCCGGTGGGGAATCCATCCAGTCTGCTGACTGAGTGTAAACCATTCGTTCATAAGCGCCTTCTCACTGCACTTTTACAGCTCTTTCTAATGGACTAAGATAGTACTTTTCTAAAAAAACAATTTACATCAAATGAAAAATGATTCCAATAACATTAGATTTCATGTGTCTTTGTGAGAAAGAAATGTATTGTATTTTCCTCTTATCGTTTGGATGTGTTTATTAGATGGCCAATGCCCTGAAATTTTCTGTAGGCTGAACATTGAATTGAGTTTGTGTTTCTATGATCTCTGACAATCGAGGACTTGATTTTTTTTTTTCACTGAGTTATCTGTTAAGTGAGTTATCAATTAGTTAATTTTCAGCTATCTCTCTGTAACTGGGTTGTATTTTATTGGTAACTTCAGTTAATCTTATTTAGCATTGCATATTTAACATGGAACCTTTAGAATTAGGTGAATGCATGTTTAAGACCATTTAGTAGTGATGTTAGAATCCTCTAATGTACGATCTGGTAGGGAGTCAACTATTGACCCTAGAAAAATGTAATGGGAGATTGAGAAAGTTAATTGGATGTTTAGGTGAAGACCAGCATTTAGCATGAGTAATCTGGAAAATTACCTCAATCCTTCACTTTCCTTAGCTCCTAGAAAAATTTCTAGATAATCTATAAGAGATAAAGTTTTATATTTGTCTTTTCATCTTTTAAATGCATTACAGATCTTCCCCAGATGAAGAATAGCGACTGTTGGATAATTGAGGCCTTTTTGTCTTCATTGTTTGAAAAAAAAAAAAAAAGAGACCCGTTATTTCGGTTATAGAATTTGTCCACTGCCTCTCTGTGTCAGCCAGTTACGCTCTTTCTAGGTGCCCTGACGTGCTCCATGGCAAACTGTCAATATGGCTGTGATGTTGTCAAAGGACAGATAAGGTGCCAGTGCCCCTCTCCCGGCCTACAGCTGGCTCCTGATGGGAGGACCTGTGTGGGTGAGTTGTAAACTCAAGCATCTCTGTCAGCAGCCCCTGCAGGATAAGAAGAGAAAGTGAAAGGTGATGGGAGTAAGGAAGACATGCAGTTACCTACCTCAGGCAGTTGGCTGTCCTTAGGAGACAGCACATGTCTCAGGAGAGGACCTCTCTCTGAATGGATAATGAGAACCTTGTTTCCCTAAAAATGAGGGACAGGAAGAAGCTTCAGTCAGAGGAAACCTCGTGTGCAAAGGCTCTGAAGTTTAAAAGAGCACAGTATTCAGGGAAAGCGGAAGAGCTCTGTAGTTCTAGAATGTTAGGAAGCAGTGAGTGATGAAGCTGAATAGGTTGGGCTAGATGGTACGTACTGCGCGAAAGAGTTAGGTTTGTTTTCCTCTAGTTTAGGGAGACGGTATAGGATTGTGATTAAATCCGGGCTTTGATTTCAAACCTAGTGGGCCAAGTCCTTGATAGGTAACCTTAAGCAAGAGACTTCCTTTCTTTGAGCTTGAGTCTCTTCATCTTTAGTGGAAGTAATGCGGGGCGCCTCGGTGGCTTAGTCAGTTAAATGTCTGCCTTCAGCTCGGGTCATGATCCTAGGATCCTGGGATGGAGCCCCGCACCAGATTCCCTGCTCAGCGGAGAGCCTGCTTCTCCCTCTCCCTCTGCTGCTCCCCCTGCTTGTGCTCTGTCTCTCTCCCTGGCAAATAAATAAATAAAATCTTTTAAAAAATGGGAGTAATGCCACATACAACCATTGTATGCATTATGTCTGCAAAGAGCTGAGCAGAGTACCTAGCATGTAGTACGTACTCAATGAATAGAGGCAGTCAGTGATTCAAGAGAGACTTATTTAGTACTTTCTATATTTCAGGCACTGTGACAACTGCTAGGATATATAGTAGTGGACGAGGCAGACAGGATTTTGATTCTCACAAAGCTGTTGCTCTAATAGGAAAGAGGGAAAAGAAATATCCAATAAAATTATAAACAATACTCAATGTTAATATGAGGTACTAAGAGGGAAACACAAAGGGTGTTTTTTAGAAAGTAATGGTCAGGGAAAGTCCTGCAGTAAACCTGGACCACTGGCCGTGTGAAGAACCACCAAGCAGGTGGAAACAGTGTGGGAACCTCAGTAAGAGAGACCAGGGGCTGGGGGTAGGTAGAAAAGCAGGCCCATGTGGCTTCGTGCACACTGAGTAGGAGGGGCGGAGCCTTGACATATAACTGGTAGGTTAAGTAAGGATGACATAATGCAGGGTGTTCATGGACATCCTGAGGAATGGGGATTTAATTTAAAAAGCAAGTAGAACCGTTGAGGAGTTTTAATATTCCAATCTTAGGTTGCAATAAATCATTTTGACAGTTGATTGGAAATCCTCTGGAGGTGGTGAGATTGGTGGGGAAGAGACCAGTTCAGAGGCCCTTGTCACAGTCTAACGTGGAAGATGGCAGGTAGGGTAGTGGCAGTGGGTGAAGAGAAGATGAGACTTGATTAACTGGGCCTGATGATTTGGGGTTATGGGAATTGTTAAGGATGTTCAGGCTATTGTTAAGGATGTCTCATGTTTCCAGTCAGAGCAACCAAGGCATACAGGTGTGGTCTGGGCAGAGAGGTGGTGCGGGAACACGATAGCTCTGGTTAGGAGGATGCGTTGGAATTTGGAGATGGGGAATTTACGTAGCCCGTCGGGGCTACCAGCCGGATAACATTTAGGATGAGCCACTCTGTGCCAGGCAGCTGTTTCTCGATGTTTGTTTTAAAATCCTTTCCACCTGAACATGCTGCTGTTCTTTCTAAGACGCAACTGACTTCTGCTTCTAGATGTTGATGAATGTGTTACCGGAAGAGCCTCCTGCCCTCGTTTTAGGCAGTGTGTCAACACTTTTGGGAGCTACGTCTGCAAGTGTCATAAAGGCTTTGACCTCATGTACATTGGAGGCAAATACCAATGTCACGGTAACGAACCTTAGGCATCACTTTGTTTCTTCCTGGGGTGCGGGAAGCTCTGTTACTGGGGTGGTGACTGGGACGTAGGTGGAGGGGAGGCTGCTGGCCGTGCACTGAACAGAAACCCATGCAGCCGTTTTTGGTAGTTCTGGATGCATGTGTACTTTGTTTCTTCTGTTCATCTGCTGGTTTTACGTGGACCTTCCAAAAAAATTTTTTTTTAAATTCTATATATCTTTGATGTCATCATACTGCTCTCACACATAAACTTCTTTTCCCGTTTCCTGATGCAGATATAGATGAATGCTCCCTTGGTCAGTATCAGTGCAGCCGCTTTGCTCGATGTTACAACGTACACGGGTCCTACAAGTGTAAATGTAAAGATGGATACGAGGGTGATGGACTGAATTGTGTGTGTGAGTAATGGTTTTCTCCTGGCTTTGATTTCTAGCAGGAAATACAGGATTACAGGAAGGCCATTACAGGGAAAGATGAAGAACGAGATTAATTATCCAAAAAATACTTTTTATAGCTAATAATGTTAGTCTTTATTTTCTGCAAACAGGCAAATCACTTGCTCAGGTATTTTAAAAAAGTTAAAGACTCAGTAATACATTGAATCTTAAAAGCGTTCAGTTCCTTTGCTGAAACCTCTCAATATGGCTGGCAAGAAATGATGGAGCTCTTCCTGAGAATTTGATTTTGTTATAATCAGAAGTAAATGTTTGTCATTAGCATTACATTAAGACAGAGGGGAAAATTTGGATATATACCAGTTTTTTGTTCCTGTTTTGTGTGTCCTAGTTTTATTAAAAAATCATTCTGATATTTATTTTCTCTAAATTTAGGACAGTTTTGCTTTTTAAATCCTTACCAGCCTTGTTTGGAATATGACTATATTAGTAGATAAACATGAAAAAAATAACCTCCAAGATGAAAGTTGTACAGATTAAAGGCCATAATTTAGCATGCATTTCATATGACAATAGATAATTTTTAAAGTTTTGGAGTAAAATATTTACTGAAAATCATGAACCTTAGAATCATAGGATTTAAAGGATTTTTGAAGGGTCATGTAGTCATATTCCAGGCCTGGAGTATATCATTCCAGGAAATTAAATGTTAATTCCTTTTGGTGAAGATAACCACAGAAAAAGGCTCCACAGAAAATCATGATGACCTCTGAAGGTTTTTTTAAGCAGTTGTATAAATTAATAAGGGGGAAAGCAAACAAACTTAAAAAATATACAGAGCAGTTAGGGTACCTGGATGGCACAGTCGGTTAAGTGTCTGGCTCTTGGTTTCTGCTCATGTCATGATCCTGGGGTCATGAGATCAAGCCCTTTGTCTGGCTCCATGGTCAGCATTGAGTTTGCTTGGGATTCTTTCTCCCTCTCCCTTTGCCCCTCCTGCTCGTGCTCTCTTACTCTCTCTCTCAAATAAGTAAATAAAATCTTAAAAAATACAGGGGCTCCTGGGTGGCCCAGTCAGTTAATGGTCTGCCTTCATTTCAGGTCATGATCCCAGGGTCCTGGGATTGAGTCCCTCATTGGACTCCCTGCGGGGAGCCTGTTCCTCCCTCTACCACCCCGCCCCCAATGCATGCTCTCTTTTTCTTGCTCACCCTCTCTCTCTCTATCTCAGATAAACAAAATCTAAAAAAAAAAAAAAAACTAAAACATTTTGGGTGCCTGGGTCGCTCAGTGGATTAAGCCTCTGCCTTTGGCTCAGGTTATGATCTCGGGGTCCTGGGATCGAGGCCCACATCAGGCTCTCTGCTCAGTGGGGACCCTGCTTCCCCCCTATACCCGTCTCCCTCTCTGCCTACTTGCTTTCTCTGTGAAATAAATAAATAAAATCTTTTAAAAAAATCTTAAAAAATATATATGGAACACTTAATGAACATATTTTGCATGAGTTGAATTTATATAGAGTATGGAAGACAAAAGTATTAGTCTTTAGATTATTCAAAACATGATTTTATAATATATGTGTGCCCTAGGGACACTTAACAAAGATTCTGAACAAACATTTCTCATATTTTAAAAACCGTAGAATGTTTCTACATTTTAAAAATCTCAAGGATTGTTGTCTTTTTTCATATTACACTTGAAATTCTTTGTGTTGTAAGTAATACATATCCACTACAGAAATACCAACATAATTTTTGCATATATCCGCAGGATGGATATGTGTGTATATGAGTATACCATACATACACACACATAGTTGTTATTTGGAAAAGAGCATGACTTACGGTAGTGGAATATTCTAAATGTGAAAAGTAAGCCTAGTTGGCATGAGATATTCTAATGTGTTTTTCACAATTTGATGCCACAGACTTTTAGAGAGAGATGGTTATACACTAATTTAAATCTTTTGACTCTTTCAGATATTCCAAAAGTCATGATTGAACCTTCAGGTCCAATTCATGTACCAAAGGGAAACGGTACCATTTCAAAGGGTGATGGAGGACATAGTAACTGGATTCCTGATGTTGGAGGTACTAGGTGGCCTCTGAAGACACCATATGTTCCTCCTGTTATTACCAACAGGCCCACTTCAAAGCCAACAACAAGACCTGCACCCAGGCCAACGCCAGAGCCGACCCCACCCCCATTCACAGAACTCGGAACTTTACCACCTGCCACAAGCCCGGAAAGCACAGGCACCCAGCTGACACCCGTAGTGCCCGTTGTCACCACCTCTCCGCGATGGATCACAGTTGACAACAGGATACAGACAGATCCTCAGAAACCCAGAGGAGATGTGTTCAGTAAGTCCTAGAAAAGTTAGCACCACCCTTGGTAATCACAATTCTGACCGTTTTCTCTAAGTTTTTTTTTTTTTTTAATTTTACATATAATATGTGAGATCATACAGTATTTGTCTTTCTCTGACTTACTCCACTTAGCATCATGCCTCAGGTGTATGTATCCACATTGTCTCAGATAGCAGGATTTTCTTTTTTAAGGCTGAATTGCGTATATATCCCTTTGTGTATTTATACCAGACCTTCTTTATCCACTCATCCATTGGTGGACACTTAGGTTGTTTCCATGTTACGGCTTTTGTAAATAATACTGCAGTGACCATGGGACTATCTCTTTGACATATTTTCATTTCCTTTGGATAAATACCTAGAAGTGGAATTGCTGGATCATGTGGTAGTTGCAGTTTTAATTTTTTGAGGAACCTCCAATTTTCCATGGTGGCTGCACTAATTTACATTCCTATGGACAGGGCACGAAGTTTCTCTTTTCTCCACCTCCTTGACGGCATTTGTTATCTCTTGTCTTTTTGATCATGGCCATTCTAACAGGCACAAAGTGGTATCTCATTGTGGCCTTATTTCCTTATTTGTGATGTTGAGCCTCTTTCATGCGTCTGTTGCCCATCTGTGTCCTCTTTGGAAAATGGTCCTCTGCCCATTTATAATCAAATTAGTTGGGTTTTTTTGCTATTGAGTTGTATGAATTCCCTGTGTATTTTAGATATTAGCCGCATATCAGATATATTGTCTTTAAATATTTTTTTCCATTCCATAGGTTGTCCTCTCATTTTGTTGATGGTTTCTTTTGCCATGCAGAAGCTTTTCTGTTTGTTGCAGTCCCACTTGTTTGTTTGTTTTTTATTTTATTGCATGTGCTTTAGGTATCATATCCAAAAATTCATTGCAAGTCCCACAGCAAGGAGTTCTTTCCTATATTTTCTTCTAGGAGTTTCATGGTTTGAGGTCTTATGGTCAAGTCTTTAATCAATTTTGAGTTAATATATTTATGTTATATAAAATAAGGGTCTATTTTCATTCTTTAGCATGCGAATATCCAATTGTCCCAGAACCATTTAAATGTCTTTTCTCCATTGAGTATTCTTGGCTCCCATGTCAAATATTAGTTGACCTTATATGCTTGGGTTTACTTCTGTACTGTTGATTTTGTTCCCCTGGTTTGCACAACTGTTTTTATGCGAATATCATACTGTTTTGATGACTATAGCTTTATAGTATAGCTTGAAATCAGGAAGCATGGTGCTTCTTACTTTGTTCTTTTTCTCAGGATTGCTTTGGCTACTGAAGGTCTTATGTGTTGTCATGTTTTTAATAAGCTCTTTACAATGGCATTTCCATCATGGGCCATGCCTGGAATAAGAATGAAACACAAAAAGAATTAGCTGTACAAAGTGTAAGTCCTATGTCTTTATTGTTAAATATTATAAAGAACTGTATAAAAGGAAGTCAACTGGGCAGATCACAGTGTGTGTAGAAATGGAAGGAATATCACGAAGTCATATAATAGATCTCATTTCCTATCCAGTGTGAGACTTCTCCTAACATATTTAGATTTATTCAGAAACTCTCAGAGATGGGAAACCTAACTATATCGCATCCCCTTTAACTTTTAATTTAACTAAATTTAATCACTAAATACTTTTGAATGTGTTTTAGAATTCCAGGCCTTGTATTAGGCATTGGATTTACAAAGATAAAACAGGTAAAGTATAATCTGGTGGGAAAGAGAGTTACCCAGAAGATAACTGGGATACTGTGTTAATGAGAGAGATTAGAGCACCCAGTCAGGCTTGGGGAAGGAAGTTTTGGGGTGGGTGGGGGCAAAGAGCTTGAGGATAACTAGGTACTAGAGTTCATAGGGACACCAAAGGCACAGATGGAGGAAGCAGGCTCACATAGGCAGTAACCTGCTGGTAAACCTGTCCCTTGTGTTTGCTGTGTCCAGTGGTTGGATCTAGAGGACTAGAGCTAGATCACATCAGAGACCCCCAGATTTTCAGTGGGTGAGTGGGTAAAGGATGGTATCACCCATAGAAATAGAGGCTAGAGGTAAAGCAGCAAGTTTTGAAGGAGGAAGAGGTCGTTCCTTTATTAGCAGACCAAAATGTGTAATTTTACAATTTGCAAACTCTCCCTGTATTTACCTGTCACATGTCACCATGCTTGCTGTTAGCCACCTTTGCGTTCACTCCTCCTGTCTCCTCTTCTTCTTTGCCCATGGCTCCCTGATGGAAACAAACTTCGCTCCTTTATATTGAATTCTTGTGCAAATTTTTTTTTAACAGGTGAAAAGAACACTGACATTGTGAATTTTTAAAAGACAAGAAGCTTCTCTTTGCTTGTATGTGACTCTCAAATTTCTCTTCTAGGTCCTTGTCCATTTAAAGAGAGAGTGAAATTCTGTAATTCTGATGTAGTTGTAATTGTTTATGTTTTAGGCAATAAATATAATTTTTAGAGGATTCCAATGGTAGATCCAGTAGTATGTTTCACATGCACATATTCTTTTTTTTTTTTTAAGATTTTATTTATTTATTTGACAGACAGAGATCACAAGTAGGCAGAGAGGCAGGCAGAGAGAGAGGAGGAAGCAGGCTCCCTACTGAGCCGAGAGCCCGAGGCGGGGCTGGATCCCAGGACCCTGGGATCATGACCTGAGCTAAAGGCAGAGGCTTTAACCCGCTGAGCCACCTGGGCGCCCCACATACACATATGTTTTATTTGAAAATTTATTTTTTCAAGATTTTATTTATTTATTTGAATGACTGAGAGCAAGCGAGTGAGCACAAGCAGGGGGAGTGGCAGGCAAAGGGATAGAGAGAAGCAGGCTCCCCACTGAGCAGGGAGACTGAAGCAGGGCTCAACCCAAGGACCCTGGGATCATGACCTGAGCCGAAAGCAGACACTTAACCAATTGAGCCACCCAGGCGCCCTGAAAATGATATTTTTAAATCTTTCTCCTCTTTGCCTTTCCCCCACCCTCCCTTCTTTTCCTTTGCTCTCTGTCTCTGCAGTGCCTCTTTCTTTCTTACTCCTCTGCTTTGTTTTGTTTTAATCTCTTTATCATGTCTGTTCCTGGGTGCTTAAGTATGGCAAATAATTATATTATTATGTTGCTTTAAGGTAGGGTCATAAAAACTTGGCCACTTACTATAAAAACACACTCTGACAGAGATAACATGTTTCTGAGTCTTTTAATATTTTCTCTTTTTGTAAAAAGTATGTCCTTCTTGGGGCACGTGGGTGGCTCAGTAGGTTAAGCATCCCACTTCTGATTTTGGCTCAGGTCATGATCTCAGGGTTGTGAGATGGAGCTCCGGGTCAGACTCTGTGTTGGGCATGGAGTTTGCTTGGGATTCTCTCTCCCTCTCCCTCTGCCCCTCCTCACTTGGCTGGCATTCATTATCTCTCTTTAAAAAAAAAAAAGTATGTCTTTCTTTCCATCATTCCTCTTCATATCAACACATGTGAATTAAAAGTCACATTAAAGTTTAACAATAGAATTGAGCAAGATAAGTCTGGGGAAACATGGAATTCCCACGATGTTTGAGAGGTCTCATTCTAAGAGAGTGTGATCTTAAAGACATGCCCTGGGAAAGAATTCTCTTGATCAGATGCCAAGGTGGCCACATGTCGCAGATAGCTTTGCTGCCTCCAGACACTACTGCCCCAGATCGATTCCGTTCGTGTTCATCTTCGGCTGGAGCCCTGCTTAGTGTTTGCATGGATGAGGGTATTTGGGACACTTCTTAATTTACTGTCTTGTGATTATAGCATATTTTATGAATAAGGAGGGCTCTAAGTTTTGAATTCAGACCAAACTGCTGAGCAAATTCAGGACAAACTGTGAGAGCAGAAAGGAACCTTAGAACTATTTTCATTCAACACCATCTCTTCATTGATATTTTCCTCGCTTCTGGCAAAATAATTTTTTAAGCCATCCTTATCTCTCCATGGGTCTGAGAATAGAATTTGGCTCTCCTCATTTCATTTAAATGTTCAGGTGACGTTAATGACAGCCACTGTTGGGCAGTCTCCAAACAGCCCCATACTTCAGTTGTATTTTTCTTTACATTGAAAGATATATATTTGTTTAATGGAAGAGGTTGTGAAATAGAGCTTTTCTTTATAATGTGTGTGTTATGTGTGTAATTATGTATTGTCTCCCTGAGGAAGGACTAAAGGTATTTTAGGAAATCAGGAAAATCAAGGAAAGGGAAATCAAGAAAAAAAAATTATAACACAAATACATTTCTACCCCAGACTTCTCCCCAAACTCTAGACTTAGGTATCCCCCTGCCTGTCTAACCTTTCCAGTGAGATGCAAATATATGTATCAGACTCTGCATTTCTGATAGACTCTGATTGTCAGCCCAAACACATTCTACCTGCAGCTTTTCCCATCCCGGGAGATGTCACCTCTGTTCTACCAGTTGCTAAGGCCAAAGAACTTGGAGTCCTCTCTAACTACTCTTAGTGTAATCTGTATGGAAATGGTGTTAGCCTTACCTTCAAGTTCTGTCTCGAGTGGGAGCACCTCTCACCATCTCCTGTGCTGCCTCCCTGACCCAAGCTGTTCTTCCGGGGGAGGACAGGTCCAAATTCCTTTATCCACATGAGTTGTGGGATATGGAATTTTTCAGAGTTTAGAAAAGTAGTAAGGTACATACGTATACTGAAACAGATTCATGTTTCTACAGTGAAACATAGGACTGTTTACGCTCATCTGGCTACCAAAAACCATTTGGTTGAGTTACAGAACGAGCTTTTGGGTTTCAGCATTATGAGGGAGGAACCATGGACCTGCAGCACAGGAGCCTTCGGCAGGTCTCCCTGCTTCCACTCTGGCCCCTCCGTGGTCCTCTCTCAATCCAGTGACTTGAGGGATCTTTTAAGATCTTTTAAAACAGAAATGAGATGTCAGCATTCACAGCTGTGCCTCAGCATGCGCTTGGTTCCATATGGATGTAAGCCTGCCCGGTGTCTCACAGAGTCCTACAGGATCTCATCTCACGCTGTGCCCTCGTGAATCTGCTCCAGCCTCCTCACTCATCCTCACTGCTCCTGTCTTAGGACTCTTGCTCCAACTGTTCCCTCTCCCGGGGACACTCTTCCCCCGGCTCTCAGCTTGGCTCACTCTCTCACCTCTTTACACAAATGTCAGCTTACCAGGGAGACCACCCTGATGCCCGTATTCCATACTGTGACCCTTACCAGCCACCACCAGTATACCTCTCCACTACTTTTCTCTTTTTTATACCATTTATCACCTTCTAATGTATTGTGTTATTTACTTACTTATTGTGTCCATTGTATCCACTACTGGAATACAATATTTTGAGGACAGGGATCTTTGTTTTGTTCATTGGTGTGTCTCAAGGACCTAGAGTAATGCCTGGCACATAATTGGCACTTGAACATCATTTGTGGAACAAAAGAATGAATAAATCACTCATAGCATTTGAAAATAAATTATCATGTAATCAGATTTTCCATACAAAAGCTAGTTTAATATAATAACACATTTAATCTATATTTAAGAATTAAAAAATATTCTTTTCTGATTGTTCCTTATTTTTTTTACTGTGGTGCTTCGACCATTTTCCCCTCTCTTTCTTCTCTTCCTCTTTTCTTTTTAGAGATTGGCATTCTATTCAGTGGATTATTAAATTTGAAAATTTGATGATAATGAGAAGGCAAATGATGTCAGTGTGATAGAATGTCTCAAAAAATATATTTCCTAACTCCTGAGACTAGCTCAAATAATTCTTGCTCTATACTTTTTTTATTTGAAAGTTGGCCTGTATGAAGTTATGTACCTTTCATTTTTTAATGTGGAAAGATTTAAGAAACAGCCCCTTAAAACAACATTTCTTGTAGGTATAAACAAAATACCACTGAAACTGGTATTTTTGTCCTTTTGCTACTACAAAAGAAAGGGTTTCAAAACACCAAAAAAAATCAGACTTCAAATAAGCAATCCAGATGGAATGATTATAATGCAGCCTTTTTACATTTTAATTTGGGGCTAAAAATTTTCGTCTAAACCAACATCAGTCAATAACCCAAATGTGATGTCCGTATGAGGTTGGTTTTTTTGTTTTTTAATATTTTACTTATTTATTTGACAGAGATCACAAGTAGGCAGAGAGGCAGGCAGAGAGAGAGAGAGAGAGAGAGAGAGAGAGAGAGGAAAGCAGGTCCTCTGCTGAGCAGAGAGCCCAATGCGGGGCTCAATCCCAGGACTGTGAGATCATGACCTGAGTTAAAGACAGAGGCTTAACCCACTGAAATACCCAGGCACCCAAGGTATTAAAGAAATCATTCCAGTTATATCTCAAATCACTAAGGGAGACTAAAGTCCCTCACAATAACACATCTTACTGTTGAGATATTCTTTCTTGTATTTAATCTAAATTCTTGAAATGATAGTTTATACTAGTGCAGTACTGTCAGGTAATTGTGGCTGATGGACACAGCTGCTCAGTGTTTCCAGACCCTATCTATACTCCATGTATTCAAAGAACACTCTCTAGAAATTACTTAACTGTCTCTTATTTGGGCTCAGTAATTTCTGTTTCCTAAACCTTTTCTTAGAAAGACTGTTTTTCAACCACTTAGCAATCTTTTTGGGTTGCCTTTGAACATCCTTCATTTTTCAAATCTGTCTCAAATGATAGGGTCCAAAGATAGGTAAGAGTCACATCTGACCCAATATTGACTCTAAGTGGAATTTCTTTAAATATGTTTTTCTAATCTAAATCATTTCCCTCTGTTGCCAACTATATTATAGTGCAGATTTGTGGGCAGCCATTAATTCCCCAGGTATTTTTCCCCTGAAATAGTCACATAGTGGCTGGTACAGGGATACCTCGGTGGCTCAGTCAGTTAAGCGTCTGCCTTCATTCAGCTCAGGTCATGATCCCAGGGTCCTGGGATGGAGTCCCACATTGGGCTCCCTGCTCAGCAGGGAGCCTGCTTCTCCTTCTGCCTTACCACCCCCCACCCCCGCTTGTGCCCTCTCTGTCTCTCTGACAAATAAATAAAACCTTTAAAAAATAAACAAACAATGGCTGGCACATAGTAGGCACTCAAAAATATTTATTGAATAGAATGAAATAAAATTTTATGTTGGAATCAACTTTTTCCTCAATCTAAGTTATTCTTCGAATGCTTGAACTAGCTATATTTAACTTGTTGATTCTGATAGTTTGTCCCCAAATGATCAAAGTTATTTTAGCTTTTTCTTACCCCAGTACAGCTTAGTATAGTCATTGAAAACAAAGTTTCTCTAGAAAACTCTCATATACCTCTAAATTTTGAGCATGATTTAGGGAAATAGGGTTGAGGCATGTGAAACTGAGGAGTTTTTAACTCCTGCTAAGGAGAGAAAACATTGAACCAGAAGATCCAGTTTTGATCCTCCCCTCTATTATTTATGCGACACATGACTTTGGACATATTCTGTGCATTAGCTCTCATTTGCATGGTTTCTGAGACTGGAGAGCTGATCTTGGACTCTGGAAGAACCTGGTGGTGGGGGCTCAGAGCAGAAAGATGCCGGGCAGACTTAGGGCAAGAAAAGGAGATTTAATTGGTAGGATGCCTATTTGTACACCAGAGATAGGCTGCAGGGAATTGCTAAAAAGTCAGAGACTGAGCACCAAAGACAAAAATCTGGGATCAGAGCATGTAGGAGCTATCCCAAAGCAAAGAACATAAGAAAAGCTTTATGTAGAACCCGAAGTAAAGGAACTTAGGGGGAAATGCGTTTCTAGTCTAGCAATACGATGAAATATTATGCAGCAGTGTTTTCTGAAAAATATTTAATGTCTTGGGAAAACACTGATGTTATAAAAAGGGTAAGTTAAAAAAAAGCAGAGGACTGTATATACCATTTGGCCCCAAGCAGGTGCAAAATACATGTCTCCGTATGTCTGGGTGAATATGGACGTTTGGAAGAAAAAAAGAGCAGATTAGTGCTTGTGAATCTATATCCAGTTGATGATATTTGGGGTGATTTTCCTTGTCCTTTCATTGTCCTCACTCAGTGAGGTTTACTATTCTCATTCCCACTGCTGTTGGCCACTGTAATTCATTCTAGGAGTGATTCCTTAGGAGAGACCACTCATAGAATCCCACTCACCCCAGGAAGAGAGTGAGCTGTGTGTTTTGAAGAAGTACCCCATGGAATTGTGATTCTCAATCGCATTAATTTTATTAGAATATACTGGCTTTAAAAAATGCATTAAAGATTTTATTAACTTCTATTTTTAGCTTTTCAAAATGGTCTTTACAATTGAGTGTCAGACATGTCCAGTTTGAGCTAGGAAGCTCAGATTACTGCAAGGACTGTAATACCACTTGGACGAGGAAGCAGATTTTTTCCCAACTTGTCAGCAGTTCAACTTGTTTGAACCAGCATAACCTCGGGTGCTTATTTAAGATGTAGATTCCTAATCCGCACCGCACATTTACTAAATCAGACCTGCTAAGGAAGTACTTTGTCTTGATGTGTATACAGGTCACATGGAAATGTGTTAAAGTGAAAATTCTGACTCAGTGGGTCTAGGATAGGACCTGAGATTCTGTGTTTCTGACAAGCTCACGGGTAGTGCCGTTGATGTGCGGACTACACTGAGTAGCAGGCTTACTCCACACTAAGCCCTAATGGTAGTTCCAGCCAGTGGAACAGTGTCTCCAGTGGAGACAGAACTGGCCAGCTGTGGAGTGTTTGAGATGTAGCAGTTGTGCCTAAAATGTGGTATGAAGCCTCTGGGTCACATAAGGAAGGAAAGTGTTGCCAAATAAAGATTACAGAATATAATGTAACGTCTGTCAGGTGCTCTTAGGAGTGGCCTTATCAGAGAACCAGACTCCCTACTCCTTTGTTATTCTAGATCCTGAGAATGTGTTGAAATTCCAAGTATCAGGCAGTCAAAAGAAAACTTTCCATTTTATTGATCACTGCACCGCTGGGCTGTGTACGTTTTCCATCTCTTGTCTTCCTTCTGTGGAGTTTATAGTCTGTGGCTGGTGTGATCACATTGTTCTTAGTCATGAAAACAGGACCTCTTTTCTGATGCTGTGTGGTAATGAGTAAAAAGATTGTTTCTGCTGAGGGGTGAAAAGGTCTTCAAACTAGTTTGCTTTCTCGTAAACAGCAAGGCCTAGAGGGACCCCGAGAAGATGCCCAACATCTCCCTGTAGATTATATTTCTGCTAGCATTTTGAAGGAGTGAGTTGTCACTGCTTACAGGTCAGGATCTGGCGCAGTGAATCCTGAAAGCTTTCAAGATTTTGGATTTATATTTAATTTGATTTGATGGCGGCTGGTAAGAGAAAAAATAGCTCTCTCTGGAAGGTACAAATTGAATTCTTGGTGAACGTGACAAAGTCAGAAATCAAAAATTTTTTAAGTTGAATGCACATTTGTTGATAATGTTTTAAGGAAAAATATCGCGCTTGTAGCCACACTGTGACCTGGGGCCTGTTATGGAATCTTCCTATACCTTCGGTTCCTCATCTGTCCGTGGGGATAATAACAGTATCTACTTCACTGAGCTGTTGTGGTTGCACATGAAACTCTTACCATGTAGGAAGAACTCAGTACACGGTAGCCGTTACCACTTCTGTTGCTGTTGTTGAATTCATATAGAGTAATGACACCATTCCCTACTTAACTCATAAAAATACAGCCCCATTTTATGTTCGGTTCCAAGTCTATGTTTTTATGGTGTTTTTTATTATGGTTCATTATATTTTAATGTTTAGCCAAATTATTGGCTAAACAGATCCTTTTGGACCCAATCGATTTACTAGTGTGAGCTGTTGGGTGAACAGAGAAAATACAAGTGGAAACCTAGCTACTTCACATGCCCTTTAATTTTGACCAAATAATGGAATATCATACTTCATTTAGGTGTTCATGGTAACTAGGTGAACAGTTGTGGTTTTAAAAGAGATAGGATCCCATCAACTTCTTTGCTATGCACATGGTGACAACAGCCTTTTGAGAGATTGAGTCTATCTAGGTGGGAAACATGTTACAGGCTGTGTCTGATAAATACCAAAAATAATAGCTGTTTTTCCTTTAAAGTGATTTCTTTGGTCTTAGGGCATTGACAGTGTCCTGCACAGCAGGTGGGTTTCCTCCCCCCCTCCCCACGTCACCTGTTCTGGAGTGCTCCTGGCAGGGCTACCCTCCAGTTTCCTTGGCTTTGGAAGAGGGGAAGAGAATAGAACTTGTCTGGTGTTCTTTGGCTCTGGAAAAGTTGTGTTCTCTTTTAGATGGTCTCTTCTCCTGGGATTGCCCTAGGCAGTGAGTTGTTCTGAAATTTTATTAAAGGAGAAATAGGTGAGCCATGTAAATTGGGCTCCTTACTGAATACTGAAGCAGTTCCACCTTTCACCAGAGATTTAATTTTTTCCAGCTCTGCTCTTTACTCTCAGCCCAAAGGGCTATCTTTTGAACATTTTAGATTCTTCCTATGGGATGAAAGCTTTGGCAGACAAGGGCTTATATCTGTGGAGCCCAGAAACCCTTTTCTTTTTACTAGTAATCAGTATATAGCTAAGAATTTTCTCTAATGTGGTTAAGGAAATTCTAAATACTCCTTTCCAATCCTTTTATTTGCTTCTCTCTGGTCATTTAAAGCTATAAGGCGTATGTTCTTCATCTGGAGAGGGAAAGAGAGGGCTGGGGGTGGAGAGAGAGAGGCAGGAGACTGTCTCATAAAACCCCAGTGATTCATCCCCCCTCTGTAGTCTTTAAAAATCCCCTAGGTTTTGCTTTCAGAAAGAGCCTTCAGACTATTGAGAGTTACATATGCACCATTCTTTTCCACTGAACCGAAGCCCTAACCATAGAAACAACTTAGGACAGTGTTATCTTTAATCTTTTAGTCTCACAACAAATGCCAGAACTAGCCTGGGTAATGTCAAGGTAGCCACCCTGGAACAGAAACAGAATTTGCAAAACTACCTTTAATAAACAGTGCTTACATTTTGCTACGGTTAACTCTTCGGAAGAAGTCTGGCGGTGGGAGGGGTGTATGATAATATTTACTTTTACTTCACTGTGCTTACTCTTAATGCTTTTTGGGTAAAAGTATTGTTGACTATTTAGGAAACCTCATTTATGAACACAAGCTATATATTAATATTATGTTCCTGGGGAAAATATATTTAATAGAAAATGCTGAGTCAAAGGGTCTTTTTCAAGAGATATCCTGCTTATTCATGTGGCCAATTCTTCTCACGGCTCCAGGGCCCTCCAGCCACAGGGGGAAAGTACCAGGTCCCTAAGCATAGTCCAATCCCATTTTAACCCAGCTGTCTGCACGCTTCATGCCTACACCTTTCCTTTGTTTTAGTTCATTCAGAAGGCCTTAAGCAGCACTGGGCAAGTGATATGTTTTGGTGGGTAAAACATTGGCCAATGGAAGGAAAAAATGTAGGAAATGAATCTTCTAAGACTATATGACCCTTCTTTAGTTTATGCTCATTTGGTCATAATGGCTCTCTGACCTCCACTATCACCTCCCTCCTGTTCATTCTCTACGCTACAGCCAGAATGTTGCACCTGACCTGAGATCTTGTAAAGGCTTCCAGCTTCTACCAGAATAAAGCCCCAAATCTCTACAGGGCTTTAATCTGTTCACATCTGTCTCTGGCTTTACTTGGTGCCCTTCCTCCCGCATCCTGCCTCCCGTGCCGTGAGCTCTAGAGCTAGAAGGATCTTTGAGTTCCACAACCTTTCATTCTCCAGGGCACTAGCTCACATTAACGCATCCTTCCTGTGGTGCTGTGAGCACCACCTCTCAGAGATCTTCATGCATCTGTCCTCCCCAGGCTAGCTTAGTCAGCCCCCAGGCCCCACCCCCATGCTCACACAGCCTCCTCTACTTGTCTTTAAAACATTCATTACCTGGAGAAATTGTTAGAAGTCTGTCTTTGCCTCTGGAAACTAGACCCTATGAGGCAAGAGTAATCACATTTCTTCATAAGTTCTTAGCCCAGTGCCTTCTACCCAGTGGATTCTGTTTCTTGACTGCATTAAAAAGAGGATAGAATAGAGGGAGAAAAGATAGACAATAGAGGAATTCTATAGTTAGCATTTCTCCTATCCTTTTTTTAAGATTTTATTTATTCATTTGACAGACAGAGATCACAAGCAGGCAGAGAAGCAGGCAGAGAGAGGAGGAAATGGGCTCCCTGACGAGCAGAGTCTGATGTGAGGCTCGATCCTAGGACCCTGGGATCATGACCTGTGCCGAAGGCAGAGGCTTTAACCCACTGAGCCACCCAGGTGCCCCTCTACTATCCTTTTTTAAATCACTATACCATTCTAAGAATTAATAGTCCAATTACTACACAGTATCAGATATGTTTGTTTTTATAAAATATATATATTGCATATATATATATTGCAATATATATATTGCATTTAAAGTGACTGTTAGCTAAAATACAAAGCAGGGAAAATAATGACAAAAATCATGTATAAGTGTTTATCTTGGTTATTTAGGCAAGAATGATATTTTATTTATTTCATTATTATTTCTAAAAGATTTCTATTTATTTATGTGTCAGAGAGAGAGCACAAGCAGGGAGAGTGACAGGCAGAGGGAGAAGCAGGCTCCCCTCTGAGCCGGGAGCCCAGTGTGGGACTCCATCCCAGGAACCTGAGATCATGACCTGAGCCACAGTCAGACGATTAACGAGTGAGCCACCCAGGTGTCCCTACTAGTCATTTATTTTAATTAACATTTTCTACATTGATTAAAATAATTCTCTTGAACCAAAGAATATGTCCAAATTCACTAATATATTTCAATTTTATAGCATCACATTTAACAACAGGTATCAAGACTCTATTCAGAGTTCTCCTTGAGGGCTCAGTTGGTTGGGCATCTGCCATAGGCTCAGGTCATAGTCCTGGGGTCCTGGGATCAAGCCCCACGTTGGGCTCCCTGCTCAGCAAGGAATCTGCTTCTCCCTCTCCCTCTATCCCACTTTCCCATTCATCATCTCTCACTCTCTCTCTCAAAAAAAAAGAAAAATTCTCTATGAGCAATCGAAATACAATTAACAGATATATAGTTGCTATGGGGTAGGGAGTCTATATATGTGTTCTCACAGAACTCTTTTCTGTCGATGTTTTAGGTAATTTTTTTTCCACAACAGAAATTTTTTTTTTTATAAACTGTTCTAAAAGTTTACAATTACAAAAGACAAGGCAAACCAAACGAATGGGAAAATATCACTCTCATTTCCAATACTCAGACCACCATTAGTACCATAGTGGTATATATATATATTTTTAACTGAGTAGTTATTGACCTACTACCTTATATTAGTTTCAGGTGTACAACACAATGATTTCATGTTTGTATGCATGTTGAAATGATAACTACCATAACTCCAGTTAACATCTATCATACTTTGTTACAAAATCGTGTCTTGTGTTGAGAACTTTTAAGGTTTATTCTGTTAGCAACTTTCAAATATGCAGTGAAATATTACTAGCTATAGCCACGATGCTCTACATTATATCCCTCTAACTTACTTATTTGATAACTGAGAGTTTGTAACTTCTGAGTCCCACTTGCCCACCCTTCACCCCCTGCCTCTGGCAACCACCAGTCTGTTCTCTGTATCTATGAGCTTGTTTCCGTTTTTAAGATTCCACATGTGAGCCAGATCTTGCGGTATTTTACTCTGACTCATTTCACTTGCCATAATGCCTTCAAGGTCCTTCCACTGTTGTCACAAGAGGTGAGATTTCATCTCTTTTTATAGAGGAATGATATTCCTCTGTGCATATACAGACATCTTTTTTTTTTAAATTATTTTTAAAAATAAACATATAACGTATTTTTATCCCCAGGGGTATAGGTCTGTGAATCGCCAGGTTTACATATTTTACAGCACTCATCATAGCACATACCCTCCCCAATGTCCATATCCCCACCACCCTCAGACCACATCTTCTTTATCCATTCATTTGTCAGTGGACACTTAGGCTGTTTCCAGGTTTGGGCTGTGGGGAAAATGCAGCCGTGCATATGAGAGTGCTGATATCTTTTTGAATTTGTGTTTTATTTTCTTCAGATAAATACCCAGGAGTGGAATTGCTTGATGATGTGGCAGTTCTAGTTTTAATTTTTTTGAGGAGCTTCCATACTGTTTTCTATAGCGACTGTACCAATTTGCATTCACATTAACAATGCACCAGGGTTTCTCCACATCCTTGCCAACGCTTGTTATTTGTCTTTTTGATTGCAGCTGTCCTAACAGGTGTGAGGTGATACTTCATCAGGGTTTTGATTTGCATTTCCCTGATGGCTGGTGATCTTGAGCACCTTTTTATGTACCCGTTGGCCTCTGTAGGTCTTCTTTGGAAATACGTTGATTTGGTCCGCTCATTTTTTTTTTTTTTTTTTTTTTGCTATTGAATAGTAGGAGTTCTTTATATATTTTGGATAGTAACCTCTTATCAGATATGATTTGCAATTATTTTCTGCTTAGTAGCTGGCCTTTTCATTTTGGTAATGGTTTCCTTTGCTGTGCTTTTTAGTTTGATATTATCCTACTTGTTTATTTTTGCTTTTGTTGCCTTTGCTTTTGGAATCAGATCCAAAAAAATGACTGTCAAGACTAAAGTGAAGGAGCTTACTGCCTGTATTTTCTTCTAGCGGTTTTATGGTTTCAGATCTTACATTCAAGTCTTTAATCCATTTTGAGCTCATGTTTGTGTGTTATGTAAGATAGTGGTCGAGTTTCTTTTTTTTTTTTTTTTTTTTTGCTGGTGGCCATCCAGTTTCCTCAACAACATTTCTTTTTTAAAAAAATTAATTTTTAATTTTTTATAAACATATATTTTTATCCCCAGGGGTACAGGTCTGTGAATCACCAGGTTTACACACTTCACAGCACTCACCATAGCACATACCCTCCCCAATGTCCATAACCCCACCCCCCTCTCCCAATCCCCCTCCCCCAGCAGCCCTCAGATTGTTTTGTGAAATTAAGAGTCACTTATGGTTTGTCTCCCTCCCACTCCTATCTTGTTTCATTTGTTCTTCTCCAACCCCCTAACCCCTCATCTCAACAACATTTCTTGAAGAGACTGCCATTTCCCCATTGCATGTTCTTGGCTTTTTTGTTGTAAGTTAAGTGACCATATATGCTTGGGGGGTCGTGTTGTTTTTGCCACTCTTGTTTGTAGTCCGTTGTTTTGTTTGCTTGTTTTTCTTGTACATAGTTGAGATCATACTGCTTGAATGACTTTTTCCCACTACTTATTTCACTTAGTATTTTCACATAAAACATAAAATATACCAGAGAGTGAGGTGGTGAACCTTCTCTTGACACTGAGATGGAACAGTCTTAGCAATCCATAGCCGTATGTGTGAGAAAGGAGAAATAGTTGAACAATCTGGCAGGGTTACAGAGTAGAGGCCACAGAATTTTAAGCACTAATAGCTGCTGAGCACGTCAGGTCTCTAAATTCCTTGGAATGTTTCCCAATGACCTGCAGTGAAGGTGTGCTTGATCAGCTCCTGCTGAAGTTAGTGTTTTAGGCACTTGGTTTCCAAGAACTATTAATGAAACATCTGGCACTTTGCAAGTTGTTAGATGACACATTCTTTGAATTGCTGTTTTCCAAACGTGTGATCTCCTCCCTTCCTTTCTCTTTAACCTCATCCCATATTACTTTCCCTATTTCTCAGCATCCTTCCTCCATGCATCATGCAAGCCTTTCTCTAATTGTTCTGAGCACCTTCTTTGTAATGGCTGCCTGAAACACTCCTTCTTCCCCCTCTCCCAACACTTTTTTTTTTTTTGCTTGGAAGTTTTCACATTCTTTCCCTCTTGGTCTACATGGTGCTTCTGTAGAGAGGTTCCCCTTGATCTCCCTTTATGACCAGTTTATTATCGTGAGCGGAAGTCACCCTCATTGTATAATGCATGCAATGGATTTTTTGAAGAACACTTATGTTCCTTAAGAAGGATCTTTGCAAGCTGTGTTCACACAGTGTTATATTGGTGATGGAAGTGATACCCCCTAAATAAGCATGAAGTGTTTAAGTGTGTTTGTAGTACAGAGGTTTCTAAGAATACATCTTACAAGTACCATAAGGAACAGTGTTATGTGCATGCAAGCTGCACTGACTGCATGTGACTACCATTCTAGAAAGAATGAGGTGATGAATTCACTTATACCATAGATGTTTCTAAGACAGCTACTTACAAACTTTCTGTGACAAGTGTTATTTCAGTGACTGGAAGTTATCCCCATGTTGTAATATCTGTATTACAGTGTTAAGATCCCTGGTAATAAGGATGCTTCTAAGAACAACAAACAACAAAAAACAGGCCCTTTGTGCCAGGAGACCTTTGAACAGTCCTCCCCCTCTACAGCAGGAACCTGTTTACCATTTAACAGTCAACTAGAAAAAAGGGGGCTGACCAGCTGCCATAAGGTAGCACCACCATATGGTACCGTAAGATTTGAGCCATATTCCAATCGAGAAATAATTTGTATAAGTTACAAGAGAACAAAAAATGATTGTTCTATAGAATTTTTTGAACTTTCTCTGTATCATGAGGAACGAAGCATGTTTGCCTACAACTTTATAATATTTCTAGCAAATAAGAGGCAGACTCCCTCTTAGAGTCCTATAGGAAGCCAGGAAAGCTATAAATGGATGTCACTCCTGTCAGTCATTTGGGTGTCCAAGAAGGTGGCCAGCTACCTCACCCAGGACACCTCTGTCAGCAGTGTGTCCCCAGAACTTATTTGTTGACCAGCTTCTCTTCTCCTATCCCTTTCAGGCCGGGTATATGTGAGTGTCTGTGTGGGGAGGGGATGGGTCTTCACTGTTTGGACTTTGGAAACATAAGAAAAATTTTTAAAAGCGGGAAGCTAGAAAAAAAAATCAGTGCAAATATTATGGGATTGTTAATTTTAAAAAATTCTTGCAAAAATAATAGAAATAGTATTGAAAAAGAACCCTTCTGACTGTTATCTGTTCCTTGGCATTTGACATCTTTTACTCCCTGCTTTATAAAAAAAATACAGTTAATGAGGTTCTGGCAAATAAAAGGGAGTAGCCCTGGTGTTTGGCCAGGAATTCCCCTTCACTGACATTCCCACATACCCCCAGCCTCCAACCCAGTTACTCTTCAGGACATCCTCTGGTGTTTTTCCTTCTCAGCCCTCATCAACATTTAGAATTGTAGTGTGGATTTATGTTTAGCGTGGTCTAATGTTTGCCTGTCTGATTAGAATGCAAGCTCTGGAGGGTCAGGTCCTTCTTGGTCTTGTTCACCCTTTAGCTGTCTCCCTGAACTGCCATGGTACTTGGCATGGGAGGGGGAGCAAATATACATTGAATAACTAATGTTTTAAGTGACTCCATTTTTTAAAAAGTAGATTCTTAAGCTCTGTTCCAGTTGGCTCATGTGAGGAAAAGGGTTGATAAAATAAGATTTTCACCTCTGTGCAGTAAATACATTGAGGGCCTGTCACCAGGTCAAACGTTGGAAATGCCACATGAATAAGGCATGGGTGATGCCCTCCAGGACCTCAGAAGCTAGCAGAGGGACACATACACATGTATGTGAATAATTGCAGTTCTCCATAGAAGAGTGTAGGAGATGTGTGCCCATGAACCTTTGGAGAGTGCAAGGGGGAAGGATTTAATTTACCTTGACACCTGCAAGGGGTGTCAAAGTTTTCAGCCAGGCATGATATTTACATTGGGGTCTTGCATGAAGAGGGGAAGTTTGGCAAGTTAATTAGTAGGAACAAGAGGATCCCAAGCTAGGGATGGGGTCAGACAAAATGAATGGCATGGTGTGGACAGTGTGTGTGTGTTCTGGGGGGTGGGTTGTGAATGCTGCACCAGGAAGTTTGGATTTGATCGTTAAGGAGCCGGGGAGCCCTGCTGAGGTAAGATTTAGAGATGGAGTGTAGCAGTGGGCAGTCTTCATTGTGTGGGGAGTTGATGCTGTGGTTAGAAAGCCAAACCATTCACTGCAGCTGCAGGCATTTTCTGTTAAACCAGTTTCATTTAGAGGTCATAGTGTATCTTTCAGAGAGACAAATTCTAGATTTTGACAAAGGTGAATATTTTGCTAGAAATTGGTAGCTCTTTTAAGATGTATTTTCCTGGTAAAGACCTATTAATATATTTTTATATTGAATTTTAGAAACCTTTGGAAAACATGTTTAAAATTTGTACTCAGATAGTATAAGTACCTATAGAACAAACATCATGAATCTTAATGTGACATGTAATGAAATATTTTGGATTTTTCCAGATGTGTGAAATACATAGGTGTTCTCCCACGATGCCCTGGTTAAGGCAGGTGTCTGTCAATGCTCACCCGAACCATACCTCCCTCTCTTGCAGTTCCACGACAGCCTTCAAACGACTTGTTTGAAATATTTGAAATTGAAAGGGGAGTCAGTGCAGATGATGAAGCAAAGGATGATCCAGGTAGATACTTACATTTTTACTATGTGATGATGACATTTTATTGTTTCCTTCCACTTCCTGAAAATGAATTTTAAACTGTAGATTGTTCGGTTACATCTGGGAAAAGTGTACTTTTTTTTTTTTTTTAAACAACTTGGTTTCCTCTGTAGTAATATAGTTGTTGATTGAAAATAATTATATATCATCATTATCTTTTTAAAAAAATAATAAAGCACACTTAACTTGTGAAGAGGAAATCCTGTTTTGTAAGTGATGGTGTAACAAGGTCATAATTTGGCAACATTTTTGTGTTCTATTTTTATAGCTGAACACACATGCACAATTGTTCTAAGAAAGGATTCATGTTATCTTCCTTTGATCTCATGGAGAGAAGTTCTGGTCAGATAAGTGTGGCTAGAAGAGAACGCTTATGCAGTTAATCCTAGTTCACAAGTTTGTTTTTACAAATTGTGCCATTGTGGTCTACTCATTGTTCTGGTTATTTTCTTGTAGGTGTTCTGATACACAGTTGTAACTTTGACCATGGGCTTTGTGGATGGATCCGGGAAAAAGACAGTGACTTGCACTGGGAACCAGTGAGAGATCCAACAGGTAAAAGCAGTTAATCTGTATCTGTTTGATCCTATCTGGGGACCCTGTTCTAACAATCAAGAATACTGTTACGTATCTCTGTTTACCCTCTTTATTCAGTAAAGAAAGATCTCTTCCAACATTTCATATTTCATTTTTTAAGTGAACTAGTTAGCAATAAACTAGAATTATATTATAGGAAGACAAGTAGTACATTAAAGGACCAACTAGTTTCTCTCAAAGAGCTTGGTAAGTAAAACCTTTAGATTCATCCTAACATAAAATTTTCAAATTACTTGTAGTGCCCCATTCCTAGGCATGAGAGAAATAATGTAACAGTACATCAGTCCTGGTGGTCATCCACAGCTGTTTTCTTAATTATGTCCTTTTTAAAAATGATGTGACACATAGCAAAAAGACACTAGAAGATTCTGTGAAGTTGTGAATATTTCTCTGGAAAAAATTTCAGTCTAATTTAGATGCTGGAGAAATTAGTTACAAATTACCACCATTTATTCCACAAAAGAATGTTACTAGAGAGATTTAGATGTAGTTCCTTGGAAAACTAACAAACTTTTAAATTGCATGCTTCCTACTGATACAACGTTTCAGTGCTTACAAGACATTTTGTTGTCTTGTTTCAGAAAGCAAAGTTACTTACATATTTTTGTTGTTTTTTTTCCCTCCCCTCAGTAATTAAATCTTTTGTGGGTGGGGCCAATTTAATGGGAGGGTGAGGAGTTAAATTTCTTTTCTTCCCTTTATACTCCTGGTTCTAGATTTAGGAATAAAAGTTTTTGTCTTAAAAGCCTAGTTCTTGAATAGCATTGCAGGTATATAGGTAGAGCACAAAACACATAAAAGTTAACCTGAGAGAAGATATGCTCTGTTAAACCAGTTCTTAAACTTCAGTGTGCATATAGATCAGCTAGGGGCCTTGTTAAAATGTGGATTTTGTTGCATTTCTAACATGCTCCTTGTGAATATCTATGGTATTACTCCTTGTTGTAGATCGTGAGTAGAAAGTTTAAAAAAAAAAATTAGCTCAAAATATATTCATTAGATTCCCCCTAAGGTGGAAATAGAATAGATTTTTTAAAAATGAAAAATTTGAGGGCTCCTGGGTAGCTCAACTGGTTCAGTGATTGACTCTGGATTTTGGCTCATTTGTGGTCTCAGGTTCCTGGGATCGAGCCCCAAGCTGGACTCCCCACTCAGAGGGGAGTCTGCTTATCTCCCTCTCCCTCTGCTCGTTTCCCCACTCATGCCCGTGCATGTGCTCTCTTGCTCTCTCTCTCTGAAATAAATCTTTTAAAAAAAGTAAAATGAAATTTTGAGGTAAGCTTTTAAAAATATGAATATTCAATAAGTTCACATAAGGTTTTAGATTTCTCTTAGCTATAAAACAGATTTTAGCCCCCCCCCCCACATACAGTGACGTTCCTCTCATTTAAGGTTGACTCTGAGCAGGACATTATTATTATGATCACAGATATCTGTGGGTAAGAGAGAAACCATTTATTTAATATCCGCTGTAGTCCCAGCTCCATCATCTCATTGGTTCAGTTTAATCCTCTCACCTGCCCTTTGAGGCAGGTAATTCTGCTTATGTTTCACAAAGGAAACACTGAGACCCAGAGGTTTTACACATTTCCTAAGGCCACAGAACTGAAGAGTGGACTTCATATCGAGGCCTCCCTGTACTTCATGTGGTTTCCCCCCTTCAGTAGTGGACACTATCTGCTTAGCAGATCTCAGGCCTGTAGATTTGACTGACCCCTGACCTGGGGTCGTTTGCTACAGAATGGAGCATCTTTGACAGTCACGTTGGATAGAATGGTGAACGTTGCTCATGGTTGTGGTGAATAACCCCTTCGAGTAAGGTACCCTGGTGAGTTACTCATGCTAAACTCAGAGGAATTCATTATACTTCCCTGGAAGCATCCAGTATAGAAAACCCATGTGAAGTTCTTGATTTTTACAATTTCTCTACTCTATTTTAGAACAAGTTTTGCATTTTAACACTTTTTATTATTCATTATATATGTAAATATTTAAATTTGTGGTGACCCAAATTCCACTTGCCCTCTGCTAAAAAGAGAGGGTTAGAAATAGAATGGTAGACAAAAAAAAAAAAAAAAAAAAAAAATGGAAGCAGTCATTTGGCAATAATAGCAGAGAATGCATTGAAAGGAAGCGGTGGCCATTTTTGTGACTGCGTAGCTCTTGATTATTGTCTCTGTCCCCTGGAAGGGGGCCATTCTTTTCTGTTTCATCCCTTCCCCTCTTCCCTTCTGCTGATAGCTAAGATGCAAGGGGAAGTTACTCAAATAAGAGGGGTGAAAGCCTTTAGTGTTTTAGCAAGTAATTATTAAAACAGTATGAGTGAAACCTCTGTCATCACTACTAAAGAGTTGGGTCATTTCCATAGAAATAGAATATTTTTCCCAGAATGACAAATCTACTTGGTGGGTTCTTCTATCTGAGAAGAACAGAGATAATTGTAGGTCACTTCTAAGAACACGACCTAGTTGGAAAGGTATCCCAAAGCCTGTGGGAAAACAAGTGAAGAAAGCAGAATGTTCAGCTTGGAGAAGAAATAATGAAGCAAGACTGATTTCCAAATATTTGATCAACAACATCTTTCACAGTTATTCCAGAACCACAAGGGGATGAGAAGTCAGATCAGCAGGTAAAAGCTAAAGGGAGATCCGTTCTGGTTCACTCCCAGAAAGAACTTGCCAGTCATCAGAGCTGTCTAAAAAGAGAACAGGATGACAGGGAAATGGGGAGCTCTCCCTTGGTGGAGAGGTTTTTGGGTGACTTGTAGCAAGATGTTGTTTTGATCACTGGGTATAAGTGTTGGATTAGGAAATCTGCTACACCACCTTTGAGAGCCTGAGTCAGAATGGAATGCCCCCAGGTCTTCCCAAAGAGATTGCTGAGCAGCCAGGCTCTAGCTTGGGGAAGGGATGGGAGGACAAAAGGATGGCAGAGGGGAAGACAGGGTAGGAGTACATGGCATGCATCAGGCTGGAACTGGGAAGGAGCTTTTTAGGATGTGTTGGGGAAATCTAACCAGATACTGATGGAAAGGTACTAATAAGGCTTATCATGAAAAATGCCAGTTTTTCTTCTAGGAAGTTTTGGGATCTGAGTGTGTGTATATCACATGCTAAGACCAGAGAAGACTATAACCAATTTAATAAATTATTTCTGTGTATTATCTAATTACCAAGCTAACTTTTTTTCTATCTAGACTGTGCCATTTGTAAGGGAACATATGTTTGGATTTTCAAAATTGTGACTAATTTTTAATGTGCATGTCTTATGCAACATCCAAATTTGTGGATATTCTCATACTAATATCTCTAAGAAAACCCTCAAACAAACTTTGAGAAACAGCTGCAAAGTACATTCATTTGCTAGCTGCTCTTCCTGGTGCTCATTAGGTTTTATCACATTTGGTCTTGAACTTCATGGTGAGATCGTGAAATTAATACGTGCCTCTAAGGGGTGGCAGATTGCACTGCTGACAGATGTGGTGACGCCCTGAAGACACACCCTTCTGTAAATGTCAAGGCTGGACCCTGGGGGCCCTTTTCCTGAAACCCTGATCTTTGAGGATCAGGGTTAAAGGAAACTGACTCAGTGCTGTCTGCTACTGACAGCTACAAGGTATTCACTTCAGAATATATAGCAAGCAGGCTGGCTTGTACATGCAAGTATGTCTGTTGCAGCATTAAACATTATTTTGAAATACACATAAATGGAAAAGTAAACCAACTGTGAAAAAGTAAAAGCTTCAGCCCCCAGCCCTGGCTCCCCGTCACCCTCCCCAGATAAAACCAGTTTCTTAGTTATCTTTCCAGAGATGTATTTTTCTGCCCCCTGCTCTGTACCTTGCTTTTGTCACTTAAAGATCATCTCTTATAAGAGTTAACACTTGTGGACTTTGCAGCCAGAAGGCTTGGGCTGGAAGCTAATGCCAGCACACAGTAGCTTTGACCTTGAACAAGTTATTGAAATGGAGATAATAGTGTCTATGAAACGTATGGGAGGCATTTAAAGCAATGCCTGGCCCATAGTTAGCACTAAAATAGTATTAGCCATTGTTGCTGGAGATTGTCCTGTGTCAGTACTTAAGAGCACCCTCATTCTTCTTTATGGTTGTTACTCTGTTCCTTCTCAGATGTACCACCCTGTATTTGACCCACCATCCACCGAGGCGCATTTCAGGAGAACAGTGCTGCAGTGGATAGCTTTGTACATGTCTCATTTCATATATGCTTGAATCTGTCTGTGGGATATTCCTAAATCTGGAATTGCTAGGTCAAACGGAATTTGTGTTTTGAATTTTGTTAGTTTTCTAAGTTGTCCTTCATAACAGTTGTCCTTCATAACAGTTAACAGCAATTTATGCTCCCACCAGTAATATTTAAGAATCATCCCCAATAGATCTTATTAAGCTGTTTTTTATCCTTGCCAAGCTTATAGGTGAAAAGGCGTCTCCTTTTGATTTTAGTTTGATTTTCTCTTACTGTGAGAAGTTGACCATCCTTTCATATAATTAATCTTTTCCTGTGATGCCCTTTGTGTGTTCTTATTATTGATTTGTTAAGTTCTTTATATAAAAAGAGAACTTAGTCCCTTTCATGTTTTGCAACTTTTTTTTTTCTTTTCTTACTGTTTTATGGTACTTTTATCTTAAAGTGAAAATTTGGAGAGCACTTGGGATGAGCACTGGGTGTTACATGTAAGTGATGAATTGCTGGACTCTACTCCTGGAAGTAATACTACACTATATGTTCCCTAACTGGAATTTAAATAAACACTTGAAGTTACAAAAGAAAAATAAAATTAAAAAGTAACAATTTGGAAACTTCAATAAGAAATTGGCTAAATTATTAATGGCATACTTGGAGCTATGAAAAATGTCTGACATCAAAAAATGACAGATACATTTAATGAAAACAAGTTATTACACCGCAAAAAATGTTTATACTCATGTGTGTTTGTATTCACAGATATATATAGGAGAAGTTCAAATGTTAAAATTAGTAATTATCTCTGGCTTTTGGGATCATGCACATTTAAATTTTCTTTATGCTTTTCTATTTCTCTCTCTTTTCCTGCAGTGGGCATTGCTGTATTAGATCTTATAAAAGACAAAAAAAAAAAAATAAGCTCTTTGCATGTGAGATATAAATACCAGCAAACCATAATGATCTTAGTTCTACCTGGGCTGGTTTCTCAGCTGGGCCAAAAATATAAGAAAAAAATCACTGCAAAACTCCCCCTCCTTTTTATGACCACACAGTTAACATGTAAAGTAATAGACATTATGTTGTTCTCTTTGTAAATTGAAACTGTAAAGGCACCAGCCAGTACAGAGTTAAAAATAAGGACATTTAAATTTTATCACCTAGCTTTCTGGCAAGTCTTTTTTTGTTTTGTTTTGTTAAATAATAAATGCTACAAAAACAAACTTCAGATATTGCAATGCTTTAAACTAAAACCATGAAAATAATATAATTCTATATTTAAAACAGTATTTTGGAACAGAAGTTAAATTTTTTATTTAATAGGTAAATTATTCAGGGTGCTAGATCAGTTTTTCCCTTAGCTACTATTCCATCCTTGTAACATTTCCTTTTATTACAAAGGGAAAGATTTCTTTATGGTAAGACAAAAACCTGGTGCCCACAGAGAAAGAGCTGTTATAGCCTCATTTATCATGATTTACATTTTAGTTTTAAATATCTATACAAAAGGACTATTTGGCTATTAGGATGCCTTGGTTTATTAGGTTGTTTGCAGGCATGTCTAGCATAGTGATAGGAGTGTACATTCCGCAGAGTCTTAAGGTAATCCTTGTTTTCTTAAAACTTTCAGGTTAACTGTAATACCTTATATCTTAGTCTTAACCTAAGTACCTGTGATGATTCAAAGCTGACTTATAGGGAGACATTTAAGCCCCATCTAAAGGTTTTGGCCCAAAATATTGTTTGGATTAGTTCGATGGGGCACAGGGTAGGGAAGGAGGATAAGAAATTCTGTGTGTTTTCGGTGAGTCAAGTACGTGCCTCAAAGATCTATTGCCCTGCAGTTTTTTTCTATATTCTTAGAACCTTATTTATTCAGCAAATGACATCAAAGCCCTACCACGTGCTAGGATATAAAATGGGGTGGTTTGGGGGGAAAGCTGAGGTTTTTTTTTTTTTTTTTTTTTTTATGTTACATTAGTCACCGTACAGTACACCATTAGTTTTTGATGTACTGTTCCATTCTGACCTCAACGAGTTCACGGTCTCCTGGGGGACAGAAACCTGTAAACCAGTGATTCCAGTTTGAGAGCAACAAGGGCTGAATTAGGGGGTCAGGCAGTTTTGAGCTCAAACCATGACCCTGCCCCTCAATGGCAGGGTGACACCTTGGGTGCCTTTACCTCCCTAAGCCTTAGCTTCTGCAGCGGCAAAACAAGCCAAATGAGTGTTCCCCTCAAAGACCTGTTAGCAGGGCCAACAATGCTCACGGTAGAGAGGCTAACGAGCCTGGTGCAGGCAGAGTACACACAGATTACCTCTTTGGTCCTTTGAATCCTCAAAGGGGACTCATTAGAGAAGTCACTTGAAGAATAAGACCTCCCCCAAATTATTAGGTTTTATACAAAGCCTAAGAAAGGATGGTGTATCTTTTAACTGAGAAATAAGTAGCGATTCTACCAAAACAGGTACAGGTGTTTAACCTTCCAACCACATATTTCTTAGGGATAACTCCGTGCTGGAACAGTGTTTTCCAGTTAGCTCTAATAAAACAGCTGGGGGGAAGGTCATTTACACATGGTCTGAGTTTCAAAATACCACTCCCAACTTTCCCTCTCTTGAGAAGCAGTATCCTTCACTTCACTGCTGCTTAAACTACCCCCTGCCCCCTCCCCCAGACTGCAGTGGCGCTTAATCTAACAATAGGGGGACACAAACTCTGCAGCCATAGGGATCTGAGGACATCGTCCAAGTGACTTGTCCAGAGTGAAAGTTGTTCTTCATATTTTGGGTACATGTATATGTAATAAAAAATTACTATTATATGTAATGTTATAAATTTGTTTTGATGTAAAAGTGTCTGAAACTAGTTACTCACAAGAAAAGTAATGCTCCAGGAAGATGTAGAGGTTTCCAGAACACCTCTGCATCTTCTTGGGGCTAGGTGTACTCCAGTGTGAGAAGCATAGCAAATAGACCTTTTCAAAGGAGAACTTCTTGCTTTAGAGATTTTAAAAAAGAGAGAGAGAGAAGAAGAAAGAACAAACATATCTAGTGCCCCTTTAGATTACCGTCTGCTCTACTGCCTAGAGGTTAATTATCCCCATAGAAAATTCTCCCTGGCAACTTAGAGTCAACCGGCCAGCCAGCTTGACGGCAGAACCTACATTGGTGAGGATCGAGAGATGGTGAGCTTGTGTCTGCCTTTGTATGTCTGCTCATATCCAACAGGAAATAGTCCTCGCATTAGGATTCCTGATCATGACATCCTGAGCATAATTTGCACTCTCCATGAGCCAAATATTTTCTGTAAACACAATCCATAGAGTTTGAGGGAGGCCTAGACATAAATCCTAACTTTTCTTAAAAAATCTGGAATTCTTACAAATGACGATCTCAGTTTGCAGTTTATTCCAAGTAAACCTGCCTTGATGCTGTCGGTGCTAGAAAGGGATGTTGGCACATACACACACAGCCCTGCTTTTCCCATTCCAGGTGGACAGTATCTGACAGTGTCGGGAGCCAAAGGCCCAGGGGGAAAAGCCGCTCGCTTGGTGCTACCTCTTGGCCACCTCATGCATTCAGGGGACCTGTGCCTGTCGTTCAGGCACAAGGTGACGGGGCTGCACTCCGGCGCGCTCCAGGTGTTTGCGAGAAAACATGGTGCCCACGGAGCAGCCCTGTGGGGCAGGAATGGTGGCCGTGGCTGGAGGCACACACACATCACCTTGCGAGGGGCTGACGTCAAGAGCGTAAGTAGAACCGAAAAGGAGACAGAGCCTGGGAGGTTTTCCTTTCACAGGAGAACTCTAGGATCTGCATCTGAGGAAGCCTCATCCTCCTCATTCATTGGGGCACAAAGGTTTGTGTTTTTCTGGGAAGGAGAACTCCATTCCCCTCCTCTTCCTATAATCCCTCCTTGCCCCTGCTTCCTTTCTTCATTGCCGCCTACGATAACACCACCACTCCCCCCACCCTGGTGAAAAGCCCCATTTTTCATGAAAAAATTTTCAGGAATTAAAAACAGTTAACTTGAAAGGGCAGAGGTGGTGAGCTTAACTGTACCTGCTTTTCCTTTTTCTGCAATGCCTTTACTTTTCAGAGTCATCCTAAAGTGTTTCGTCTTTTTTTGGTTGTTTTTTTGGAAATATTTCTTTAAAGTCTAATTTTGCCTCAGAGATCATAGTTAAGCAGCCTTGGGTGGAAACCGAGAACAATATGCTTGGGAAGTTCTATTCTATTCAGACAGGATGTGGGAAAAGCTTTGATTGCATATATAAATTTGATCTTAAGTAATCAAGTCACAGGTAGCAATAAAATGGCCAGTAGCATCCCACTGAAATAATGTATTTGGAAAAGCATCTTTATGCTCATATTCATAAAGCTTGCCATTAGGAGATTCTGCATCTATGACTATAGGTATGGTTTCTAGAAACTGCATTAAAGGGGATAGACTCCAACAATACAGCTTTTATCTGTCTTTGATTTGTTTTGCTCTTTGAAAAAAAAATACTGTTTGGAAAAATAAAGCCATTTCAAATTACAGCATAGAAAGGTTTCTGTTTTTAAAAGAGCAAAGATGCTCTACAGAAAATAAAATACAGAAAGTGTTTGTGGTTTATGTAAGTAAAACAGCGCTTTGATTGGGTTGTGGCGTTCAGTTCGACTCCATTTTAGGCAACAAAGCTGGCTCAAGCCACGGAGGGAAGAGCAGACGCCTAGGATAGGCTGCGCGATTACGATCTCCCAGGTCTGCGGCTCTGATTCCTACACCTCTATATTCCATCTCACTTTTTACTCCTAACCTTGCTCATCTTTGGCATGGTGTGCACTTCGTAAGCATTCCTAAATGGAAGCAGCCTGTCGCCCAGGATGGCTTTTTTAAAAGAGTAACCGTTTCTGAATGATGTGGTCTGGGGACCAGTTGACTGATGGTTTGAGTTTCTACCAAAAGGCAAGCCTCAGGTGACACGGGTTATGTTCTAGTCTTTTCCTTCTGTTGAGTAAGTGCACTCCTCGGTTTGGGGGGAATGGTTGCCTTTATTCTGTGAAACGAGCGTTGGTTGGGAAGCGGCAGAGGAAGCTTGACTGGTGTGTGGTTCTCTCCCCAGGTCATCTTCAGAGGTGAGAAAAGGCGTGGCCACACGGGGGAGATCGGATTGGATGATGTGAGCCTGAGAAAAGGCCACTGCTCTGAAGAACGCGAGCGGCTTCTGAACTAGCAGTGAATCCCCTGTTGCTCTTTTCTGTTTCCAGTCTTCACCTCCTGTCCTCTCCTCCCTCTTATCAGGCCTGGGAGAAGAACGGGTCAGTGGGTCAGGAGAAAGTCTGATGGGGGACCCACACCCGTGGCCTGCTTTTGTGCAATTCCAGCGAACGGTGACACCCTCTTTGAAATACGCGGGGCCCCTGCAGACGCATCCAAGCCAGCTTGGGTGTTACCTTCCAGCCTGTGGCTCTTTTAGGAAGGCCTTTGGTGCGTGCGCTATCTTCCGTCCTAGTTAGGAGGCGTTTGCAGTAGTAGCAAATGATGCGAGATGTTTTCAAAAGAAATCATGCAAATGGCCACTCTGTTATCTGTTCAGTGTTGTACCATGAGTAGTGTTGATTTCCTTTAAGCTATGTTGTAGAAAGTGCTTGTGAAGTTGGTTTCTCCCCTTCCCTTGTTAGCTCTGGCCTCACCTGAACTCTGACTTCTACTGCCATTCACTTTATAAAAGAAGGGTGTGTAACCTATCAAGATGCATTTATTCTTGCTATCTGTATTTTCTTTTAAGGACAATTATGTAGAGTGGGCATGTAATCCCTCGTTAGTATTGTGTTTTGTGTAAATGTGCTATTGATATTAAGTAGTTATGTGTTCTTAATATTTACAGACTCTAGTTGCAAGGGAAAAGGCAGCTTGTGATCTCTTGAATTAAAAACTACCCAGTGAAATGTCATCCAGTTCCATGACCTTATTTTGGCAGCAAGAGAAAATCAGAAGAGATGTCAGGTGTGGTAGTGGAAGGATGAAGTTTTCATGGCCTTGAGTCTAATCACTGTAAAGGATAGTGAACCATTCAGGTAGACAGGAAACTGCAGTTACCATATAAAACCCTCACTGTTTCAGGTTATACTTTAAAACCAACAGTTTTTACAATAACTTGGCTCTCTTTGGTAATCTGTAAAAAGCTCTGTAAAAGTTCTGGTGGTTTCAGAGAAAAGATTTTGTTTCTGGAAGGCTGAGGGGAAGCATGGGGAAAGCTCTGTTGGAACAGATGTTCATACTAATTTGTAAGTCCATATATATTTAGGTCTTGAATTATGACTTACTTGCTGTCTTGTCAGAACGGGATTGGAGGCGAGTCCTGTGCTTGGAGGCATTTTGTTGGGATTCACACACATGTCAGAGCAAGAGAACAAGATTGGAATTCTAGGATCTAGGAACCACTCCCCCACCCCCCCACCCCACCCCAACTACATTTCCTCCCTGGATATTTTACCTTCATGTTAAAAAATATTTTAAAATATACAACTTTTCTAGGGCAACTTACTCCTGAGCCTTTTCTTCATTTCTGACGAAGTAATCAAAATATTTTCTGCTGTTTTTGCCAGGAATCACAAAGATGATTAAAGGGTTGGAAAAAAAGATCTATGATGAAAAATTAAAGGAACTGGGATTATCCAGCATGGAGAAGAGAATACTGAAGGGCAAACCATTGCTGGTTTTCCAGTGTATGAATGGTTGGTACAGAGAGGATGGTGACCAGCTGTTCTCCATATGTGCTAAGGATAGAATGAGAGGAAACAGGCCTAGACTGGAGTGCGAGGGGGCATTTCCTGGCAGGGACAATTGTGAAATGAGAATCCTTTGTTTAAGAAAAAAAAAAGTGACTCTCTCTCTCCCTCTTTCTCTTCTCTTTCTCTTTGAGGCTTTTTAAAAAGATAAGAATCTATTTAAGAAGGTTAAATATGTTCTTCTGTCAAGGCAGAGTAACAGATTACAGAATCTTCCAAAGGATGTTTTGATCCTATTACCCTGTAATGAAAATCTTCTGAGTTATTTGGGCAAGGCCAGGGTCTAATATAGGCATTTACCTCTTGACCCCTAATGGAGGAGAACCAAAAGGGGAAAAGCCCACCAAGTGCCGAGCTCACTAAAGATCTCACTATGGCAAACCTAGCAGGATCCAAACAGGAAAAACAAAAACACAACAAACTTGTATTCTTAATAGAGTATGATGGAGATTATTTTAGTATCTTAATAATATCCTCATGCGGTAGGATTCTTTTTTTTTTTTTTTTTTTTTTTGTCATGGTAAAGGTATAACCCTTTCACTTGCTCAGTGGAGGATATTTCAAGTTTTCAAAGAGACCATAGTAAAGAATAGAGATTTAGAGGTTTTTATCTGGTGCATATTCTCTGCAATGTGTGTGACAACTTAACCTGGCCCCTGGGAAAGAGCCCCCTGCTCGACATCACTGTCCGGATCCTTGTTTCACCGAACCACTGTAATTCACTTTCTCTTGTCAATTGGAATCTCCCAAGTTCCACAAAATGTTTTTTTTGGGTTGGGGGAGGGGGCTTGAGAAGTAGTTATAACAGAATATCTTTTGTCATTTAACTTGGTGGAGGCAGGACCGGAGCAGGATGTAAAGCAGCGAGCCTTCGAGCTTTCAAGTAGGGGCCAGGCAACAGGGCTTTCGATCCATTTTTAATGATTCATTGCCTTTGTGGTCCTGTAACTGCACCACTGAAAAGAAAAGGGGGAAATCATGGAAAATGTCACTTTTAGGTGCCAATACGACATTGCACTAAGTTGACAGAAGTTATCCAAAGTACTGTATAACATCTTGTTTATTATTTAATGTTTTCTAAAGTGAAAAATGTTAGTGGTTTTCCAAACAGCCAAATAAAAATAATTCTTTGTAAATAAAAGCACTGTTAATGATACCTCTTGTCAGTTATTGTTTGGCATTTTGTTTTGTTTTTGATTGGGAGAATATTAGAGTAGCTTGAAGTTTCACAAACGTCATCTTTTACTTCTTGGAAAACTGGGAGCAAAACTGCTGTCCACACCAGGACGCGTTCTAGGCTATGAAATAGGGGAGACCTTTTTATCAGCACGCCCAGAGAAAGGGCTCCGAGGGTCACTATAGCAACATGTCATACCTTGGCAAATGGCTTTGTTTTCTTGTATCTCACTGAGTTATAAACATTAGCCTCAGACATTAGCCTTTCGTGGGAAGTCAGGATCAGCTGAATAAATATATATGAATGCTAAGCGAAAAGTCTTTTACTAGTGTTGGTTTTGTTAAAGTAGTTCACTCATATTCCAGGAACCTTTGCTGATGGAGAAAACAACTATAAGGACATGAACCTAATGAAATCACGCAGGATTAAAAGTGAGTCGTCCTGACAAAATAATGAGAGGAACGCCCCATTCTGGCACCGGAGTGGAGAGGGCTAGAACTAGGGACCCTGAACAAATTTTCCTGTCCCAAGACACAGAAGAAACACTAGTTTAAAAGAGCAACTGGTAGGGGCACGGGGGTGGCTCAGTCATTAAGTGTCTGCCTTAGCTCAGGTCATGATTCTAGGGTCCTGGGACTGAGCCCTGCATCCTGCTCCTTGCTCGCCGGGAGGCCTGTTTCTCCCTCTCCCACTCCACCTGCTTGTGTTCCCTCTGTCATTGTGTCTCTGTCAAATAAATAAAATCTTAAAAAAAAAAAAAAAAAAAAACCCAGTATACAAAAGATCCACCCTAGCTGAGGATGCAGAGAAGGGGGAACCCTCTTACAGTGTTGGTACAAATGCAAACTGGTGCAGCCACTCTGTAGAACAGTATGGAGGTCCCTCAGAAAGTTAAAAATAGGACAATCTTACGATCCAGTAATTCCACTACTAGAGATTTACCCAAAGAATACAAAAATACCAATTTGAAGGGATACATGCACACTGATGTTTACAGCAGCATTATCTACAATAGCCAAGTCATGGAAACAGCCCAAGTGTCCATTGACTAATGAATAAAGAAGAGGTAATACACACACACACAGGAATATTACTCAGCCATCAAAAAGAATGAAATCTTGCCAGTTGCAATGACAGGGGTGGAGCCAAAGAGTATTACGCTTAATGAAATAAGTCAGAAGAAGACAAATACCATATGATTTCACTCATACATGGAATTTAAGAAACATGATCATGGGGGGAAGAAAGAGGAAAACTAAAAAACAGACCCTTAACTATAGAGAACAAGCTGATAGTTACCAGAGGGGAGTTGGGTGGGAGGATGGGTGAAATAGCTGATGGGGATTAAGGACTGCACTTGTGATGAGTACCAGGTGTTTCATGTAAGTGTTGAATCCCTAAATTTTGCACCTAAAACTGGTATTATGCTGTATGTTAACTGGAATTTAAATAAAAACAAAACAAAAAGAACAAAAGATCCAGCCTTAGAATGCTGCCAAGTGATAGGAGAGTGGTTGGAACTTCCCATTGGTCAGAGGGGCTGGTAAGTGCCATGGCTTACAGTCCCCATCCACCTTGGTAGCATGGATAAAAGCAGTTCAGGTGCTCAAGCCAGCTTCCCACATCAGGAGCCCTGGGCCCCTAGCCTACACCAGCCCCCGCAGCTCCACACCAAGGCAGCCCCAGTGCAGCACAGCATCCAATAGGACATCCCTGGTCAGCATTCACTGCAGCTCCAGCTGTCTCAAAGTAACAGGTAAAATGTACCCCAGAACACTCCAGGCCTATACCACTTCAGCTCCAGTTAACTTGCTTGGGTGTCCCATGTGTGGAGCATCCCAGGACCCCATGGCCCACACTGCACCTCAGTTTCAGCTGCCATGCAGGGAGCTCTCTCTGCAGAAAGCCTCAAACCACACTGGCTTGTATCCACTTCATCTTCTGCTGTCCTGCCAACATGCCCTCTGTGTGGAGAACCCTGGGACATCCCCCAACCCATGCCCACTTCAGCTCTGGCCATTCCCTTTGGGGAGCTCCATCACAGAGTGCCCTGGGACCTCCCAGCCCATGCCAGCCACTGTTCTAGCAAACCTAACTTATCAAGCATACATAGTCTACATAGGGGATGACCATACACAAATCAATCCTTCAAGTTTAGAAGTAGCTGTTCTGCCCTATTTATAGAAATAAACACAGAAAGTCAAGCAAAATGTGGAGACAGAGGAATACAGTCCAAATGAAAAAACAAGACAACCCCCACCCAAAGTAAATGAAATGGAGATAAGCCATATACCAGATAAAGAGTATAAAGTAATGATCATAAAGAAGCTCACTGGACTAAAGAGTGGAAGAACTCAGTGAGAATTTCAACAAAGATACAAAATGTAAAAAACTGAAGTTGAACAATACAATAATTGAATGAAAAATACACTAGAGGGAATCAACAGTAGATTAGCAAATGCAGAACAGTATTCTGGAATACAGGGTAATGGAAAGCAAGCAAGCTGAACAGCAAAAAGAAAAAAGAATTTTTTTTTTTTGAAAAATGAATTTTTAAAATAAGGATAAGGTTAAGGGATCACCTGGACCATATCAGAAGAAGGAACATTTGCATTGGAGGGGTCCCAGAAGAAGAGACAGACGAGAAGGGCCAGAAACTTATTTGAAGAAATAACAGCTGAAAACTTCCTTAACCTGGGGAAGGAAATGGACATCTGGTTTCAGGAAGCACAGAGTTCCAACCAAGATGAACTTAAAGAGGTCCACACCACAATACATAATAATTAAAATATCCAAGATAATAGAGTTTCAAAAGTAGCAAGAGAGAAGCAAAAAGTTACAAGGGAAATGCCATGAGGCTATCAGCTGATTTTTCAGCAGAAACTTTGTGGGCCAAAAGAAAGTGGCATGATATACTCAAGTGCTGAGAGGAAAAAAACCTATAACCAAGAATATTCTTGGTTACCATAAGGAATTGAAGGAGAGAGAAAGAGTTTGCTAGAAAAATAAAAGTTAAAGAAGTTCATCACCACGACCTTACAAGAAATAAAGGGAGATCTTTAAGTGGAAAAGGCCATAAATAGATGTAAGAAAATTATGAATAAAAAGATATAAAATATAACATGCATATAAAACATGGAGGAGGGAATAGAAAAAATTTTTGGAATGTGTTTGAATTTAAGTGACCAACTGAATATAGACTACAATATACTTGGGATGCTATTTATCTATATATGAACAGCATGGTAACCACAAACCCAACACCTATCATAGATACATAAAAGTAGAAAAAAAAAACAAGCATAACACTACAGAAACTCGATCACAAGAAAGAATAGAGAAGAAAGGAAAAGAGGAGAACTATAGAAACAACCAGAAAACAATTAACAAAATTGTTATAATACCTATAAATAATTACTTTCAATGTAAATGGTCTAAATGCTCCAATAAAAAAGACATAGGGTGGCACATAAGTGCACCCCTATATTTATTGCAGCATTATTTATAATAGCCAAGATGTGCAAGTAACCCAGGTGTCCATGGATAGATGAATGGATAAAGATGTGTTGGGTGTATACACATACATACATATGTATAGTGGAATACTGCTGAGCCATAACGAGATCTTGTCATTTAAAACAACATGCATGAACCTAGAGGGTATTATGGTAAGTGAAATAAGAGACAGACAAATACAATGATTTCACATATATGTGGACTCTGAAAAACAAGCGAATAAACAAAAAGCAGGACCAGACCCATAAATACAGAGAAGTGATGGTTGTCAGAGGAAAGGCAAGGGCAAGGTGGGTGAAGGGGAGTGGGAGACACAGACTTCCAGTTACAGAATGAACAAATCATGAGGGTGAAATGTATAACATAGGGAATGTAGTCAATGGTATTGTAATAATGTTGTATGGTGACAGATGGCAGGTACACTTGTGATGAGCATAGCATAATAGAGAATTGTCAAAAATCACTGTTGTATATCTGAAACTAATATCACATTGTGTTTCAACTATACTTCTATAAAATATCAGCAAAAAAATTTGTTCTCCTACAGAATTATAAAAAATATGCTCAGTGGCTTCTTTCTTATAGAGAACACTTATCAGCTGGGAAACAAATTTTAGATAAATAAATAAGCAAAAGGTAAAGGAAAACTGGTCTCCTTATCTAAGAGATGTTTTCCTAATGATTAGGAATTAGGAAATCCAAGAAAACTCAGGTTTTCTGAGTATGTTAACTAAGAAGATAAACCTCTTTTGAAACCTACTTGAGATTGGGGGTTGGAAGAAGCAGATATGTATGAGATTCCAGGGTCCAGTTCACTGATTTCCTTGACAGATTTTGTAGCACTTAACTATGTGCATGACTCTGGTATACAATGTAAGCAGAGTTCCCTTTGTGGGGTTGCAATCTAGAGAGGAAGATGGACATTTATCCAGTCATATAAAATAAATGCAAAATTACCACTCTGAAAAATAGTATGTGGTACCTCAAAGGTTCTGAAAGCATGGTGGGTTCCAAGACTTTCAAACTCTGATGTGCACAGGAATCACTTAAAGGTCTTGTTAAAATTCAGCTTCTGATTCAGTGTATCCGGAGTGGGACTTGAGATTCTGTATTTCTAACCAGCTCCCAGGTGATGCCCACCAAGTTCGGGGGCCCACTTTGAGTAAAGGGGCTTAATGCTCTTATATGGAGGAGCACAGGGCCTGTATCTCTGTCAACATTCACCATTAGAAGGACTAAAGTCTCATGGTTGCAAGATATACATTCACATAAAATTCCAGTGCATTTTTTTCTTTCAAAAAATATTTGGGTCTCAAAAATAGAGAATATCAATAAATAGACAAATATTTTAAAAGAACAGAAATTCTGAATATAATAAGTACTATTACTAAAATGAAAAATTCACTAAGATATTCAATATCAGATCTGAGCTGGTAGGAGAATCAAATTGAAAAGGGGTCAGTTGCAATCATCCAGTCTGAGGAACAGAAGGATAAATCATCAATAAGGATAAAACAGCTAGACTTAAGATCAACAAGGAACTAGAAGATTTGAAAAATTCTATAAACCAACCAGACCTAACATACATCCGTAGAACACTCTGCCCAATAACACAAGAATATACATTTTTCTCAAGTGCACAGAGATGTTGGCAAACCATAAGTTAGCTATAAAACAATATCAATAAATGTAAAAATAGTGAAGTTATACAAAATATGTTATTCAATGACAATGAAATGAAATTACAAATCAGTAACAGGGAAATTTACAAATATATGGAAATTAAACAACATGATCATAATCAATGACTGAAAGAAGAAACCATGGAAAAATTAGTATTTTGAGATTGATAAAAATGAAAACAAAACATGCCCAAACTTATGGGTTACAACTAAAGCACTGCATATAGGGACATTTTTATTTGTAAATAGAATATTTTATTTCATATTGAATATATTAAAAATTTTATTTTTATATTATAACACAATATAAATTTATATAATATATAATTACATATAATACATAATATATTATAAAATATTAAATATATTAAATATATTAAAAAGATGATATCAAATCAATAATATAAACTTCAACCTTATAAAATTAGAAGAGCAAATTAAATCACAATAAGCAGAAGAAAGAAAATAAAGATTCGAGTAGACAAAATTGAACAGAAAAACAATATAGAAAATCAATGGAACTAAACGTTGGTTCTTTCAAAAGATGAACAGAATTTATGAACATTTACCTAGACTGAACAAGAAAAAAAAAAAGACTTAATAGAATCAAAATGAAAGAGGGGACCTATCACTGACCTTATAGAAGTACAAAAGATTAGAAGAGAATACTCTGAACTATTTTATACCAACAAATAAGATAACCTAGCTCATACACACAGAGTCTTAGATACAAACTACAGAAATTGAATCAAAAAGAAATAGAAAACCAGAACATACCCATTGCAAGTAAATAGATTGAACTAATAATTAAAAATTTTCCACAACAGAAAACTCAATGCCCAAATTAGCTTCAGTGGTGAAGTCTACCAAATGTTTATGAGGAATTAACACCAAATCTTTATAAAGTCTTAATTGGAAAGGGAAGCACTCCTTAACCCATTCTGTAAGAACAGTAAATAGAATAATTTGGAGATTATTGCCATTTTAAGTCTTCCCTTTCATGAACATGGGACACAGCAAAGGCAATGTTCAGAGGGACTTATTGCAGTATACACCAGTAAATACTAAAAGAGAAGATCTCAAATCAATTTACATGAAGAAACTAGAAAAACAAGTGCAAATTAAACTCAAAAACTAGCATAAGGAAAATAAAGACTCAAGCAAAGATAAATGAAATACAAAATAAAAACAACACGCAGAATCAACAAAAAACATTAAAAAACCCCAAATTTAAGAACAGTTAGCTAGACTAACAAAGAAAAAAAAAAAGAGAGAAGACACAACTAAAGTTAGGAATGAAAGTGGGATATTATACCAACCTTACAGAAATAAAAAAGATGATAAGAGAATACTATAAACAATTGTATGACAACAAATTAGATAACCTAGATGAAATGGACCCATTTCTACAAACAAATTACCAAAAAGAATTCAAGAAAAGAAAGAAAATCTCATCAGACTTAGGACAAGTAAAGTAAACTTTACTTTGCCTCCTAGCAAAGAAAGTCCAGTAGCAAATGTCTTCACTGGTGAAATCTATCCAAATTTAAAGAATTGACATGAAATCTTCTCAAACTCTTCCTAGAAATAGAAAATTAAGGAACACTTCCTAACTCATTCTATAAGGCCAATAACACTCTGATATGAAAACTAGATAAAGATATCACAAGAAAATATCCGTATCCCGTATAGATGCAAGTATTCTCAACAAAATACTAGTAAATCAAATCCAATAACACATTAAAAAGATTATACAATTATACATCATGACGGGGATTTATGTCAGGAATTTTGTCAGGAATGCAAAGGTGATTTAAAATAAGTAAATCAAACATTCAACACTTCCCTGGATGTTCTAGCTAAAGCAAATAGACAAAGGATTAAATTGAAAAGGAAATGTAATTGAAATGAAAATTGAAAAGGAAGATGTAAAACTACCTGTATTTGTAGAGGATATGATCCTCTAAACAGAAAACCCTATGAATCTATAGGAAGGCTACTAAAGCTGGTAAACAAATTCAGCAAATTTGCAGGCCACAAGATTAACACTGAAAACTCAGTTGATATTTTAAGCATCAGCTATGAACAAGATGAAAAGAAAACTAAAAAATTTTTATTTATAATAGCATCCAAAAGAATAAAATAGCTAAGAATAAATTTAACCAAGAACTTTTATAACTCACCAAGACAAGCAACCCAATTAAGAAATGGGTAATGGATTTTAATAAACATTTCTAAAATGAAACAAAACAAAATATCCATATGAATACCAATAAGCACATGAGAAAATGCTCAGCATATTTAGTCTTTTGGTCTTCTGAGACTTAATTTCCAATGTGTGTGTGGCAGGGGCTGGGGGGGAGGTGTTCCCCACACCAACAAACAATTCTAGGAGACCAGCAGGGTGTCCAAGAATTCAACTTTATTCTGACCCTATCTATCCAGAGAAAACATCGGATTCCACAGGTTAATTGTTCAGTCTTACAAGACTCCCCTCCCAACCTGTGCCAGACACAAGTTGCAAGCCCAGGCCATTACCTGTGCTTCTGACTAACTGGCTATAAATCAGAAGTCCTCTTAATCCCCTCCTGGGCTTTGATTAATTTTTTGGAGCAACTCAAAAAACTCAAAGAAACATTTTACTTATAGGTTCACCAGTTCATTATAAAATGACATAACTTAAAAACAACTAGATGGAAGAAATGCATGGGGAGGGTGCGGGGAAAGGATATGAAGCTTCTTTGCCCTCCCTCTCCAGGCTTGCCACCCTCCTGACACCTCTATAGGGTCACCAAACTGGAAGCCCTCCAGATTCAGTACTCTAGGGTTTTTATGAAGGCTTCATTACATGGGGAACTTGATTAAATCATTGGCCATTGGTGATTGTTTCAACCTCCACCCTTCTCCCCTCCCTGGAGATCAGGGGGATGAGACCTAAGGAATATTCCAACCCTCTAATTACACTGTTGGTTCTCCCGGCAACCAGCCCTTATTCTCAGATGTGATCCAAAAGTCATCTCAGTAACAAAAGACACCTTTATCGCTCTCATTAAGAATTTTCAAGCATTTTAGGAGCTCTGTGCCAGAACAGAAGGAAGACCAAAATATATTATAAATCACAGTATCCCAATTAGTCATTCAGAAAATGCACATTAAAACCACAATGTGGTATCACTTCCCACTCACTAAATAAGGGTAATCAAGAAAATGGAAAGTTACATGTTGAAGATATAGGGAAACTGGCTGTTGCTTGTGCAAATGTAAATGGTACAACCACTGTGGAAAACAGTTTGGCATGTCCTCAAAAAGTTAAAGACAGAATCACTCTGTGACGCAGAAATTCCACTTCTACATATATACTCAGTATTGAAAACAGATATTTAAACAAATACTTTACACAAATTTTCATATTCACTAATAAGCAAAAGGTAAAAAGAGCCACAACGTTCAATCACAAAAGATAAACAAATTAGGGTACATCCATATACAGAATATTGTTCAGTCATTAAATGAAATGCTACAGTGTTGATGAAACTCAAAAACATTATGTGAAGTGAAAGGAGTCAGATACAAAAGTTCACATATTCTATTATTCCACTTTATATGAACTGTCCAGAATAGGTAAATCAATGGAAACAGACAGTAAATTGGAGGTTGACAGAGGGGGAAAGGGAGAATAACTACTTAATGGGTAAAGGATTTATTTGGGATGATTAAAATGTTTTGGAACCACACAGAGGTAGTGACTGTAAAACACTGTGTGTGTAGTAAATGCAGCTGAACTGCTCACTTCAAAATGGGTAATTTTGTACCAGGTATGCTTCATCTTAATATTTGTTTTAATTTTCAAATACTGTAGCAGAAAAAGGGAGAAAGAACAACAAACAGAAGAGACAAATGGAGAGGAAAGAGCAAGTTGGTAAATTTAACCAACCTCTAACAATAATCTTATTATATATAAATAGGGTAAACACCCCAGTCAAAAGGAAGAGATTGACTGGATAAAAAAGCAAGAATAAATCATATGTTGCCCATATGACACAAATAAGAAACAAAAGAAAACATTTCTGGGCATGGACTATTTAAATTCGCTAACCTGGTGCAGAATATTGGTCTGTCGAACAAATGGTAGGGCCTTCAGAATAAGGAAGTCACAACTGAGTGCACTTAAATAAAGTTGAGGCAGGGATCCAGGAAGCCTATATTTTAGAAGACAAAGCCACATTCATGAATTGAGGATGATTTACTAGATAGGATTTTCAGGGCTCCAGGAGGCAGAAACCTGACAAGAACTTGAAATTATAGTGGAGATTAGTTCCAAGTTGATTTTCTGGGGTTAATTCACCAAAAGCTGATAATTGAGCTCTCACTCATAATCTGGAATTTAATTTCAAAGAGCACAGAGTACTATACCAGAGGCTCTGTTCCATTGTCTCATGCCTATCTTTATTTTCCAGACCAAACTCCCTCAGATATTCTGGATTTACCCACAGACAGTGTCTTTCAGATGTGTTAAATTATCTAAAGCAGTGGTTCCCAACTGGGGGCAATTTTGACCCTTGGGGGATAATTTGGTAGTACCTGGAAACCTTTTTAGTTGTCACAAATTGGGGGTGCTACTTGCATGTAGTGGGTAGAGACCAGATATGTTCTTAAACACCCTAGAAAGCATAGGACAGCTCCCACAACAAAGAATTATCTGGCCTAAAATGTCAACTGCGCAAAGTTGCAAAAGCCTGATCTAAATCAATAATTCTAAATCAATGATTTCCAAACAGCAGTCCCTGTGGACCTAGCAGCATCAGTACTGGGAACATATTAAAATCCCAGATTCTCAGACTCCATATCTGAAACAAGATTCAGGAGCTCTGGGGGGAGCCCAGCAATCTAAGTTAATAACAAACTCTCCAGGTGATTCTGATGAGTGTCATCTTGAGATTAAACTTCCTTACTCTTTTCCATTTTCGACTCTTCTAGAAAGAGTGCCTTCCAGGATACCAGTCCTCCAGTGCCTTACTCCCACTACCATCTCACGCCTTAACTCTGACTTTTAACATCACTGTTCTATAGAACATCATTGTGTATATTTCATCACTCAACCCACACATATCATTACACCAGGAAGCACGTGGCAATGGTTACTGCTGCACCCACTTCCTTGAAGTCTTCTCCCTTGGTTTCCATGAGCCATGCTCCCATATTTGCAATCTACTACTGGAAAAATCCAAGGAGCCCCAAATTTACCGAGTCCAACCATATTAGGTATAGTTCACTTATTAATCCTCCCCAAACCTACTCCCCATTGCTAATCACCTTTTCTCTGAATGGAAGCAATATCTTATCAAGGCCATTAATCCTTAAAGTCTGCCATGTCCCTAAAACTTACTTTGATGTATCTACATCATTGACCAACTTTAGTAGCTCTACCTCTGAAATAATTCTTCTGCCTCCATCCCTCACCAATCAAAAATGCAAAATTTGGGGGTCCCCGCCCATGTTGCATGGTCCAGCCTCCCAAAGGCCCACTAGGAGTAGGTGAGTGTGACTGGCTTTGAGGGATTCAGCCAGGCTGTGGGGTCGCACAAGGCGAGACCATTTCCATGCTGGAAATAAGAGCTAGTCCCTGGGCTGTGCGCAGGCTGAACCAGTTGTACAGGAGAGGCTGAAGCGGGTTCGTGAAGGATGTGTGTTCATTTACTGCGAACGAGGAAAAACCTTTTTGGAAAGAGCCAAATAATGACTTCAGAAAAAACTTGAAAGTCACTGCATTGCCTCTACTGCATAACTATGGAACACCTAAAAAATGGTGGAATCTGAGTGTCTTCAGACCAACCTCCTGGAGGCGTTGTTCTCTGAAGGTTAAGACTTGTGGATGGCGACTGTGTCTTAAATCCTGACTGGCTGTGGTATAAAGACAACTGCATACTTGTTTGAGTTCATGTTAGCAACCAGTCAATAAGTACATTAAAAAATGGTGTATGCCCAAATAGAAAGTATTATAAAATGTTCATGAACTCTCAAAAAAATGCAAAATTTAAGGGATTACTTTTTTTTAAATGTAAAGTTAAGAGAGAGGGTGATGATTTAATTCAGCAGCCATTGTAAATGATTGGGCCAATAGTACTCCTCTCATGAAGGCGTTTTTTCCCTTGGGTTGGCAAGAGCCACTAATGCAGAGCAGAAACTTTTCCCTTTTTTGCATCATATGTACTTTTGTAAGCCCATTTAAATCTAATTATCAAGTAATGTAATTAGAACAACTAAACATACCTCGGTTCTTGTAGGGTTGAACTCACCATCCAAGTAAGCTGAACACTGGCCGGAAGCAGGAAGTTTGGGATATTTAGAAATAAATAGGGAACAGCCTTTTTCATTAGCAGCAATCAAATGCATAGCCATGAGCTGTGCTTGTCAGCCTTGTTACTCAAAGCTTAGTCAGCAGACCAGCTGCAAAAGCTTCACCTGTGTGCTTTCAGGAACAGAATCATGAGCCCACCCCAAACCTAATAAAGCAAAATCCATATATCACAAGAATCCCTGAGTGGTTTGTGTGTTCATTAAGTGTTTTGAAGCACGACTGGAGAGAACCAAGCTTTTTTATATAGAGTGTTGCTTTCAGCCACATGCAAAGCCCTGGGAACTTACCTGCCCAGTTTTGCCACGCCATTCACAGCCAGGGGTTCTCAAAGTTCCAGGAACCAGCAGCTTCAGCATCTTGTTAGGAAGGCAGATTCCCAGGCCCGATCCAGATCTACTGAGTCAAATGCCAGGGGCGGGGCCCCCCGCAGTGTGGGTTTGGATGGCCCCCCAGGGATTCGGGTGCCGACTCCTGAGTGAGAACCACTGCTTTGGAGATGGGGGCTCAGGCTGAGGGTGATGCAGCTGAGGCTCCCTGCCTTCACTAATGGTTTGTTGAGTACCTGCAGACACCTGCTCTGCTGTGGACACCATCAAATCCCTAAAAAGGTTCAATATGGCTTTAGGGCTAATTCCAAATTAGGAGAACCTGAGTTAGTGTTATTCCATTGGTACTATGAATAATAATATTCGGGCTCACACAGAAAACGTACAGTTTATAAAGCATTTTCCATGCTGTTTAACTGAATCCTCATTGCAACTCAAGGATATAGATACAATTACTGCCTGCAACAGATGAAGACTCAGAGTTTGAGAAAGATTAAGTGACTTTTTTTAGAGTATATTAAGGGGCAGGGCCAGGCTTTGAACCAAAAAGCACCATTGTAAAGAGATCTTCTACCAGCTGTTCGAAAACTTGAATGAAGAAGTTTCACATGCTGCTGAAAACTCCAAAATGGTTTTTTTTTTTTTTTTTTTTTTTAGCCTTTTGGGGAACCAATTTCAGGTTAATGAAGAACTCATAAACAATAAGATTCACAACTTCCGCTCTAATGGTTCAGCCACAGTAAATATATGAAAGCGCAGAGTGAGAAAGCAAATGAGGCCAAATGTTGACATCTGGTGCACCTAGGTGAAGGATGTAGGAGTTTTTATTGCACAATTTCTGTAATTTTTCTTTAAAAAACATAAAATCCTCAGGGCTGCCAACATTTGTCTGTGTGGTCAAGTAGGTGGACACTATACTTCTTACCTGGTCTTGAACACGTTTTCGGGGCTTCTGTCAATAGCTTCCAAGTGTGAAAGAATTTGTCTCCGCATCGGGAGAAAGCACGGAATGGACACGTGAAGAACAAGCAAGATGCGTCTGTGTTTTTTTCCCTTTCACAGTGAAGCTTATTCATTTACGTTAATATTCTTTATTGGGGTCACTACTTCACTGTCAAAAGGCAATTCTGGGTTGCAATTCTTATTAATATGGTTGTGTCCTGCCTAACCCCAGGCGGAAGACCAGTTTCACACAGGGACGTCGTGGGGATTTTCAGAGAACCTGGCTTTTGATGAGCGGCTTGGCTCCTGCTGCTGTTATTCTCAATCACTGTAGCCAGTGGCTAAATTTGGCTACATCTCGGGTACCTCAGAGACAGTCTTCCCTTTCCGTACCACTTTGCTCATGTTTCACAGATAGTGTTTCTGAAAGCCTTTTTGACTAAATACAGGCTTGGGAAAAAGACGTTGAAGGCAACTAGGAGAATTTATTTATTTATTTTTTAAGATTTTTATCTAATTATTTGAGAGAGGGAGTGCACATGAGCTAGGGGATGGGCAGGGGGGGAAGGAGAGGGACGAGCAGACTCTGCTGAGCACAGAGCCCATGCAAGGGCTCGATCCCACCACCCCGAGATCACGACCTGAGCCAAACAAAACCAAGAGCCTGAGGCTCAACCGAATGTCCAAATGAATGATTAACACCTCCCCATGCCCTGAACCCACTCATAAGGATTCTTCCTTACCACATGGCTTGGGTCCTCTTGACTTGTATTCCTGTGAGGACAGCGAGGAGATGAGGGTAAGAGGTCACAACAGGACAGCGTTGATAGTTGCCACATTCTTTGGCATTTGCTAGCCTCCTTGGCCGCCTAGCACATGATTCCCTCATTTGACCACAGCGCTTGAGCATAAGTAAAATCGGAGGGTCCTTGAGTAACCACATTTCCGAAAGTCACTTGGATAATAGGTACCGGCACCATGACTCAACTCCAGGACTTATCTTGAACGTTCTCTTCTCTATAGCAGAGCAGTAGAGCGGCAAGTCACAGAGGCCGTGCTGTCTGTCATCCAACCTGGGAGCAGGAAGAGGCTTTCAAGGTCTGAATACCCACTTAGTTGCACCCAGAGAACTCACTGAACATTTTTGACATTGCCAAAAATTGTAACTGCTGATTGTGGAATATTGAGAAAATTCCAAAAGAGAGGGGAAAGAAACGAAGGAGGAAGGGAGGAAGAGAACAGAAGAAGACTCCTATCTCAATCTGGAAATAACCATTGCTACTACTTTGGTATACATCCTCTAGGACTTTCTGTTTTATTTGTACCTTTGCTATCCAGACCTACAGGTAAAGGCCTATAATTAACATCGCTTAATGAATAGCTTTCCCTGAAGTTGAACACGCTCCTACTACCTTCTTCATAATATTCTATGGAAGGGATAAACCAGAAACACTGAGTCGTTTCTCTGGGACTTTGGACTGCCTCTCTAGAGAGGCCCTCTGGGGACTCCAGAAGTCTTATTCTGCTGCAGGAAATGATTCACGATCCGTTTGTAATTGCTAGCCTCTTTCCTTTCTTTCACTTGTTCCACTGAACCGTGGAAACATTCCCTGGAGGCCTGGGGTGTAATAATGCACAAGGTTGGGTTCTCAGAAAAGCCAGACCTGAGTAGTTGGTAGTCTTTCAGACATATATAGAGGGAAGCCCAGGCCAATAGGAATCTTTCTTTTTCGATCCCAAACCAGCAACAAAGTTTGCTGCTTCCTCCTGGTTGTTCTGGGACCACCTGGAGGGGAATTAGCAGTGGGCATTAACAGAAGTTATAGATCTGGGGGACTCAGTTCATTTCAGACTCCAGTTCCTCTCTTCTAAGTTTTCAGTAAAGTATTATCACAATGAGGCTAAAGGAGACGTTCAGATGCGCCTGTAGATAAGTCAGCTTTATTCTGGAAGCTTACCTCAGAAGGCAAAATGCCTATGGGCCATATAAGAGGTGGAAAATTAGGTAAGTTTGTGGCCAGACCAATGTCAGTGTTGGTAAAAAGAACTTGCGACTGTATCTCGAAATGACTGTGTTTAACCCTTCTGATACACAAAGTGCAGTACTTTGGGTTTGCTTTAAAAATGGCGTTTCATTCCAACCACTCCTTAAAGCTGCTAAATGTTAGTGAACATTATGTTGTTTAGAATTAAATGCTGAGAGAATTCTTCATAAAATACCAAAAATGTCCGGGACTTCTGGGTAATATGTGAAAACAAAACAAGCAAAACAAACCCAAACCATCTTGCCTTACTCCGCTTGGAAAGCCGTCACTTTTTAGCCAGGCTGGTGTTCATTGAATAAAAGAAGGGTTTTCAGCAGAGGTTAAAATCATTTGGGAGGCGGTGTGGGCCCTCCCTGGGGCGACTTGAGTGAGCGGTCCTTGTGTGTCCAAGGACACGTAGGATGACTCCGCACCCCTGGCTCGCGGGGCCCTTGGACTCCAAGCACGGGGTCCACCCTCAACCCCCACCCCCAGATCACTCTTCCAACCCAGTGGATTCTGCCTTAGCAGATTCAACTTTACGATGCTTCTCTACTCCCCACTCAGACCATCCTTTCCAGTCAGTTCAAGCTACCATGAAACATGGAGACCTAGAGCGAGAGTCTGTACTTTGGTTTCCAAACGAGGCTCCAAACGGTTATGTGCCTCTTCCAAAGAGCTAGCAGGGCTCATCCCAACCTTCAGCACTGCTTCTGACTGAAGGCAATCTGGGTCAGGTCCCTCGACTCTCCCTCCCATTACATCCAGCTTGATCTTCTCCAAGCAGAGTAGAGGCCTCTTTACAAACCAAAGGTCCAGGTCCTCATTTGGAAGTTGAATGCCATCAAGCTCTGTAACACATCTTCCCTCAGGTCAGGAGAGAAGCCGGGCTATCTGTTGTACACCCTGGGGGCGTGGGGTGATGCGAGATGAGGGGCTCTCTTGGCCTCCGCCCTCTCTCTCCTTGTTGCTGGTGGCTGTTGAGAGCCCCTTCAAGCTATACTGGGTTGCTCCAAAGGACCCCGTGCTCCTGGCAGTACCACGAACCTGGAGCATTCATGCTCCAGAGGCAGAAAACAAAATAGGGTGAAAAGAAGTCGCTTTAAGTAATTTTCTCTTCTCTCTTAACTTTCAATTCCCCACATCATGTAATGCCACTAACAAAGAAAAGTAACGACTTTGAACCTCTGTTTTTCCTGTCTGTCCTTTGTTGCAAGGAATGAGAAAGATGTACCAACGCTTTCTACATTTGCATGATGGTTAATTTTTAAAGGTATCTTTTTGGTCTAATAAGAACTATGTGGGAAATGGACTTCTTCCAATGTCGTCTCAAAGCATGCTGAGAACATCCTGCAGAGTATTGTCTGGTCTCTGAGGGCGTGAATGCTCTGTAGCTCCAGACCTTCCGATGTCTCGCCTTCTCACGGTCTCTGCACTGAATAGGTCCTGGTCTGAGTTAGACCCTCATTCTGCGACTCGAGGTATATATGCTCCTGTCTGCTCATTTGACTTTTCATGGACTTCCTCTGACACCCATGACTGACAGTTATTCCACCCTAAGAAGAAGTAGATTTTATCAGTTTTTTGTTGCCATCCAGCAGCATTTCCACAAACTTGGCAGCCCGAAAGAGCTCCCGTTTATTGTCACAGTTTCTGTGAGTTGGAAGTAGAGGCATGGAGCAGCTGGCTTCACAAGGTGGCAAACGAGGTGTCAGCCAGAGTTGTGCTCTCACCGCGACTCAGCTGTGGAAGGAGCTACTTCCAATCCCATGTAGTCATTGGCAGAACTCAACTCCTTGAATCCGCCTCATTTTCTTGCTGCCTGGATGCGGGCCTCAGCTCTTGGAGGCCTCCCACAGTTCCTCGCTGCAGGGGGCTCCCCCCTCCATGACTGCTCGCTTCCTCAAAGTGGGCGAAGGATAGGGAGAGCCAGCAAGATGAATACTAAAATAAAATGCAATGTAATCATGGACATGCAATCACCCAGAGGTCCCTTTGAACACATCTACTTTGTAACGCACGCAGAGTCCCCTAAGCACTGTCCTTTTAATGTGCCGAAATGTACTTTGTGCCTGTAGCACCTGAACTGGAATCAAAACCTTGAATTCTACCTCCGTCCCAGTACCCTCTAAGATCGTAAGAGAGTCCCCAGGCCTATGACACGTTTTCAAAGTGCTGTGCTAATTCTGGGAGGAAAACTTCGCAAAGAGTTTCTAGTCTGACATGCTAGCTTTTACTCTATATTCAAAAGCAAATGTCTCTCTATTCATATTTTTATGAGATCACTGCAGAACTGAGCTGCCATAAATTTCTCCTTTAATGGCTCACACTTGTATGCAAAGAATACCCAGGTTATTTTTATAAAAATTGTTAAGTCTCTAGGTATTTTTAAAAATAGTATTCATGGGCGATTCCGCCTCAAGTGTGCACTGCTGTTCTTAACAAATCTCCATCTTTTCAAGTTGGTTCCAACCTGATTAATCTATGAAGATTAGCCAGCTGTCCTAAATGAGTTTTTAGCTCCTGAGTTTGTATGGCCTTATTAGAACAGCTCTGGGAAGGCCTGCGAGCACACACTGTTGAAGCCTGTCTCCATTCCCACTCTCCTGTTCTCCTGCTATACAAAATCTGTGATTTCCTTGGCCATGACGGAAATCCTCTCATTGGTGGGAGTGGTTGGCAGCTCCTGATGTGAGATCACTGGCTATTTTGTTCAAGGGGTAAGATTTCCCTTTGACCTGACAATGCCATTTCCAACTCCTAGCATTTTCAAAGGAAATCAAAAGTGCCATATGGAAAAAAAAAAAAAAAAGTGACTCTCATTATTTTAGCAATTTTTAAAATCCTAGGCTACTTGAATAGTGAAAATATGACCTTAGTTTACATTCCATGAGAATTTTACCTGCTGTCATAGAAAGTTTTGGTCATTAAAAGAAAATATTCCAGCCTCAGCAAAATTCACGAAAGGTGTAGTTCTGAGTAGAGTTTGATTCTTGAGCAGGTCGACCATTCTTCCCCTTGCCTGCTTACTTGGTAAATTTAGTGTGTTTAGGTCATGGTGCCTAATGTTCAGTAATTTAAAGACTATCCACAAGATAGCAGCTATTTGGATCTTTGAATTGTTTCCCAGGATGTTTCATATTTCTAATATTTCCTTCTGTTCTTACACTTCCTTTTCACTGCTCGTCCACCACAAGTCTTGGAGGTATGGAAGGATATAAATGTTTCTTGGTGTTTGCTGTTCCCCTTTCCCCGGGTTCCCAACAGCCCACCAATGTAGGAGCTTCCACATTCTCCAAAGTGGGAAGGAAGTCATTGCATTCTCTCTTCTTACTTCTCCCTTCCCTCTACCCCCAGGAGCAGTGACTCATGTCAGGCCAGATACCTGGTCCATGATTGCCTGGTAGAGGAGGTTCAAGGGGCTTCCCTCTGTCCCTCTTTTGCCTCCCTCAAGTCCTTCTCCACCGTGTAAGACCCTCAGGGAACACTTGCCCCTGGGAGGGGGAGAGGGATGTTGCCCTGTAATCCCTCAACTGCTCTGGCTAAGAACATCTCTTAGATAAATGAGGAAAAGTCATTTGGGTTGGCTACCCACACTGCATTCTCAATGCTTGCTTTAGCAGTGGTACAACGAGTGTTTTGGTGTCTGATAACTGGGTCTCTTTAGTTTCTTCCTCATGTAGAGGAGAGAGGGAGGCTTTTACCTACCAGTAAAGTGGTCTAAACCTGCCCCTGCCCTCTCCTTTAGCTCCTAGTGAGAGAGACTGGAGGGAAGGGAATGGGAGTTTTTTGGGCAATAGAACTCATCAACTACTTCAGAGGGCCTGGTCAGGAAGGCAGACAAAAAGCCGGATGTCCTGTGAAATGTGGGCACTTGGGATGCGGGCCACCACGCCAAGTTTAGTTCTTCCTGATTCCAGCCAACTCAGAATGTAAGCCAAAGTTTCAGTGGCAACACTGGGCAGGAAGCCAGGCTCCACAAACCTGCTAAAAACATGCCTGGCAAGTGCCCAGGGCACAGCCGAAGAGACCCAAAAGATGGACATCCTCCATGAGTCATGCTGACAGAAAAGGATGGCCAGCCATGGCCTCTGAGGGGAGCAGTGCTGACTCAGTGTCTGTACGGTGATTTCCAGCCTATTTGAGTCCGGAGGAACAATATGTCCCCAGATTGCTATCCTCAAATGAAGAATCATGACTTTGGACAACTCAGACTTCAATAAGGTGGCCATATTTCTTTATGGGACCTCACAGATTCCATGAAAAAGAAGAGGAAAGAGGTATGGCCAATGGCAGGATGTAGAGAACATAGAATCTGAAATGTCCCGCTGCATCCAAAGTGTGCCTCAAAAAGAATTCCCCTCCAACCCTCTGTTGTCATTGGCTGTGGGGTTGGCTTAGCAAAGCTAAGTTTCTGGGACAGATAGAGAAAGAGAAGGCACCTATGTTATTCCCTCTTTGGTGACAGAACAAGTTTATTGAATGAGATGCCCTCAGGACAAAGGAAACAAAGTGTCTGCCCCTGAGTGCTTTTGAGAGACCTCAGTCAGCTCCTAGAGTAATGGCAGAGTCTCTGGGTCCTGTCACCAGGACAATGTGGCCATGGGCAAGAGGTGCACATACAAAAAACCTACATTTTCAACTCTCTCTCTGCAGCCTTGTCCTTTCTCCAGTGGGTGTGCACTTGCCTTGGGGCGTGGAGGGTGGATGGAACCAGGGAGAAGTGGCTACAGAGGTGGCTGCCCCCACTGGCATTAGCCGTGTGCTCATTCACCTGTACCAGATGGGGCCTCATCCTCATCCCGCTGCCCACGTCCTCCTTGCTCATGGGCCCAGGTGGCTTCTCATTATCATCAGTGTCACAGCCTTTTTCACAACCGAGTAATGCCCATGGCTGCCTATTACCAGCTGTGTGACCTTGGGCAAATTAGTCAGCCTCTCTGATCCTCAGTTGCCTTATCTTAAAATAAGAGACACAGTGGGGTGCCTGGGTGGCTCAGTGGGTTAAAGCCTCTGCCTTCGGCTCAGGTCATGATCTCAGGGTCCTGGGATCGAGCCCCTAGTCGTGCTCTCTGCTCAGCGGGGAGCCTGCTTCCCTTCCTCTCTCTCTCTGCCTGCCTCTCTGCCTACTTGTGATCTCTGTCAAATAAATAAAATCTTAAAAAAAAAAAAGAGAGACACAGTACTTCCTTCAGGATTTATGCACAGATTAACTTGAACAGTATAATATTTGTATAGCACTTAACACAGCATCTGGCCACAAGAGACATTCCATAAACAAGAGCTATTATAACTATTATTATCAGTATTATCATTGGCACTATTTTTGTTATTATTGCTGGTGGCTTATTTAGATTGCTGAATGTTGATATTTTTGTTATATAACACACACACACAAACACACCAGTTTCCGATTCCAAACACTTAGATCCTTGATATATCGTTTTAGCCTTCTAGCACTTGCTTTATGAGGCATATCAAATACATTTTAAGTATAAAACATGTCTGTTATTTGAGGGCAACAGGACCAATATACAATCAACTTTTATTCTGATAGCTAATTTTAGATAAAATTAGCTATCAGAATAGGATAAAAGAGCCATATTTTGGTTTCAATTCCTCATTTTCATCATACAGTTGGCTTGGGAGAAATATGACCACTGTCTCAGTTTGATCAGGCTGCTATAACAAAATACTAGATTGTGTAGCTTAAACAATTGGAGTTTATTTCTCACAGTTCTGGAGACTGGGAAGTCTGAGATCAAGGAGCCAGCCAGTTGGGTTCCCTGAGGAGGGCCCATTCCTGGCTGGTAGATGGCTACCTTCTCACTGTGTCCTCACAGTGCAAAGCTCTCTGGTGTCTCTTCTTATAAGGGCACAAATCCCATCACGAGGGCCCCACCCTCATGACCTCCTCTAAACATAATTACCTCCAAATACCATCACACCATAGAGTTAGGGCTTCCTAACCATATGCTTTTGGGGGAACACAATTCAGCCCCTGACTGACCTGTTCAGCGTCTCTGACTGAGGTATTGATCAGCCCAGCAAAGGATTTGGGATCCTTCAAGATGGACAAAGTAATTTAAGTGAAAACAGCACTGTGACACATTCTCTTCAGGAAACGGATCTAGGGCAAGGAAACTCACTGACTAGTAGTTATGAGACAGTGACTGTTTACCTTGGAATACTCAGTCATCTTAAAATACCCATGAGTCAAAAGGCATGGGGAATTCAAACCCCGTCTGAGATGACAGGCTCAGATTCTTAAAGAGTATAAACCTTTGGCATCCGAACTAACTAAAATCATTAATTAACTTATAGGTCAAGACACAGTGTTAGAGATGAGTTACACATTTTTCATGTCGTATGAATCTAGAAAAGGTAATGTAGGGACAAAGTGAATGCAACCAAAGCTGGCAAAGAGCCAGAGAAAAATTAGGAAGCTCCCAGAACACAAAAAAGAATAGTAACTGATTACTGAATCTCACTATGGCCCAAACTGCTGAGATATATCGTTTTAACCTTCACGATAATCTTTAAGGAAATATTATTATTCTGATTCTATAGATGAAAAAAATTGAGGCCCAGAGAATTTAAACAACTGATCTAGAGTTGCAAGTAAGTGTAAGTGTAAGAGCAGTGAGTGGCACTAGGGCTCTGAAGTTCACATTTTTTAAATAAATCACAAGCTGCTTTGCTATTTATTTCATCAGAGCCATGACTGTTCTAGTCAGTTGTACAGACGAAGCACTTAAAAGCTGTCATCGAGGGGCTATCGAATGGGAGTGGGGGAAGGCACGTGGACAAGGCATTCAAATGACTCCCTGGGATTCTCCCCTGTTAGAAATTCTGTGATGGGTCCCTTGAACCATGATTTCATTAGCATGTATGTCTTGTTGACCACCAATGCCTCAGCCATGTTTCAAAAACAATACCTGGGCTTTTTGAGAAGTTGGTACCGTTAAAGCAACAGCAACACTAAATACTTCTCAGTTTATTTTATCTATCTATCTATCTATCTATCTATCATCTATCTATCTATTTTAAAAGATGTTATTTATTCTTTTGAGAGAGAAAAAGAGAGAGCACACAAGCAGGGGGAGATGCAGAGGGAGAGGGAGAAGCAGATGGGCCACTGAGCTGGGAGCCCAATGAGGGACTCAATCCCAGGACCTGGAGATCATGACTCCTTCAGAAGGCAGATGCCCAACCTTCTGAGCCACCCAGGTGTCCTACTTCTCAGTCTAAATAACTTTCTTATTTAAAAGATAGTATAATTTTCAGAGCCCCAATTCCAAAAGATAGCAATGATTCTGTCTGAAACATTCTCATTTAAAGAGCTCACCTCTCATAGCACCTGCAAACCCAGCCCCGCCCCTGACACTATGTGCCAGGAAGGGAGTGAAGGACTTTCCATGGAACTCAACCCCACAACCACCTTGCCAGGGATCGCGGCCCACACCCTCTTCTGCAGATGAGGAAACAAACCGACCCTCAGGGAGTGTCTCAATATCTTGCTCAAAGTCACAGGGAGGGGAGGTACCTGAAATCACACACAAACCGTGGCTTCTCCAGCCCTGGCCAGACACGGGACTTCATGCGGAAGGGTCCGGTATGCTCCTCGGCAGGGCAAGACCTTCCTACAGGGGAAATACTCAAAATCTGGGAGCATTTCCCCTAGTAATTGAAAAATTTCCTGACGGGTTTTCACTCCACACAGAAGCTGATGCCTCTGACTTTCAAACTCTTGGAGTGGGAACAGTGGCTAGTCATGAAGCAGGAAATCTTCCAATAAGAGTAAGGAGATCTCCTTGGTTTAGCCCGTCAGGCCTGGATCCCATGCGGTCAGCTCACAGCCCTCTGCCGCAGCTGGCCCTGTCCTGTACTCACTGGAGGAGTGGACCTGCCCGCTCCCCTGAGCAGGGGAGTTAGAAGCTGGGGTTTGCCTCTGCATCTGCCTCCCTGTGCGAGCTTCCATTACCCACACTCACTGCCCAGGGGCTTGCCCTTCTGCAGACAGAACACCCCCTCTCTTCTATGCCCCAGGTGATTCATCGCTGCTGTCTAAATGTGGGCTCATTGTCTACCTGGGAGCAAACCAAGATGCAGCAAGGTTCTATACCAACAATAAGGGCTATTAGTTCTTTTTTACAGAGGAGGACATTTGGGATCAAAGAGGTTAACTCATTGGCTCAAGGTCTAATAGTTAGGGACAGCAGAGCCATGGACTCCAGAGCCCACGTGTTGATATTGCCTCAAGCCTGACTAGAAGTTAAGCCTTTCGGTGTCCATTTCAAAGCTCCTTCCAGTTTTATACTGCTTTCCTCACAGAGATGAGTTGGACACTATGTCACCTTTTCCTAATACACCTCAGTGCCGATGTTATGAGCTATGGTACAAAGGTATATCGGAGAAGGAGCTGCCAGGTCGCTGCTGTGGGATGGAGAACAGTGGGATTCTGGCCCTGGGAATAGCCTCCAAGTCTGACTGTCCTCCCTCAGGGCCGACCACAGCTTGCTTTGTAGTTCCTAGCCTCCAGCACTTCGGTGAGAGTGGAACACATCTTTTGTAGCACAGCTGCCTTCCTGCAATAAGAGCCCCCATGCCCACCCCCACCGCCATCAAAGCTGAGGCAGCCCTGCCCCCCTGAATGTCCTCATGTGGCTACTGCGGCACTGCTGAGGGGCAAGCATGAGGTCAGGGACGACATCATGGGGGGTGGGCACAAATAGCTCCCAGTAGGGTCATCTTCATGCTGATCTCACGTTGGGTTTACCCTTGGGCGTGTGTTTGTATTGGTGGAGGTGGGTCATTTGGTGCTTGTTTCCCTACTTCCGGTTTTCCTCATCTAGATGACTGATGCCTGTTGTTAATTAAGTGAAAATGCTCCTTCCCCTCTCAGGACAAGTGCTTTGGTGGAGTAGACAGTAGATAGATCCTGCTCGCATAAGCTGATCTGTCGGTAAATAGTGAGTGGTTCAGACCGTGACCCAGGTCACGCAGAGCATTCCCCTTGCTCCAGTGATGGCATCAGATGTGGGCCACCCACCCAAGCCAGTCAAACCATGTGGGGCTCCAGCGTATTGCCAAGAGAGACTTCCCCTTCCCTGCGTGGGACGGTGTGACAATGACCATCTCATGGCAGTGGCAGCCACTTGCCGTCCTCTGAAGCTCTCACAAGCACTTTGGAGCCCGTGGATCAACTTGATTCTGTGGAAAACAGAGAAAGAGAATGGAGGTCCTGAGAGACAAGGCTGAGCCACTAGATTGAGCCTCACTTAAAGCCAGAATTCTCTGTTGGCCTTTGAGTTGCGTGAGCCAGGCAAGTGTCTTCACGGCCTCAGCCGGTTTTCTCTCCCCATAGTAGCCTTCTTGAGAGCTGCTCCCATGACTTGTCTTCCTCAGTATCCGCTCACAGTGTGCTTTGCTCCTACTAGGTGCTCGGTGGATGGGCTTGGAATGACTGAAAGACACTTTTGCAAAATAAAAAAAATTCATGATTCAGAGCTCAGTCCCACTGTGAAATTGCCCCATGTGGTTGTTGCGTTTACAGAGAGAGCTTCCTGACGCGTCCAGTGTTGTTCGGAGCCAGACCTGGGACACTGACCTGCCACGGCAAGGTTGAGAATATTTAGTTTTCCAACACACGCTGCATGCTGCAGGTTACAGAACGGGTATGTAACGTGAGATTTGCGAGCTGGATATTATCGCCCTAAACAGGAATTATTTTCCTCCTCCATCAAGCACAACTGGGACCCCTCAGAGAAACCTATAAGGGAATTTTTATTTATTTGATGGATTCTTTACCCTGTAAGGAATTGTCATAGAAAAAAAGAATTCCCGGAGATACTTCTAACTAATTAGAATTTTCTACACAACTGAAGGAATCAAGTACTTCCAGTCTATTACTGTGATGGAATCTTGACATGTAACTATTTTACTGAGCAATGTATTTTTTGTAGTACCTATCACCGGAGAATACAAAAATTTTTATACCTTTTTGCAAAAAGGGCTGTGATTTTTAATTCCTGAAAACTACCTGTGGCACCTGAGCTGTGTCATTTAGCTTCTCTGGGCCAGCACTCCCCCTGTAAGGTGAGAAAGTGGGTCTCAGCAAAATTCTCTGTCTTCATGCTGTTTAGAAGCTCACGGTACACAGTCAGCATTTTGAACATTTGGTGGTGGTTTCTCCAAGGGCCTCCAAAGGGGTTGGGATTGCCGTCATCCGTGAAATGTTTTCTGGAGCTGGAGCCCATGGGACCTTCGGCTAACCCATGTTAGCCAAAGGAAATTTGAGCCAGAAGGCAAGAGCCAGCTCTGTTTGAATCAACCTGTCCAAAGAATTGCTTGAGCAATTCTACCTCTTTATGCTTTACTCTTGCTCAGGGAGGAGAGGCAGACGTGTATCTGGACGTCACCTCAGAGAGTTTATCTGTTTGTGGACACTAACCCAGTGCCCATGAAATGTTTGTGACTATTCATGAGATGATAGCTCATGATGAACCAGCAGTGTGTATGGCATAGACAGAAATGCTGAAAGAATTTAGAGGGCTGGGATATCTGAGAGGATGGAAAAGGTCAGAGGTTTATGGAGGATGGAGGACTGGAGATGGTCCTTCAAAAGAAGAGTAGGCCACACAGGTGTGTGTGCGCATGCGTGTGCGTGGTGCGGAGGAAGTCTTGGGGAGTGAAGACAAAATCGAACGTCTGAGGCTCTGCTCTGCCTCAGCTTCTGGTTCAGTAAGCCAGGACTCCTGCCGCTACTGTATCTTTAAAGCTTTTTTGCTGCTGTGGAAAATCACTACTCGCTGGGGTTAGAATATTGTGGCCCTGACTTAAGCCTCAGCCTGAAAGAGTGTGCACATTTCCTGCACGGCAAGACAACATCATCAGTAACATAACCTGCACATTAGGGAGCCTGTAAATAAACCTTTACATTCCAGATCAATCCATCCAGCCCCTCACAGTGACTTCTGGCTTGTACTGCTAGGTTAAATATTAGTTGAGGGTGCCCTAGGCAGTGCCCACACTGAGAGTCCTGGAGGAAAAGGCAGAAGCCTGGTCTGTGAACATAGCCTGGGCCCCTAAAATGAGATCTCTTGGACCTGAAACACTAGAAAGGCCCAGGAGAAACTCTAGGAGTAAGATGTCTTCAAAAGACAGCAAACTCACTCATCCCGATAAGGTGGAACAACGTCCATACCATTTCTGAAGTTAACACCAGCCAACAGAGGTCCTCAAGGACTCATCATCTTCATTTTCTATTTTAACATCTATGTAGGTGTACCCATCAAAATGATAATACCAGCTCCAGTTCTAAAATGCTTTATAAAACTGATGTCAGTCTTATGACCCCAAGGGACAGGCTCCATTTCCATTTTAAGACGAGCAAAACAAGTATCAGAGAAAAGAAATTCCTTATTCAAAGTCACATAGGTGGAGGTGCTAGTACCCATTTACGTTATGGGGTTTAAGAAAAAACCCAAGAATGCGTCTGTCTGAACTATGCACCAAGATGCTATTTATAATGACAGAACATTGTCCACAGCTGGAGCTTCCTGAAATACATTATGGTACATCCATATAATGCAATACTCTTCAGCCGTTCAAATCTATTTAGAGGGCTTATATCTACTAACATAAAGATTTGTACTACATCGTTTAGTTAGAAAGCAGTTACCAGGTGCCTCAGTCGGTTGGGCAGCCGACCCTCTGTTTCTACTCTAGTCATGATCTCATGTGCTGTGGGACTGAACCCCACATCAGGCTCTACACCCAGCAGGGAATCTGCTTGAAGATTCTCTCCCTCTGCCCCTTCCCCCACTTGTGTGCATCACAAATAAATAAATAGATAAGTAAGTAAGTAAGTAAGTAAGAAGTAAAAGCAGTTACCAAACTGAGGAACATGGGGTAAAATTCTCCATTTGCAAATAAGTGTGTGCATAGCAAAAAAACACTGACCTCTACATGTCAGGATTATTAGTAACTGTGGATGTTTTTATGCTTACCTAGTTCTATTTTACTGTCTTTACATTTTTTTTGGTTTGAGATTTTGCTTTTGAAATAAGAATCAAGAATCAAAACAGAAAAGCAATGAAAAGAAAGATGAACTCTCAAGAAAAAGCCAAGAATTTACCTATGCTGAAAATCCTACTGATTCATGTCAGTGTCTGGCATTTCTACCATTATTCCTTTTTGTGCATGAAAATTATTTCAAAAGATGTAAGCCCCAGGGAGCAGTGCCACTGATCCCCACCCACATGCATCCTGGCTGAGAGACAGATGAGCCAGCTCGTCTAGAAACACCTCGAGTGGGGCCTTGCAGGATATGCCCATTTGCATCGTATACAGAAGCTGCTCTCAAGGAGAGCAGAACTCAGATGCTAGGATCTCAAGTGGGTAACGGGAGATGGGAAGGGAAGCAGGCGGGGAACAACAGGATGTCTCCTCACGCCTATTCTGGTGATGGGAGGGAGGAGGACCCCATTAACAGGAGGATGAATCCACAGGGACTTGGGGCTGTCTCAGCAACCTGTCTGAGCCAGTGTTATAGGTTTTGTATAAGAGAATGCATCTCTTTCGCCTTCTGGTAAAGTCAAACACTGGACGTAGGTCCAGAACTATTTGGAGTATGGGGCACAGGGCAGGATTAAATTCTGTCAGGAAGTGGTCCAGTGGAAGGTGCCAAGGTGGAGGCTGGAGTGGACATAGCCACCGAGCCCTTGAGGAATTAACCTTGAACTGATGGTGGAGCCGCATGAACTTTGGTCTTACTATTTGACATAGTCCTTTCTGCTGTTCTTTAAACTAGTTGAATCCAGGTTTTCCGTTACTGGCAACAAAAGCATCTGTAAGGGATCCGCCCACATTTAATGAGCACATGTATGTGCCAGGAATTGTGTTCGTGGTTTCATGGGTATGACTTCATTCGATCCTCACGGAAGCCCATGACAGGCGTACCATTGTCATCCCCGTTGGAAAACAAGGAATCACAGCCTGGGGAGGTTTAGAAACATGCCCAGGTTACACAACCACAGGGGGACGGGTTTGTGTTTGAACACAGACGGGCTGACTGTGGGACCCAGTCTGAGCTGCTCACAGTGGTTCTATTTACATTTCTGATTCATTCGCTGGTCACCTGTGAGGTTGGTTGATGTATTTTGTCGAAGAGTTTTTAGTAAATGAAAAGAAGGAATTGGAGGGTAACTCTAGCCACCATCCCAAAGCACATTCCCTACACCATGCACACTGTGTTCTCTGGCAAAAGCCAAATTCCATGCGATTGGCTTGTCCAGAGAGAGACGTTGGAGGGGGTGGCGGGGGTGGGGGGATGGGCAGGAGGCAGCCTCAGAAGTTCAACTCCTGGCTCTGGACTTAATGGCTGTGAGATCTTGGGCAAGGCATTAGAGTCCTTGAGCCTCATTTTCCTCATCTGTAAGGGGGAGGTGGGTAGGAGAGACCTATCTCCCAGAGTTAGTGTACGGGGTAAGAGAGAGACTGCAGGTAACGCACTCAGCGGAGCACCTAACCTGCCCCAGAGAAGGCACTTGCCTGGGAACATGGTCCTGTGTCTGTAAGGAGCACAGGCTTGGGAGCTCAGGCTGAGCTGTCCTTCCAGTCTTGCCTTAGTGTCCTATTTTCTCTCTAAGATGAAAGAAAATGTTATGTAATGTATCTATGTTTTGGCCTCCATTATGGACTATACACTGAGATAATGCCAACTTACAACTATAAACAAATTAGAGTCTCCATTACCTTGGAAGTTACAACCCAGCACAGGAACAGAGACCAAAGGGAGAATGAGTGCAGCACGGAATGTGGAGATCCACGACGGAGAAGTACGGGGGGTGGTGGAAATGCGTGGGAGACAGATCCAACCTGAGCTTCGGAGGTCAGGGGAGGCTTCCCAGACAAAGAGACTTTACTTTAATGGTGAAGCCTGACCATGAGTTCGAGTGATCCGGGTGGAGGTGGTGTGGGAAAACAGGGAGGGGGAAGAGTATTCAGGTTTCAGGTTGTTGGGAAGGTGAAATACAACGATGTGTACGGATTGCTCAGCACAGTGCCCAGCGATGTGTGTGTGTGTGTTCCATAAACAGTAGTAATTTCCTGACTCTAGAGCACTTGAAATACAGGCATTTTTCTATTTGCATTTTCAACTTCAGAATGAATGTTCTTCATTAACGTTCAAGTGGTTTTCTGAGTCTCACCAGCATTATTTTATATATAATTTTCTAAAGAACCAGTCAGAGCTGTGGACTCTCGGAGTCTTTGGAGCAGCAGGAGAAAGGATACCATTCTCCTCTTCTTCACAGACGGTAAGTGGCAGATGCGGCCGGGCCCTACTAAGTGAAGGTGACAGATAGGCAGCTTGCTGAGCCTGCAGAAGCACATTCGTAGCTGCCTTCGCTGGCAGATCCATTACTTTTTAGTTCATCTGAAAGGAAGGGAAAGTCTAGAATTTCATAATCGCTAGGCAATTGAATCACATTCACCTTGCAGACAAAGACTAGTGGGCCGTGTCTTGCTTCTGCTTCTGCTCATTTGACCAGTAGCCTGAATCTTGATGTATCTTTAGGATGCTTCAGAATTTCTCCTTGAACTGATTCTCCACACCCACAAGATCATTAGGGAAAGATAATATGGATTTCTGAGAATAACATCTGATGAGAGGCTTGAACAATGTGAAGTATGTGCATTGGAGAAGGTCTCAGACTATGCAGAACTTAGGAGCCACAGTAAACGAAACTAAATGCTGGGCCACCTTGTCCCTTTGAAGGAAGAGGGCGAGAATACTAATGCAGTCACTTGCTCTGCTAGCCTGGGCAAAGACGGTGTACAGTGAGTACATTATATACTAAGCTTTATAATCTTGTCTCATTAGAAGTGAAGGTAGAAGCTTTTAGAAAAATCCAGTCTTATGAAACACTGTTGGCAAAAATATAGAGCCAAAAAAATACAGTGCTCTCAGCCACTGCTGGTTTAAAGTTCAAGTCAGTACACATACTTTGTACAATGGATTGTCTGCCAGATGTGAAGATCTATGTCTTCTGTGCCTTCCATCAGTTTTCCTCCTAGAGAATTTCATGCCCCAAATGCACACATGTCCCAGAATATACATACGAGAATGTTTGAAGCTGCGTTGTTCATGATTGCTTGATGCTAGAACCAACCTAAATGTCTACCAAAAGTAGAATGGACAAAGGAGCTGTGTTGTGGTCATACAATGGAACACTATACAGCAATGATGAAAAAAGTACATTCTAGTTATAGGCAATCATGTGGATTTTATAAATAGAATGTAAAAAAGAAGCAAGTTCAAAATAATCCATACCTTATGATTGCATTTATATAACGTTCTAAACTAAGGCAAGCTGAACTATGATTTCAGGGATGCCTGCACACATCCATGGTAAAACCCCAACAAAAATCAGAGAAGTCATCATAATAAATGTCAGGATAGTGGGAGATGTGGCAGTTGCTCTGATTGGGAAGGGGCACACTGGGAACTTCTGGGGTCTTGCAGTGGTCTATGGCTTCACCTGGGGTTTGTTTTATCATTTTCTGTTAATTTTGCATTTATGAACGTTCTTTCCACTTCTCTGTACTTCAGAAATGTAAAAAAAAATTTTTTTTCTATCACCTTCTGAAAAAAGCAGCCTGTAGAGCAAATCATTAATAAAATCATTCTCTAATGGATTTTCAAAGAGAAGGCTTTCCCCCAAAGAACCTCTGTTAGGCACCTAATTTATCTCTAAATCCAGGACTTTTGGACACACCGGTTTTGCTATAACCAGGAAACACTTCTTCCCGGATACATCAGATAAGCCGGCTCTAACTCTCTGAAAAGCATGTTGGAGCCCTGGAAGGAAGATTTTCCCTCTTTGATAACCTGTTGCTTGTGAACAAAACTGGTAGGATCTGGTATAGACTAGAAAGCTGGTGTGTTCTGAAATGAGGCTAATTGTTTCTGGAGAAACTTGGAAACATTAACCAGGATCCCCCCAGGAGGACTGCTGGACAGATTAGGTTTTGCTTCTGATTTGTGCAGATTAGGAATAAAACTTCACAGGTGCCTGGAGTTTCAATCTCTGCTCTATTTCAAATTCTATTAAATAAATACAAGAAAAAACTAAAGTCAATGGACACCACCTATGGAGCTGGGCATTTTTTATTGCTCTCATTAAGGACCCCATGGCTTTGTATTTCAGTGGGTAGAAATGTTCAGGCATGGGTTATTGATTATTGGGCTTACTCCTTCTGGAAGCTTTTTAAAAAAAATGTAGAGAGATCAGAATCTTACATTTTATAACACACTCACATTTATAAACAGATTTCATGTTTACAAATACAAGAGACAAAGAACCACAAAGAACTGAAGCAACTGTGTTATAAGGTCTATTCATTTTAGATAATACTGTGGTTCCTATTCTGTATTTTTTTAATTTTAGAAGAAAATTGTAAATGTCGTCACTCAGCCTTTAGGGGCAGGAGACTGCTTGTCCTCGGCATGTGCCTGAGTTTCTAGAGGAATGACACTACTGGGCGCGTGGTGGCTCAGTCATTAAGTGGCTGCTTTTGGCTCCGGTCATGATCCCAGGGTCCTGGGATTGAGCCCCACATCGCATTGGGCTCCCTGCTCAGCGGGAAGCCTGCTTCTTCCTCTGCCACTCCCCCTGCTTTTGTTCCCTCCCTTGCTGTGGCTCTTTCTGTCAAATAAATAAATAAAATCTTAAAACAAAACAAAACAAAACAAAAACTAAACTCCAGCATGTTCTAGATCAAGTCAGCCGGAGAGAGGTATCCACTGCTGTTTAAATTTTATGGCAGGTGAAGAAGGAACTCCCCAAGCTTTCGAAACCAGTCAGTGCTCATCATCTGAGTTTCTAGTCAACTGAGCTTTGTTTTCCAAAGCAGGAGCAGCTCTAGCAGTGGAGATTCCATCTGTTTGAGTTTCTCTGACAAAGCTGGAGTATTTCAGCATACTCTACAGAGGCGGGTGAGGGCTCTTGATGAACTAGGGGTTGACGTCCGTCTGCAGAGGTGCATCAGACATTTCTAGGCGTAGAAGCTCAAATTTTCCCTCCAGCTGGAGAACCCTGTAGAAGGGTCTGCAAGTAAATGTTGGTTTAGGATCCCCATATCCGGTGACCCCAAAACATGTTTGGTGTTCATGTAAAGTTCACTCTTTGGATTAAAGTTTGGTTGTTTTGAGGCTGAAAAGAACTCTTTGACAGAAAGTTGATTCTGGGCTTCCTACTGGGCGGGAGGGCAACATCCTTGTGGGAGCAGACTTCGCTTCTCTGGGGTCTGATCATACAGATCCCTGGAAGAGATAATGGCTTTACCGGGCAACTGTTCATTGTGCCTGAAGCTTCCCATGTTCCTTTTCTTGCTAGGCCGATCTCTGTGTTCTGTGGGGACCTCACACTTGTGGGGTAAATGTGTGATTGTAAGGAAGCTCTGTTGGCATGCGGGCAGCCATGTGTACACTGGGATGTCTTCCCACAGTCCTCTGAAGCTTCCTTAGGTCTCACACTGTCCCATATGAACTGTAACATTTATGACAGTTGTGCTTCATTTCACCATTCACTTTCACCAAGTGTAGTTTGAGAAGAGAATATTCTGGGCTTCTAGGACATCCTTCAGTGGGACGACAGTAGAATCTTCAAGTTCTCAATCTCACGGTTGGCTCTCTTATGTCATCCTGCAGATGGTGGCTCTTATGCCAGGTACACGCTATGCCGAGCTATATACAGTGCCTAGGGCCACGGGCCCTGGTCCCCACGGGGCTGGGGCAGTGTGCTCAGTGCCATTCAGAGCAGTCCCTACCCCACTTTCCACTGTTTCAGGGGACACTGTGGATCTTGGAAATAACCTTTGGTCTTCAGTCTCTCAATAAACACTTAAAAGGAAATACTTAACTCAAGGAAATTATTTTAGGAATTAAATGTTTCATTTCTCTCAAGCCTCCAGACCCCAGTAACAGTTTGCAAGAAATAAGGATCACACAGATCATGTTAAACAGCATCATGGGAAGGCAAGCAGCAAGATCCAGAACCTGGGAGACTATAGACCAAGCGACTTGGCTTCCCCAACAAATACATTTGTAAGAAAAGAGAACAAAGAAAAAGCAAGTGGGGACCTTTAAATTAGAAAAGCCTTTACAGCATATCAACCAAATGTAATTTATAGACCTTGTCGGGATTATAATTTAATGGATCAACCATAAAATAAAACAGTAAGACTACCAGAGAAATGTGAATACTGCCTGGATATTTGATAATATTAAACTATTATTAATTTTTATAAGAAATATTCTATTTTCCTGAGATGCTGTAGATCAGATGTATGCTGGCTGGGACATTTACTAGGAAATACTCCCCCCCCATACACACACGCACTTATGTATTACAGACAGAGAGTTGAATGCTTCATATGTTTGGACTATTCCAAATTTATCAAGTTTTGTATGTTGAAGCCCAGCACCCAGTGTGATTATATTTGGAAGCAGGGCTTTTAAGAAGGTAATTCAATGAGATAGTAAGGGTGGGGTCCTAACCTGATAGAACTGGTGTCCTTTTAAAAGAGACACCAAAGCACTATCTCTTTGTCCAAGTGCACACAGAGAAAAGGCCATCTGGGAACAGGGCAAGCAGGCAGCCCTCTGCAAGCCAGGAGGAGAGGCCTCACCAGAAGTGAAACATTTTAGAACCATGATCTTGGACTTCCTGGCTCCAGAACTGTGACAAGATTATTGTTTAGGTGACTTGGCCTGTGGCATTTTATTATGGCAATACCAGTTGATTAATGCACTGTGTCATCTTCCTCAAGAAGCCACCATCTTTGGAACCCCTGGGTAGCTCAGTCATGAAGCCTCTGCCTTCAGCTCAGGTCATGATCCCATGGTCATGGGATTGAGTCCCACAACAGGCTGCTTGTGTGACAGGGACCTGCCTTCCTTTGCCTGCCTCTCCCCCTGCTTATGCTCTCTCTCTCTGGCAAATAAATAAATAATAAAATTTAGAAGAAGAAGAAGAAGAAGAAGAAGAAAAAGAAGAAGAAGAAGAAGAAGAAGAAGAAGAAGAAGAAGAAGAAGAA